>NC_140811.1:19360000-19672500 GCF_050613455.1 Vespa mandarinia
GTTCGTCCCTCGAACGACTTCTTTTCTCCGTCTCTGTCTCTCTCCTTCTCTCTCAGGACTATCGGTTATCCGATTCTATTTCCTCGTCAAAGGAAATGTCTTTTTCTCTCTCTCCACCTCTCTTCCACTTTTCCATCTCTTTCTCGGAATTCGTAGTCTTCCTGGTTAGGTTCGTTTCGAACGTACTTCTTTCGTACATATTTACCGGGAAACGCGTTGCTCGTAACGAGCTTCGTAACTCGTTAACGTCCGCACGGCTCAACACCGAGCAAGGGAATTATGCAACTGTTTCGCAGTTCATCCCTCCCTTGGCCCCCTATATCCAGTCGTCTCGTTGGTGTTTTATGGGTGTAACGCGGAAGAATCTGATCTACCTGTTAAAAGAATTCCCTTTTTTAATTTTCTCCATAATTTTTTTCCCCAACTCGTATTTTCTCTACCATATTTTCATTTAGCGCCAATTCACGAAGGATTGCTTTCTTCGTGATATCCCGTGAGTAACATTATCAACGATTCGGAAGAATCACCGGCGGATTCTTCAAGAACTGGTTTACCTTAAACGTCAGCCTGTATTTAATATGATTTGACGTAGAAAAATTCATCCTTTTTCTTTTTCTCCTTTTCGTAACGCCATGTATATGTCCTAAAAGAATGAAAATCATTGGCTCGTTAACGGCATCAAGGAATAACGATGAAATCATTTATATCGCTTAGCTCTTTTTCATGTTCCCTTGAACGATGAAGGGCGACAGAAGCGATTGGGGATGACGGGTTGCGTGTTCCCAAGGGGTACGTTAAGGGGGTACGCTTGGGACTACGGAACCAAATCTCGAGCCGTTCGGGAATACTTATCTCGTCTCGGTTTTCCTCATTAAACACAATGTGCCGGTGTTTAACGACGTTCAAGCGCGAGTAAATATTCCCCATAGGTACGCGATTTTATCGTTCACCGAGCACAAATGTTCGGGCAATGATCGAGAGTCGATTCGATTTCGTTGAATTTGTTCGAGTCATCCTTCGAGTCTACGTTCGTTTCTACTGAACGACTCGACGGACTTTGTTCAATTCTCAACAAAGAAATCTTTTCTATTCCAAGTAAATAATTGTCGAAGAATTCGAAACATTTTCCTCTTTGTTAATACCATAGAAAGATATTTTAATAGCCAGTTTAAGCCAGCTCACCCGGTATATATTTAAGAAATAGACTGTGATTAAAAACTTCCTCGGAAATGTAGCGGAAAGCGAATGGATTTCGAAGTACGAGTCGAGAGTCGCTACGACGCTGACGCGAGAAGGAGAGTTTGCTACGACGGGGGAGAGGGGTAGAGAAGAAGAGAGTACGACATAGTGGTAGTAGGGGGTAGAATGGAGAGAGTGTGTGTGTGTATGTGTGTGTGTGTGTGACAAAGAGAGAGAGAGAGAGAGAGAGAGAAGTCATTGTGATGCAGAAGAGCCAATTTTCTGGGCGGCTTGGCGCGATGCGACGCGATACGGTGTGATGCCGGCCGATTATCATAACAACCGACGATATTATTCCGTCGGCGGATTCGGGGCCGGAAAACTCGACACGCTCTCTACCACCGCTCGAAACGGATTTTACCGATCTGCCTGGCTCTGATGCACTTTTAATAGGAAGCTCTGACCACCCTATAAGATGGATTGCTCGAGGATCGTGTAATTCCGATTTCATCGTACGATCGATCCGTTCTCATCCTCTTTCCTACGGATATCATCTTCTATTTCCTTTCATCTCCTCTGTTTCATCATATCTCCCCATCCCCTAAAATTGTCTTTTACGTTTTCTTCTAACTCTGCCATAATGTAGGTTTTTTTTGAAAAAAGTCTCTCAAACAGAAACGTCGCCATCGAACGTTGGACCACTTCCAATTCTCGTCGTTAAACTCGATTTAAACTCTGTTAAACGCTCGATCATTTATCCTCTCTCTTTCTCTTTCTCTCTCTCTCTCTCTCTCTCTCTCCCGCTTTGTCTTTCTTTTCAGATTTAATTAGCACCCTTTAATATTCATAATGTAACTTCTGCCTAAAGTGCTTCCTCCTTCGGATTCACCTTCACGATCTCTATCCATCCTTAAAATCTCCCATTAATTAGCATTCAACGTTAGCGGCAATTTTTCTCGCAAATCACTGCTCTCGCGTATGTACGATCGAAATGATCTTATTTTTCTTTTTGGGATGGAAGATGAACAAGTTTAGGGCTGATCTGATCCGTTGTCCCATGCCGGGATAAAGGGACGATGATGGGGGAGTAAAGGGGGAGGGAGTAGGAGGGGGTTCAAGGACTGGTTAACGCAGATTAGCGAAGCAATTTGTCACGCTCCGACAGCCCTCCGCCACTTTTGTCTCTATCTCTCTTTCTCTTCAAATTCTCACCCTCTTCTTCGTCTGCTTCTTCTTTCTCTTCTTCTTCTTCTTCTTCTTCTTCCTCCTCCTCCACTTTCGATACTTCTTCGTTGCCCTTATCGGCAAAGGATACCTTTTTGGCGCTTATCTGTCCTCCAGACTCCATTAAATTCGAAAGTCAACTGTGAAATTGGCATCCTTCGGGACGCTTACTTCGGGCAAGCTAGTCCGGCCAATAAGCATTCGAGGATTCCTTCGAATTTTTCCCGACGCAAGTAATACTCCCTAAGCCGTTGTTGTGGTTCCTCGATTAACATGATTAGCGGTCCCATTTTAAAATTCGATAATTCGAAATATGGAAGAAGTTTATAAATCGTACCCGTTGGACGACACCTGATCGAGATAAACAAGGAACGTTCGAGAGAGAGAGAGAGAGAGAGAGAGAGGAGGGATAGACAGGAAATTTCGAGGAACGTTGGTTCGGGGGAACGCTTAACATACGTTGCGTGCACAAATAGCCAACGATGGGACGAAAAATCGCGCGCTCTCTTTGTGGAGAAACTCGCGTCCTTCCAGTGTCTAAAGTTAGAACGAGGAAGAAGCGTGAGAGGGCGTACGCGCGAAGCTCCTCGTGTCGAACGACGAAGAGACGCGAGAAAAATACGATAAACGGCGCCGTCCCGGCGAAAGGGACTTACCACTCTGAAGATTCGATGAAGATTCGAGAGAAGAAGATGGCATATGTGTATATTAGTTAATAAAATACGGAGGAGAAAATGAAGAAGGGAGACGACGACAGAGAGAAAGGGAGAGCAAAGGAGAGACTTAATTTCCGTTTCTCGGTGAGCATTCGTTTGCCAAATAAATTCTGTGTAAACTATTTACGAGAACTGCGTCAGGTCGTCGTTGTAAATTCATAGTAGATTCCTGCTAATAAATTCGCCGGTTAGACTACTCCGAAAGATATTTGAAGAGACGTCGTCGTACCCTCGAAACCGTTGTAACTACCTAACCGAGCAATTTTCGATTCGTTTTTAAACCCGCCGTAAATTAATGGACGTAAAACGACACCAGGAACGTAAGAAAGATTATTCACCTTCGTTTACGCTGCCAGATCGACGATGGCGCCGATGTTGCACCCGATTGTGGATAACGCGTCCGCCGGTGAATTTGTTAGGATCGAGTATGTTTTCAACCGAGAATGCTAAGCACCTCTTGGTGGTGGGTGGTACGGTGTTGGTCGCCGTCGTGCTCGTTATATTTCCAGTCGCGGTTCGCGAGCTCGCGTTTCCGCCGGAACAAATCGTCATTACCGCGGAACCAGTGGCGACGTGACCGGAGATGTAGACCGACGGCGTATTATGCGGTGCCATTTGAACTCCACCGTGGTGTCCGCCACCTGGTCCAGTTCCTTGAATGCAAGAAAAACTGTGCGTCATGCGGGTTCCGAAGGGATTTAGAAAGAGTTGTTGATCGGTACCCCTCGACGAGGGTGCCGTTAAGTCGACCGGACTGCTGGGATTGCTTTCCGGACCTTCCTCTCGGCAAACGTCAACTTCCACGTCCTCCTCGTCTCTGTTTTCTCTGCTATCGTCTTCGTCGTCCTCCTCTTGTTCCTCCTCCTCCTCCTCTTCTTCCTCTCCCATACTCCTGTTTCTCCTCTCTATCGTTTTCCTATCGTCTTCCATGTCCTCGTCGTCGTCCTCTTCGTCGGCTTCCCGTTCCTTCCGGTCCTCTTCCTCCTCCTCCTCCTCCTCCTCCATTTCCATGTCGACGTCGTTCTTCCTATCTATATTCCTGGACCCGTCCAATTCTTCGGTAGTCCTCGCGACTGCTCTCAAGATCGGCGAGATCGTCGTTACGCTTGGACTCGAAAGCGAACTCGGTGGCTGTTGATGAGGCGGAGGCGAGGACGAAGGTACTTGCTGTTGACCGGCCGTGCTCGTTTGTTGTTGCCCTCTGACGTTTTCGTAACGGAGGAAAGGATCGGCAGTGCGTACGTGCAGCAACACGTGCCTCCTTTCCTGCGAAGGCATCGAAAGTGGAACGCGCGTGTCCGCCTCCTCCCTAGGCAGGACGACCGGTCCCAGAGGCGACACGATTCTACCCTCCTGCATCCTCCACATCACCCTTTGCCGTGATACGAACGATTCTTAACCGATCTCCGTCATTCTCTCGAGGAAGACGACTCTTGGACGTAGCTTCACTCGACGACACTATCGACGCGAATCCATCACAAAAACTGGAAAGAGAACCAAACACACCGGGAAGACGCGTATTTACGCGTGTGCGCGCGTATCTGCGTGCGTGTATATATACATATATATATATAAATATATACGTGTATATACATATATACATATACACATATGTATATATATAGATATGTGTGTGTAGAAGTGTTGGTATGTAGGTGACTGCAAAGGAGAACGAGCAGAACGAGCAGAGTGGAGTCGTTTCGTGCTACTCGGCGTGGCCGATCAGCAACGTCTTTCCTTCGGCGAGGAGGCGATGCGCGGACCGTGAAAGCTGCGCCGAGAACTCCCACGTAGAACCATGGTGGCAGAATAGGTGGTATATATCGGCGTATTATTAGTACTCCCGAGGAAAGCGTCGTCGTCGTAGGAACGACGCGACGTGAAGCGAGAAGCGAGAAAGCGGGGTGGTTGTTCCGCCTCGAGTGGGCGGAGCGTAGGCCGGTTCGCGCACCCGGAAAGCTCTTTCCTCGGCCAATGGGCGTGCCGGCAGATCCGTTCGCGGGGGTTGCGCGGACGCACGTGCTCCTCGCACACACGCACACATCGAGACGTCGCGTGCCGGAGAGACTAGAGCGCACCCCTCTGGCCTCTTCGAGCTTTCACGCTCGAGCCTGAATGAACGAGTGCGAGAGAGAGAGAGAGAGAGAGAGAGAGAGAGAGAAAGGGAAAGAGACAGCTAAATAGTAGAGGTAGACGCGTGCAAACGTTTCACGGTCCTCGCCAGTGTGAGCGAGCTTTCGCCAGATACTCGGATATGTACACAAGACTATACCACCCCCACCCGACGTTACCTCTCGAGCCACCACACCCCCATCAACCCCCTCGTCACGATCCGACTGGCTAAAGTGGTTTGTCTTTGATTTAACCACCGCCACCGCTATCGCCGCCACTACCACCACCATCACCGTCGCCACCACCACGCTCGCTTCGCTGTCGATAGAGGAGCCCTACTCTCTCTCTCTCTCTCTCTCTATCTCTCTCTCTCTCTATCTATCTATCTATCTATCTATCTATTTCTCTCTCTCTCTCTCTCTCTCTCTTAGCAAGCCTCACAACACACGCACTTTCGGTTACGTCGAGAATGCGGAGGAATCGTAGCCTGGCTAGCTGGCTAGCTGGCTAGCTGGCTGCTCGACCGTTGTGTCCGTGATTGCGAGTTACACTAGGCTCTAGCAATGATCTTGTTGACTGTGGTAGTATCGTTGCTATTGGATCCTATCGGTTTAGTGTCGTCGCGTTGGTGACCGTGCTGGAGGCGGCACCCATCATTTTCCCTCTCTCTCTCTCTCTCTCTCTCTCTCTCTCTCTTTCTCTTTATCACTCTATTGAGCGTAGGTATAGTAATCACGCAGGATATAATCGTAGTATCCCGTTTTCGTTCTCCTTTCTCTCTCTCTCCCTCTCTTCCACTTTTGCTCCTGGATTCAAGCTAAGTGTGTGTGTGTGTGTATGTGTGTGAGAGAGAGAGAGAGAGAAGACTAAGTAGAGACAACTAAACCAAAATCAACACACCGATGGATGGACGAACGAAAGCGAGTCGCCACTGGCACAGCCAGTGTTGCTGTCGCTGCTACCGCCGTCGCTCTTAACTCCGGCGCACGGATATTGTTTACCCGACCATTTAGGTAATTGCTGGCCTACCGCCCTGCCAGCCAATCGAACGTAACCGGTAGATGAGCCTGCCACACTGAACTTGCACGTTCACCTCCCTTCTTCTCCCTTTCTCTTTCTCTCTCTCTCTCTCTCTCTCTCTCTAATTGAATATACTCGGCATCTCTCTCGTTCGTCCTCATACATTCGATGTAAATCTCTCGATTCGCTCTTGACACATATATATATATATACATATATTCAACTATGTATCACGTCATCGAATTAACTCCGGGCAATCGTACGATGATACCTATATCGATGCCAATCGATCCTTTTCGCGAAGCACGCCCAACGATCTTTTGTCTTTCTTTTTTTTTCTTTTTCATTATTACTTTTTTTGTTTTGTTTATATCGTTGATAAATACGTAGCTCGTTAAAATCACCAAATCGAGATTTTCCTTTTGAATCTGACGTGAAAACTCTCGTGAGCGTAGACCAAGCGTAGACTCATCGTTTGCTTTTTTTTTTCGTGTCGAATCTCCATGAGAGAACGCTCGTTAAATGTCAAACGCGAAAAGACGAGAGAAGGGAATAGATAGATAGATAGAGATAGATAGATAGATAGATAGAGAGAGAGAGAGAGAGAGGGAGAGAAAAGTGGAGGTGGAAGTAGAGATTGTATAGGTGGGTCGGAAACAAGTCTGTGGCGCAGGTGAATTTTCGAACGTCGGATTAGGCCACCTGGCAAAAGCGAGCCGGGGATAGACTAGAGGCGAGTGTTCCTAATAGTTCCGAAACGGTGCACCGCTTGTCGAAGGGGTGGTCGTTCGCTTGCTAGGTGGCCGGCGGATAGGTGAATGGATAGCTACTGGATAGATAGGTAGAGACGAGATCGGGGAGGAAAAGAGAGGAAGGTAGAACGACGAGATCGAACAGACCAGCCGTGACCAATTTGCGCCCGTTCGTGCTCTCGATTCTGATCTCGATTCTGCTTCTACATGCACATATACGGGCGCGTTCACACATCCACATCTTATAGGTACACGTATATTTGCACCCTCGCATGTACCTACAAGGACATAGATATCGCCAAGGGAAGATCGAGCTTCGAGACCGTGTAGCCAACCTCACCCTATCTCTCTTTCTCTCTCTCTTTCCCTTTCTCAATCCCCTCACCCCACGACGACAGCCCTCCTACGAAAAAGATATTCGTCACAGAAAGTCGCGTTGTGTCGCTCGGTGAGCTGGCCACCCCAAAAGTTTCACGCCTATCTGGACCGGCGGCAGCGCCTATTCGCGCCACGATAATTGGCCAATTAAAACCGGGCGACCGTTCGAGTTACCTGCCATCCGATAATTATACGATATCCTCGTGGTGGTTCGACCACGTATCCACGCGACCGTAGCTGGGGTGGGTTGCTTGGAAAGGAGGACGGGAGGGAGAGTCAGAGAGAAAGAGAGAGAGAGAGAGAGAGAGAGAGAGAGAGAGTGTCTGAGAGAGAGAGAAAGATGCTTTTGGAGGGACGAGAGAGGACCAGTGGGATCGACCATTCCGATTACACGGCTTCGAATTCTACGACTACGGTTATCCCACTCTTTTTGCTTTACTATCTCATGTCCCTCTTTACTTCCTCCATCTGCTTTTCCTTCTTCTCCTTTTTCTTCCGATTCTTCTACTATTTCTTCTTCTTCGTTCACCTCTCCGTGGCTGTCTATCCTCCTCAACGTAAATCAATGCGGGCAGCGCTGCGCCCTCTCCTTAACCCTCTGACGCATGACCGGAATATTCGTTCACGCTCATCCAAACCCTTCTCTTATTCTTCTTACACCGTTTACTCTTACTTTTCTTCTTACATTTATTTCAACATTGATAATACTTCCCCGAGAAGATTTCTCTTTTCTTTTTTTCCATCGACAATGGTCGTATTATCGATAATAATTTGACGCTCCCTTCGATTGAAAAAAACTTTATTAAAAACGTAAATGAGTATACGCGTGGTTATTCATTGTTTCCTTTTTTGTTTTCTTTTTTTTTCCTTTTTATATCGCACTGTCGAATCGCGATCGATCGTTTACCCTAATTAGAGCTCACAAAGTTCCTAACAAAGTAAAAGAAATCACGTGTAACAAGGGTGGAAATGAATTCTTCGCATAGTGAAAGAGAAAGAGAGAGAGAGAGAGAGAGAGAGAGAGAGAGAAAGAGAGAAACATTTTATTCGTCGTTGGCGGTTTTGCTGAATTTCCTTTTCGATCGTGTCGCGATGACGAGAGGGGTCGGTGGGTCGCAGAGGGGTTGGTCGAAAAGTAAATGGCTCGCAGACGTAGCGGTGCGGTAACGGCGCTTAATTAATCGTAAATCACGCGGCGGCTAACGTAAAGCGAGTTTACGCTGCGACGAAAAGGATGCGTGCGCATAATGAGTGGCATACATTATTAGCGAGCCGCTTGATCGTTTTAAACGTCGTACTCCATTCGCGAGGCCAATTCTCGCGATCGCGACAATTTTCTTTCGTATGTTCAACGTTTTGCATCCTCGTATTCTCATCGAAATTATTATCGTCTTTAATGTTCACGTTACAAAAAAAGAAATTCCACTTTTTTCTTTTCTTTTCTTTTCTATTTTCTCTCGAAACGAGTTTCGTCTTCTATATTTTTTCTTTGTGATGTCGGATAATATCGAAAGGATTAACTTTATATAATATTCTAACAATAATATTTATTTCCATTTATTAGCTCTTTGAAACATTGAATTTTCTCTCTCTCTCTCTCTCTCTCTCTCTCTCTCTCACTGTCTCTCTCCGTAGACATCGGGAAACCTAGCAACCCTTCGAAACAGACAGAATCCCAGTAAAATATCGTTAATGAGTCGAGTTAGTATTCCGTGTCGCACGCTAAGTAGGTGAAAAGCTCGGAGATAGGAGAGAATTTAAGGGAGCTCATAATCGGCTACAAAACGAGACGAGAGGTTGCGTTTTGTAAAGAACGATTCTTCCTCTATTTCTATCGTTGTACTCGAAGAGAACGAACATTTTCATGCGCGAACATAGACAGAGAGAAAATACATACGTAGATGCACGTAGAGTAACAGAGAAATACACAAACACATTGACGTACGTGCTCGTTTGTTCGCGCGAATGCTCTACTAATTCCCATTTATATCCCGGCAGTTTTCCTTCCCCCTTACCCGCCACGGCCGTACGCTCTCAACGGCCAATATAATGACGTGCCGTGTGTAATCGCATAAATGTTAATCGTTAGCGATTACACGTTAATATCGTTCCTATCGCACGCAATTACCGTCTCTTACGGGCTATTGAACGACGATTACCAATAATAATTAAACTATATTATCGAATCGATATATCGAAATACGTATACCTATATATTATTTTTATTCCGAAAACTCGAATGCATGTTCGTACGCATTCACGTAACGAATAAAAATTGAATATATTATTTCAAATATATGTATTCGCGAAATTGAACAAAAATTGACTCGCGATCGATCGCGAATATGAAAGAGGAGATTGTATCCAAAGTAGGTGATTACACGGATATAATTCACGCGTGCTACCGTGACTATTATATCGTATACGTGTATACAATATGTGCAATAAGAGACATTATATATCGCATTAGATGCGGAGTAAAGTGGAGAGAAGGGGTCTCTTCGCGTCGGGGGTGTTGGATGGGGTAGAACGAGGGGTGGCACGGGTATCGCTTACGCGTTATTATTGCAGCGATACGACATGGCTACGGTGTCAGCCGTGACCTCCCATGGGGCCCTTCCACGATATCATATACAATACCGGTACCAACTGTCACACCATAGTCGTGAAACGGAGAAGAGAGAGAGAGAGAGAGAGAGAGAGAGAGAGAGAGAGAGAGAGAGAGAGAGAGAGAGGAAGAGAGAGAGATAAAAAGAGAAAGAGAATCGGCTGGGCCGTGCTTTATGGCGCGTCAAATTAAAAGATTCCCTTCTTTGCCATCCCTAACTGCGATCCGATCCACTCGAATGCCGAGTCTCACCTATGTCTTTCTCTCTTTCTCTTTCTATCTCGAGTGTGTGATTATGCGTCATAGAAGGATGCCGAAGGAAACGCCGATTTGCGAACGAAGCACCAAACGGCGAGTTAATTTCGCGTGAAACAAGTCCGCTTTCGCAAGACGATTATTCATTTCATGACTTATTTAAAGGATTTTATTCTTCATTTTAACGAATTAAATCCATAGAATGAGATTATAAACGAAAACGTTAACCATGAATTACTAAAGGAAATATAAAGCTATATAAAACAATCCCGGAGCGATTTGTCGATCGTTCGTAAATCGAAATCTTTTTATATGCGATTTTGAAGATAAATATTCCATGAAATGCGGAAATACGTTAGGACTCTCCATCATTTACTCTATTTCTTTTAGCCGAGCGGATTCGAAAAGAAAATACGAGAGAAGAGGAGCAAAGAAAAACTCTAGGCGAAATCGTCGCTCGAGATGTTTTAGAGAAAGCTCGTGGCTTCGATCGTAACTCTTCAACATCCAGGAGCAGTACCACCCCAGATCTCTTCCAAAGTGATGAAGAGAACTCGAGGAAGACGAGGAATAAGGAGCGAGAGGAGAAGGAGGTGTTGGTGGTGACGATGGTGGTGGAGGAGCTAGAGGAAAAGATGAAGAAGGAGGGATAGGAGGAGGAGGGAAGCGCCAGTTCGCTCGTTTGAATTCTCTACGACTACTAGGGCGTATTAAGCGGCTGCTCGGTCGCAATTTTGTGTGAAACTTACGATCTCGCTCTCTATCGCGGCTCGTTAGTAAAAATAATCTCCCGTGATGGTAGACTCGAGAGTCGAAGAGGAAGAGGCCAAAGTGCGATGCCATTCGTAAGATCTTCGTCGTCTACACGAGACGACTCTATAATTCTCTCTCTCTCTCTCTCTCGCACAAACTTTTTTAAGAAAGAAGGCGCGAATAAACTCGGACCAGTGTCTCGTCTCACTTTCTCTCCTTCGATACTCCCTATCACTGTCCTCCTCTTCCAAGCTCCCATTCCTCCTCCCTCTCCCATATCCATCTCGTCGTACACGCTCTCGTTCGTCCGCTCGTTCGCTCTTTGGACGTTCGCCTTTTCAAAGTGTCAAGTGACAAACGGTCCCGCTAGCGAGTAGGCGTAGTCGTCGGGGTGGATATAATTTGTCAGGAAATCACCCAATTAGCCTCCCAGTTATGCGGCCCAACAGATTTAACCAATTAGTTTAGCTATGCGAGCCCTAATACATTTCCACGCCGCCGCCGGCAACTACCAGCCGCAGAGTCGCGTTCTCTCTCTCTCTCTCTCTCTCTCTCTCTCTCTCTCTCTCTCTCTCTGTTTGCTGCTCGATATTAGGCGGTTAGAGTATATACCTATATGCGGTTTGGATGCGGTATAAAGTCCTCGACGATGACGAAGACGAGGAAGAACGTTTCGTTTATGCGTTCTCCTCTTCGAGACACGCGTGCTGCGCACGAGAGAGAGAGAGAGAGAGAGAGAGAGAGAGAGAGAGAGAGAAAAAGAGTCTATCTATAGACCATGCTCGTGTGCACGTTTCGATACGACAAGGAAAATGCTCGTGTGAGATGATAGAAAGAGAGAGAGAGAGAGAGAGAGAGAGAGAGAGAAAGAGGAGGGTAGGTGAGAGGAGAAAGAGAAGAGGAGGATGAGAGCTGGACCGAGAGCAGAGAGACGAAGCAATTTGTCTCCCTAATGAGATGTCACCCCATCCGTGCGCTCGCGCGTACTCGCGGCCAGTATAAGGAGGCGGTCCGAGACACGTTGGAACCGATCGACCAGAAATTGGCTGCCCTTCGCGACCGTTCTTCCTTTTCTTTTCTCTCTTTTTTTCTTCTTTTCCTTCTTCTTTTTTCCCCATCTCTTCTATTTCATGTTTTCTTTTTCCATCTTCTTTTCTTCTCTTTTCTTTTCTTTTTGTCGATACAAAGATCTTTAAGTTCAGGTTTCTATTGAACTATTACGTGAGTTGAATCAATTGTACCAACTCGATAGTAATTAATATTGACGTCAATTTTATTCCTGAATGAAAGTCTCCTTTAAAATGAAATTACGATTGGAGTAGTATAGGACTGCATTGTAACGAAGAGAGATAATTAAAGTCCTCTTGCTAAATCGTCGCTTTCTCGTAAATACCGTCTTTCGATGTGAGTGGTTATCGAGAAGTGCTTTAATCGTCGAAACACGCTCGAGTGCTCCCGATCGGGCAAGATTATACATGGAACTGTTCCTCCTCCGAAGAGTGACATGGAGACGGGGAGAGAGAGAGAGAGAAAGAGATAGCGACAAGAAGGACGGTCAATGGGAGCGAGCCGAAATACAGGATCGCTTCGGTCGATCCTAATTGAATCGTCCTTTGGCCTCTAAGCGATCGCAATTCCGCCTACCATTGGCAAAGAGAGAGAGAGAGAGAGAGAGAGAGAGAGAGAAAGAGTCGATCGACCCTCTTTCGAATCCACCCCCTTTCGGCTTTCTATTACGTGCAGCCTTCTCCGTAGAAATTTTACCAACAAGATTGTCTAGAGAAAAATAGAAACTATTTTTCAACGCATTTTCATATAATTGGAATACGATCTCATCTTTGACGAGGCTTCGCTAAAAAATAAATCGACCATTTCAAGAAGAAAAAAAAAAACAGAAAAAAAAACAAAGAAAATAAAACATTCCTATTTTGTGGTCTTCCACGAAAAAGTGACACGCATGAATAAGCTCGAAACATATTTCTTTCTACTAATTACGTTTTTAATGGAGGGTACAGTTTTCAGTTTATCTCGTGTCATGTGGTCACCGAATACCAGCCTAATTTTAGAGCGTTAAAACAGGGAAAAGAAATTTCTTGATTAAATTTTATTCCCTTCTACGATAAAAAAAAAAAAAAGAAAGAGATAGAAAAAATTTATTTGCATTTCTCCTATCAACTTTATAATATTCGTTCATTAACAAAATTGATGTGTACGCGGATCGAACGAAATTCCGATGTAACAGGATGGCATGTGGGACGAGATGCATTTTTGGGAATCGGCCGAGGGAAAATGAGGTTTCGAGAAAAACGGATTTGAAAGTCACGCGATAGTATGCGCATTCCGATTTGCACGATCGTGCACGCTTGTTTGCGATATCGGCTGCATAAAGCCGATAACTCCGCATTGTTCGTCAAATTTTAACCTTCCACGAGATCATGAAAAAGCGAATATCGGTTTTTGCTCTTTTCCGAAATACAGTTTTCCCTATCGCTACTGCTTCAGCCATAACCTCCTCCCTCTTTCCACTTGTATTTCAAAATTTCTTTCCACGTACGTTGAAAATGATGCAACTTCCTCCTTTTGTAAAAATGATGAATTCCAAATGAGAGAAAAATATTTACATACATATGTACACCTACAAACGTATATATACGCGCGTGCGCTTATGCGAATATATAAAAAAGTGAAAAAAGCAAAGATATAGAAGGTTAAAATAAATTAAACCGATTAGAATAAAGTCCACTTTCCTTTTATCGAAGGAGAAGGAGAGAGAGAGAGAGAGAGAGAGAGAGAGAGAGAGAGAGAGAGAGAGAGAGAGACAGAGAAAATGACGATTCTCGGTCGCGTGGCCAAAGAACGAAAGGCAGAGGGAGAGGGGATCTGGACGATCGTAGTCGTTCTCCCCTTTGTTTTCGAATCAGCCTCGTTTGCGGACGCGGGGTATTAAATTAATGTAGTCGACTCCGTAGCCGGCGATTAAACAAAGGGTGAAAATCGAGCACC
Organism: Vespa mandarinia; assembly: GCF_050613455.1. NCBI lineage: Eukaryota > Metazoa > Arthropoda > Insecta > Hymenoptera > Vespidae > Vespa > Vespa mandarinia. The sequence continues at coordinate 19,374,001 of NC_140811.1, forward strand.
CTCGTAACTACCCCCACTGCTCTCCATTCGTTTTCTCATTCCTCTTACTAGACGCGACCAAAACGAACGAAGAGAGACACATAGAGAGCGTTACAAAAGAATGAAGAGAATAAGAAATATACATCGAAAGGGTTCGTCGTCGTTGTTACCTGTACCTAACGCAGATTTACGCGTCGGCACCCGTCCTATTACCTCGACGATGCAACAACAGCGGCAATGGCAATGGCAACGGTAACGGCAACGACTGAACCGACAGTATAATGTACTCACACGCACGCGTACTTGGTACAAGAGACACGAGCAACGAGTGTCCAAGTGTTGGTGCGGAATCGTGTGGGGTGGCCGGCCGGCTTCGTCCGTTGAATGCGGTTTAATATTAATGGGAACCGATGATAAGCAGCGCAAACAAGCGTCGAGTCTCCCGGGAGAGATCTACCTTCTGTTACTCGCGTGCAACAGACCCACACATAAACGGACTCATCGCGTATACACGAACACAGAAACGTTGCTTACAGCGTGAGTTCTCTATCTATATACGTTCGCATGATGACGCAGTATATAGCGTCTATTCGACGGAGAAGGAACCTCAGAGGCATTGCGTTTGCGGCAGGGTAGGGCACGCGAAACCGTCTTTACACCGGGGAAGAAGGGCCCCTTAACGTCCTTCGCGCTGATCATTTAGGCGCGCGCGCGCGCGCGCGAATCTACCCCTAACTGCTACCACCTAGCGGGACGAATGCGCGTAAACGACGGGGAGGGGAGTCGATCGTTTGCCAGTACTTACTTTGAATGTTATCCGGTAAAGGGAGAGAGGGTAAACGGGGGGTGGGCTTTTGGAGAAGCCACGAGTTTCCGAGTCTCTCTCTTTCCTGTATATACACACGCACATTTACACACACAGAGGCGCAGAGATACACACACTTTAGCGATGGATGGATTTCTCTTCTAACATCGAACTACTCTCTCCGTGTACCGACTCATTCCAATCCGAGGTTTCGACCGCCGAGCGAGTGTTTGCACGGCAAATTAGAAAACGATCGACGAGCGACTCACCAAAGGGAATCATGTGGGGGGTTGCGCGCTCCTGTTTCCGCTCATTGCTCTCGTCCAACGTTTCGGATACTTTTCTCGAAGGATCTCACTCGAGGAGTCGAGACGTTCTCCGTTTATGCGTAACTTTCCTCTTCCTTTCCATCATGACCGAGTTGCTACGATTTTCTCGACAAATTCGAATGGAATAATTCGAATTGGAGAAAGAGATAATACGAGTTTAAAATCGAAAAAGTCAGGCTTGAATATTTCACGGATGGCGAATTTTCGAGAGACTGGCGAAGGTAGGTGAAAAATGAGAGAAACGAAAAGACCGAAAAAACGTGTATGGCGTTGAGGGTAGAAGAGGAAGACGAGAGAGAGAGAGAGAGAGAGAGAGACAGAGAGAGAGAGAGAGAGAGAGAGAGAAGCGTTGGTACAGCGAGGCTCATATCGTATTAATAGGCAATCCGGGCAGCCGAGGGGTGTCATAAACTCAAACCCCTAATACTCGCCTAAACTACCTCGGTTAAATAATGGAATCCCTATTCCCACTCGTCGTCCTCCTCCTCTTTCCCCTTTGCCCCATCCTCTCTCTCTCTCTCTCTCTCTCTCTCTCTCTCTCTCTCTCTTTCAACGATCCATCTCTCTCTCTCTCTCTCTCCTTCCTCTAGAGTTTCTCTCGTCGTCCAAAATTTCCTCGTTTCTCGATTATGTCGGTCTCCCACCACGAGAACTTGTCCGGGAGGACGTCCACCATCCGGGAGGAAAGCGTCTGCCTCGTTGAGAGGACCGAACGATGATCACGTAAATTAGTGCCGACGTACGGGCAATCACCATGCTCAAACGATCTTGTTCGCGCTAGTACGTAGCTTCTAATACTAATCGAGGTCGTTTCTGGATCATCTTCACCTTTGCGGATTATCCTAGAAGATTTTGTGAAACGTTTGCCGACGTTTAATATTTATTACGAACTCTTGACGTTTGTATTATCAGCTTTCCGATTCGTATAATATTTTCTCTCTAAAAATAACTCAACATATATATGAAAAGAAATCTCTCTTTCTCAAAATGTCATCATAATTACATCAACGAGCGTGTAATTTTATCTCGATAAAATTGAGATGTTATTGAATCAGAGAGTATCCCGTAAATTTTTCATATTTTAAATCCTCGAATACCTTCTACTTTCTTTTTTACAAATGCAGTAACACGTAGACTGTATTATTTGACCAAGTTACAAATTGATTTGACTCGCGGGAAAGCATGACAAATTTCTTTTCCTTTCGTCGACTCAGCGATCTAAATAAAAATAAAGGAAAAGAAAAGAAAAACATCAGAAAACATAAGAAAAAGAAAGAATAAAAAAAGAAGAAGAGAAAACATATTAGAGAAATATAAATAAATTTCAGCATTTAAACTGAAACTCAAAAAATAAAGGCATCGCGTTCCTGTACGTCGGCCTGTGCGTTAAATAAAACGAATGAAAATTTCCTCCTCGGACGTTGTCGTCCATTTATTTCTTCTTTTTTCGCTATATTTTTATCTTCTTTTTCTTCTCTCTCTCTCTCTCTCTCTCTCTCTCTCTCTCTCTCTCTCTCTCTCTCTTTCTCTCGCTCTTTGACACGTTGCTCGCAACTCTCGACGCCCGACTCTACTGCTTCCGTATGCATGCGACTCCTCCTCTGTAGCGAGACTAAAGACTCTTTGGTCGCGGTGCTTGTATTAAAAGTTCAAAAGCTTAATTAAGTTGTTTGCACGAGAATTCGGTTTGCTATGGTAGCCGCTGGTACAACTATACACCATCGACGCCCGCTTTGAGTATCCTGTTTCTTCTACCTGGAGTCGATTTTTAACGCGCGAATATTTGAAATTATCTCGTTATCTTTTATTTTCCTTTTTTTCTTTTTATTTTATTTCATTTATTTTCACTCTCCTTCTTCTTCTTCTTTTTCAAGAGAGAGAGAGAGAGAGAGAGAGAGAGAGAGAGAGAGAGAGAGAGAGAGAGAGGAAGAGAGAGTATACAACAATCCGATGACAAATTTCTTTCCAGTAAAAGAAAGGAAAATTTGAAAAAAAAAAGAAAAAGAAATCTAATTAAAAAAGACAATTCAAATAAGTAAATATACACAACAAGAGTAACAAACAATTCCGTCTTACTCTTTCGGAAGCGTAGATCGCGATTTTCGAAGCACTCTGGGATTTCACTTCTTTCCTTTTATACACATTACCTATATACAACCGAGCGAGTAATCGTTAGGACGTAGCGGAGACCAGATAAGAGCATCGATTGTCCTTGTCTCTCCCTCCCTCTCTCTCTCTCTCTTTAGACCTTATCCCACTGACTCGAAAAAGCACAGAATCCAAGAGGATTTCCTCGGTATCGTCTTATCCACGTCGACTTCTGCGTGACTAGAGAAAGGCTGAGTGATTCTCGATGAACCGTAACCGGTCAAAATCGCCTCTCTCTATCTATTTCTATATATCTATATATACATATATATATATATATATATACATATATATATATATATATACATATATATATATATATATACATATATATATATATATATATATATATATATATATATATATATATACTTATCTATCTGTTCCTGTTATAAGCGTAAAAAATCCCAAGATCGAGGATTTTAGTTTTTGTTAATTATTTTTCTATGCGCGCACTTCAAACGATTAAGAAATGTTTTGTAATATTGTAGTAAAATTATCGTTTGTTTTCATAATCCTGATACTGACTGAAATATTGTCAGGAGAAATAGTATGCGTTGAGTATAAATAAATTTAGTGATTAATCATAGAGCATAAATAAATTTAGTGATTAATTATGTATGCTTCATTCTTCCTAATTATTTTCGACGACCTCCCGGTATCCAATTTCTCCTGTATCCTACAACCTGTCTCTATCTATAGGTATCTGTTTCTCTTTCTCTTACTCTTTTCCTTTCTGCCATACTTCGAGTCGAATCCCCAGCCTTCATCTACATGCCGTCGATCTAAATCGGCTTAGAACGGAGTACTGCTTTAATGCGAACCTTAATGGACGGAAATAACGAGCGTTACAAGGAGAGAAACGCGAAAGGAGTTATCGCGAAGTGGAGTAATAGTACTACTACCACTACTACTACTATTACTTGTATTACTGTTACTATTAGTAGTAGTAGTAGTAGTAGTAACTCCTAACCAAATCGATTTTTATTTCTCTCTCTCTCTCTCTCTCTTTCTCTCTCTCTCTCTCTCTTTTTTCTCTTTCATGTGAAAATATACTTTCAGAGTTAATCTGGCTTGATAATCTGACTTGACATACGTTGATTTAAGTCAACGTTGTTGGCCAATTTTATATTGGCTTGAATATCAGACGATTGCGAGAACATACGATAATTGTAATTTCTAAATCGTTTGAAAAAATAAATATAGCTAGATGAAAAATCGTTGAGAATATATTTCACTGTTAGTCAACGTGTTTCGTTCACGAGCCAGACAACGAGATCGTCTCAATCAAAATATCGTCAAGACGATTCAAATCACAAACGTCGTAACAGTCTTTCTCTATTTCTCTTTCTCGTTTGCTCCGATTTCCGAAGGAGCTCAGTCGTAAGGCAGACGAAAGTAACGGCATGGAAAAGTAGTCGGAAATCGTAAAGTGCTCGACACCTCGATCCTCCTGGACAAATAAGACGGCGTGAGTGGGAGAAGTGGAAGGAAAAGAAGAAGAAGTAGAAGGAAAGGGATAAAGAGAGACAGAAAAAAAACGAAAAAGAGAAGGAGGAGGAGATACAGTAAAACGGATGGATGGCACGGTGGTTCCGAGTTGACTTCCATTCAAGTTCTTCGCGAAGGAGGAGTAATAGCTAAAGAGAGAGATAGATAGATAGAGATAGATAGAGAGGGGGGGGAGGAAGAGAAGGGAGAGAGTGAACTCGGGGAGGCAGCTAAATAATAATTCTCACTTAACTAACTCGGTTAACTAGCTTCGTCGGAGCTAATAATAAAGGCGTCGTCGTCGTCGTCGTCGTCGTCGTCGTCGTCGTCGTCGAAGTAAGAGGAGGTGGAAGTGGAGGAGGAGAAAGAGGAAAAGATGGAAGGGGATGCTTTTCGTGAGGGCACCCTGTCGTTGACGAGGAGGGGACGGACGGCCGCGAAGCGAGTCGAGGTCTGAAGTCAATTTGTCGGGGAATGCGTTGGCAACACGTGCGGCAACTATTCGCTTCTTTTACCAACGTCCATCCTTCTTCTCTTTCGTCTACCAACTCTCTCTCTCTCTCTCTCTCTCTCTCTCTCTGTTGCTCTCTTTCTACCTCTGTCTTGCCTAGGTTCTTAAAACAAAAAAGGCAAAAAAGAGACAGAGAAGCTGGTCGAGTAAATGAGAAAACGAAGAACCGAAGATTCTTCAAATCAGAGTTTGGCTCACGATTTTAATACTCTTAAACTAATGAATCTTAAAGAATAATTATCAAGACGTACGTCGGATATCGACGTTATCTAGTTAATTTCTTTTCAAAGGTAAAAGGCCTATGACGATTTTAGAGAAAGGACACGCGTGACCCTGCCAAAGCATTCGGTTGTTCTGGGACGGTCCACAGGCCGCCCACCGTCCTTGCCACTACGTAGGTATCCACTTATAAACACGACCCTACTTACTCTTTCCGTAGTCCTGGCCTCGTAGGATTCGCGTCAGAGCGGTAAAAGGGTAGATAGATACACGGCACGGTATTAGTAGGTATTAGGTGTTGGCCTGAGAACTGGTGCACGTGTTGGCGAGGAATCCCATCCCTCCTGCGAGTTCGGATAATTCTTTAAGTGCTTCCTTTCCCCTTACTCCCATACCTCCTTCTCCACCATCGTCTCCTCCATCACCACCCTCAGCTTCGTCTCCACCTCCAGCTTGCTCCTTCTCTCTCTCTCTTTCTCTGGTCCTCCTCCTCCTTCTTCTTCTTCTTCTTCTTCTTCTTCGAAGCATCACACTTACCCGCCGGCCGATCCTCGATCTCGACCTAAACCTCCTCCCTTTTCCTCTCGACTACCCCTCTCTCTTCCTTGTCCGTGATGCGCTCGCGGTGCCACTTTGAGATCTATATACGACCACTCCTTTTTCTTTCTTTCTTTCTTTCCTTCCTTCCTTTCTTTCTTTATTTTTCTCTATCTCCCTTTCTCTTGGCCTTTGTCGCCTTGGAACCGCAACGCGACGTTTCGATCGCACCGTTTTTTTTTTTTCAATCGACTCCCCCTCTGATCGACAACCTCTTGTTACCTCTGAAATTGAAATAATGTACATGATCGTTATTAATGGCTCAAAAGATTTTTATGACGGAAGAAATGATGTTATATTCCCGAAGGAGAAATGACTATCGATCGTTTGGCAAATTAACTTTTTAAAATGACGAAACGATCAAATCCTGATCGATGTAATCGTTCGAGAGAACGTCCTTCCTGTAAGAAAATTTTCTGTCAGACTCAAGGAGGACTCGAGTTTGTCGGCAAGGACATCCAAGAGAATCATTAAAAGGGGTGAACACAACGAGGTTCCGTGCGGAAAAGTCAACGAACCGTTCGAAGGTTTTCGAACATCTGGATGAAATTAAGCCGAACGGTTCTTCCGCAGACTCGCTGTCTCCGTCCGTTCTCTCTCTCTCTCTCTCTCTCTCTCACTCTCTCTCTCTCTCTTTCTTCTCCTTGAAAATGACGTTCTCTTCTTTGTATATTCGCGGTGATGCCCTTCGACGCGAGTAGTTAAGATACTAATTAGTAATTAAGTAGAGTGAAACTAGTTAAGGAACTTGTCCATGTTATTACCGCGTGCTATTCTTGTCGAGGATTATACGAATTCTTCTCGAGGAAAACGCTCGAACGCGTAAAATCAGATTATTGTTATTATTCGTTGAAATAATTTTCGATACGAATAAAGAATTTTATTACGATTTCAAAATAATTCGCAATAAACGGAATGCGTACGACTAATCGTGAAAAATGAATTTCGCAAAGATCGACGATCTCTAGGTTAAACGTTTATACGATCTAATGAAGCATTAACTTACGAACTAAATTACGCGTCAAATACAATTTGATCGTTTTAAATGGATATGCAATTCCAATTATCGCAATAGGTACGAAGAAACAACGAAAAATAAAATATGTATAGAGGTATATGAAATAATATTATTAGGAAAATGTTCTCATTGGGTATACGTACCTACGTACATACATCTACGCACGAAAGGAATAGAGAAACAGTTAAAGACATCCGTACGTAAAGGTAAACCGAGACGAACTGCGTATCCGTGTTGACATTCGACGTGTACTGTAAAACAAACATCCCGATCAATTTCTGTTTATCGAACGACGTCGATTGTAAACACATAATCGATTCGAAAGAAATATTACAAATATTAATGATGCGTTTTAGAAACGATTACGCGTTAGATCAAGAAATTTATTAATAAACCAAATACAGATTATTTTAAACTATACTCAACTTATCGAAAATATCGACAGATTTCTATCTTCTGTACGTACATAGATACGTAGATACTAGATTTATAACGAATAAAAAAAAACAAAAAAACAAAACAAAAAAAATACGATGATGAACGATAGTGCAAAAACTTGTCGACGATGTAACTCTCTTTGCTTTTGCAAACGTATTTTAATTCGCAGTGGCGGAGAATTGACTAAAAAAAAAAAAAAAAAAAAAAAAAAAAAAGAACACACACGCACACACAAACAAAAAGAAGAAAGAAAAAAAGCAAAATACGAGAATTCTCGAAACAATTGGTATCGATACTCAAAGTTTCTAAGGGTCGAAACGAGAATAACTACGATGATGTTGAGCCACAATAAACAAGGACAACGAGAAAGTGTATAGGAAAAGTAGGAAGAGAAAGAGGAGGAAAAGTACACGTAGGAGGTGAAAAGCGTTCGAAGCAATCATCGAAAAATCCGCTTGGAAATTTTCGACCGGATATGGTATCCCGCGACGCGAATAAAAATGCTTGGTCTTGCGATCGAGAACAATCGTTCTCGTGCGTCGGTATCTCGACAACAACGCGAGCGTCGTTTCGATATTACGTCAAAATAGGAGAACGAGAAAGTTGTGGTACTTTTTTATACGTCTATGTATACCAACATACACATGCATACGTGACGCAAAAGGGCAAACGCGTTACGAAATGTATATGTAATTATTTTTCTCGAGCGTTCGCTCATATCGACGATGAGGATGAAAGAGGGAGTGACTAAAAAAAAGAGAAGGAGAAAGAGGAGGGGGAGGAGGAGGAGAAGCAGAACGAGAGGAAAAAGATGAAAAAGAGAGAGGTCTCGCGATTGCGTTTCTCGAGTAAATAGCTGAGTCGAACGATAGATAGAAAAAGAAATAAAGAAAGAATGGAAGGAAAAAAAAGGAAGAAGGATGGAAAGAGAGAGAGATCGAAAGAGATAGACAGAGAGAGAGAGAGAGAGAGAGAGAGAGAGAGAGAGAGAATATAAAAGGAGATGGCTGGGCGAGAAGAAAAGAAAAGGAGAACGATAGTGTCGTTACTAGCTGGTAGCTGGGCGTGGAAACTAAAGCCATGTTATGTCGTGGGTATACATTTTCCACGGGATCGTATCCAGGGAAGCGAGGAAGAAGGAGAGGAGGAGCAAGGAGGAAAAAGAGGAGTAGGAGTAGAAGCGTACAACGCGACAATTGCCGAATGCGGCAATTCGCGCGAATCGCGTGCGGGGACTTAGCTATCGTTAGTTCTCTCTCTCTCTCTCTCTCTCTCTCTCTCTCTCTCTCTCTAGCTATGAAGTAGACCGGGTGAAAACGAGGTAGTACTACTACGAGCGTTTGTATAGATACGGCCCTGCGGCGGTGGTTTGTAATATTATGATAACCCTGGCTGGCTCTCTCCTCCTCTTTCACCTCCTCTTTCTCCTTCATCCCTCTCCTCCCTATGCCAGCCAGACCGCCAGCCAGCCTCCCTCTTTCTCCCTCTCGCTTTAGCAGCCTCGTTTCCCTCCTACAACGGACCAGGCTGCGCGCCCACCCTCTTTCAGCGGCCATGTTGCCGGGAAATATGATTATTGTTATTATTTGCACCCTCCTTCGGCCGTATCCTCCTGACTCCTCATCTCTTCGTGGCAACTCTCCCCCGCTAATACCGTTCTCCCTCTCTCGACATGCGAATCTCTACCACCTCCACCCCCTACCCCGGTTCCTCATTCTCTCTCTCTCTCTCTCTCTCTCTTTCTCTTTCTCTCGATATTCTCGACTCACCCATCCGACTTGATTCTACTCCTCTCATCCTACTATTCCTTCTTCGCTTTCCCGTCCTTGCTCGTCGACGAATTGAGAGGAAACGAACGAGAACAGGGCCGAAGCAACCACCCGTCAACCGATTCTCTCTCTTTTCCTCTCTCTCTCTCTCTCTCTCTCTCTCTCTCTCTCTCTCTCTCTCTCTCTCTCTCTCTCACTCTGTTTCTTCCTCACGAGTGTGCGCGCGCGCGATCTCGCTTTTGCGGCCACTCGCAAAACTTTACAACGCAGAATGCCATCTCTGCATCGCACTTTTCTGCTCACTCCCTTTTTCCTCTCCTTATCCTTCGTACATTCGCTCTTTCATTCTTCTTGAACTAACCGCTCCTTCTCGCTCAACCCCCGGACGCTCTTCTCGCGCTCGTTCTTTCCTTTCCTTTTTTCTTTTCTCCAATTTTTATCTCCTGTTCTTTTTTTCTCACTCTTCTTGTTTTTTCCCTCCCGCATTCCCTGCGGAAACGTTTCATCGACCGAGTTCTCGACCACGGCTCGCCTTTCCATCCTTTTTCTTTTTTCCTTTTTTTTTTTCTTTTTTTGTTTCCTTTTTGTCTCTTTTCTTTCTTTCCTTCCTTCCTTCCTTCTTTCTTTCTTTCCTTGCCGATTTTCTCACTTTTCGCATTATCTCCATAATGATTAATTACTTTTAATCGATACTTAACGATTAATTAATACGTCCGAGCTAATTTTTCTCTGAGCAGCTTTACGATGGATCCGGGCGAATGGCTTAGAAGAGTGATCGCATACGGTCTCGAGCGTGAAGTGAAAAGAAATAAAATGTAGAAAAAAAGAGAGCAAAAAGAAGTGAAAAAGAAAAATAAAGAAAAAAAAATAATAAAAAAAAAAAAGACGACGGCGGATTCGTCGTTAATGAAAACGTCAGAGATAGATAGTACGCGTAGTCGGTATTAAACGGATTCCGATTCGCTGCCATAGCGAATCGGTGACTCCTCGTTGCGGAGGTACGCGTAATTCTCTGTAAACTCGACTAATCGTGTTATTCGAGCTCCTCACGAGAGCGAGCTACGCTCATCGCTGATGTATCACATAGAGAGACGAATAGAGAAGAGGAGATAGCTATGTACCTATCTCCACATACATATATACGTAGAATACGCACGAATAGTAACATACGTATGCAGGTAGACGCATACGTCGAAGAGAAGATACAGAGAAAGAAAAAAGAAGACTTTTGCTTGACATTGTAAGAAAGAGATATCGCGAATGTGGTCGTACTATCGTTGGTAGTAGTCTAGCAAGAGTCGCGGTAATAAATGGGCAACACGAGCGCTTATAAGGGGTAGGTAATCTAAAGCTTTCGAGGCGAAGGCGCGTCGGAGAAAGGAGCTGAACGTGAAAGGAGCTCGCGAGGGGGTTGAATGGGTGTGGAAGGAGAGGAACAGAGAAAGGTAGGTAGATAGATAGATAGATAGACAGAGAGAGAGAGAGAGAGAGAGAGAAAGAAAGAGAGAGAAAAGCGTGGTAGTGGTGGGATCTGGAGTAAGGGTGGTTACGGCGAGGGTGTGAGATAAGGTATAAGGTGGGTAAGATGGCGGACAATTTGCCGCTCGACTACTCTTGCCCGCACCCCTCTACCCTCGACGATATCCCCGCCACGCTGGCCTATGTACCGGGTAATAGATGTTCCTCCTTCGCGACCGAGAGAAAGCTACCTCCTTCTCCTCCTCTTCTATCTCTTCGTCCATCTATTTATCTCCATCGTACTGTACTTCTCCCTCTGACTTTCTTCTCTCTATCTATCTGTCTCTCTCTCTCTCTCTCTCTCTCTCTCATGCTCGCTTTCTATCCCTATTCCTGTCTTTCTTTAGCCAGGACAATTTTCCATCGTCCTCTCTCGTCGTCTCGATGCTCTGGCAAAAGCTCGGTCGCTCGCGCGCCTACACTCAGCCATACGAGAAGTATATATACATGCACGCATATACATATGAGTGAGCTGGTGCGCGCGCGATCGCCTACCCGCCTACCCCTTCGCGACAACAACGTATACGTATTTCATGTGCGACGGTGAGAGAAACGCGAACACCCTGATACGTTGCGAATGCGTTCACGTACACGGAAAACTCAGTGCCGCGGTATTCCCGTCTACTCTGTGGTACGTAGGTATTTAAACGCCGTCACCTGCCGCCGCACCACCCTCTCTTTCCCCACTACAAAACCTTCGGTCTCATTCCAACTCAACCGATTCTATCTCTCTTGGTTTCCCTTCCACCGCGAAGCAGCAACACGCCCTCTCTTCCATACCGGCAGACCGCACCAACGTACTCCTCTCTCTCTTAGCATTCCATCCGCCATCTTCTCACTTAATAAAATAATTACCCGGGGCCAATTAAGCGTTCCTCCCTCTCTCTTTCTCTCCCCCCTATGCCGCCTCTCACTCTCTCTCTCTCTCTCTCTCTCTGTCGTAAACCCCTCGCACTTTTGCCCGAAGAGAGGTAAGCGTTTCACCCGGATTATCCGTGCGACGTAATTCGACCGTCGTCTCTGGTCTATATACGTCAAGCTATTTTATCACGAGACTACCGTTAAATGGAAGGATCTCCTGACGGAAAAAATAATCTATGATTTACAACCAATAACCAAGGATACTCGATAAATATCTCTTATAAATCTTATTCGATTTCGTTATGCTTCAAATCATTCGCAAAGAATAGTACTTTAAATTGAAGGGTTAGGATGATGCTGAACTTGAGATCACGATGGGAAAACCTCGCGGTGTTATATCGATTAAGGCAAGATGTTACGTCTTGATAATTATTCGACAATTAATTCAACGATTAACTTACCTTATTATATAATACGAATAATCTCGCTTTCATTTTTATTTTCTAATCACGACGATTATCCAACGATGTTAAACGTTAACCGTTAGATATTCTTTCGAGAAAAATTAAAAAAGATTAAGTGCTGACATCTTCGATACAGTTCTCTGTAGAAATGTGATTACGCGTAAATCCATGCTTTGTTGAAAATGTTTCATTGTCGGTAATATAATTTACATATTACCGACAATTTTTACCTACAGAAGATTCAACGGTTTCTACTTTATCATTTGAAAGGGGAAAAAAAATCATCTCTAAATTTCAACCTGCATCGTTCAATGAATCTTCTGATGGCCATCGCAGAATGTCTTAAATGGCGAATGAATTTTTAAATCCCTTCGATCAAATCAATCATATTGAGAATGAAAGATCCGATTTGATACGAATTATAGATTCGTAATTAATTTATAAACGAGGACTCGTGATCGAGCACGAGTAACTTTTCTTCAAAGATTTACTCGTATAAATTTTGATTTATAATACGTGCATTTATTTATTAGGATCTTACTCGTTTCTCATTATTCGTTTGTAATTATTTTAACTTGAAATATTTCAATGCATTTTATAAGATTTTTCTTATATGAAAATAATTAACTTTACAACTCTTGGATGGGTAGATCTCTTCTTTTCTTTTTCAGTCACTTGGATTCTCGAACTGACATCGGAATTTTAATTTCATTCATAATGTATATCGTCGTGCTTTTTTTTTCATGATATCGCAAATATTATCAAGTCCAATGACTGCTTAAATAAGTTTTACCAGTGTATGGATAAGTATCATTGGAAAGGAAAATTTCTGTTACACGACAATCCAAATGTTAGATTTAGCGCGAGAGGTTTATAACCTATACGAAAGCTTATATACCGATAGGATAGACTCATTTAGTTTTAGTTCATATTTTGTCCATGTCTGTCGCTAAAGTCACACGCGCCTCCAGTAATATATACGTAAAACTACTTTAATTTTGAGTAATAAATTTAAAAATGACTGTTCTCCTGTCGCGCGCCTGTTTTAGTATTTTTAAAAATGATTGCTTGTCACATATGCGATCTGTCGTTTCGCTTAATGCGGATCGGTTCACTCAAGTAAGAAGTAAACATTTGTGCCGACGAGATAACAGAATATATGGCAGAAGTGGAAAACATTTTCTAACCTATACGTTAGTCATTTCGGGGATCGGTTATTTCTTGTACAAAAAAAGAAATGATATCTACGAACGATTCAGGGACTTCACCTACGGGATGCCCGTCGTCAAGTCTGCGACAATCTTTACACCGAGCCTTGTGGATTATAGAGAGAAATATAATTTTATAGCGGACGTAGTGGCGGTATCAGCACCCTCGGTGGTATACATAGAGATCAAAGATGAAAAAAAGTAAGTAAACGACATCACACGTTCGTCGTTTATCGTCATTTATATTATTCTTTTTTACGTACAATTGCGCGTCGGCTCGTATATTCCATTAAAATAATTTTATAATAATTAATTTAAAAATAGATTAGATATGTTCACAGGGAGACCTATCACAGCTAGTAACGGCTGTGGATTTATTGTTGCTTCCGATGGTTTGATATTAACCAATGCTCATGTTGTCATTAAAAAACGTGGTACCTCAGTAAAGGTAGATACAATATTACGTCGTTTTACCACTAAAGATTATCTTCTAAAAATGCCTTTGTCGTACATGTAAATACATTTAAGGTTCGTCTACACGATGGAACTGTATATACTGGCGTAATAGAGGACGTCGACATGCAAAGTGATCTTGCGACTGTAAGAATTAAAAAGGTACAAATTTGTTCTCTTTTATTAGAAATCAATCCCTTATTTATTGGGCATGGCGATAACTGCTCTTATATATATATATATATATATATATATATATATATATATATATATATATATATATGTATATATAGCATAAATAATACATCGTTTGTATTTGCAGACAAATTTGCCAGTGATGAAACTTGGAAATTCAGCCGATATTAGGCCAGGAGAATTTGTAATCGCTATTGGTTCCCCTTTGTCGTTGAGTAACACAATAACTAGCGGAATAGTGAGCAGTACAAATAGACCAAGCGAAGAACTTGGTCTTGATAAGAACCTGACGTATATTCAGACCGATGCTGCTATTACCGTTTAGTAACGATTAAAAGAATAAAAACAATTAAATATTTGACATTCTTATAATAATAAAAAGTTATGTTTATTTCTAGTTTGGAAATTCTGGTGGTCCATTAGTGAACTTAAACGGCGAAGCGATTGGTATAAATGCCATGAAAGTTACCGCTGGTATTTCTTTCGCTATACCTATAGATTATGCGAAAGAGTTTTTGAGAAAAGCTGAAATACGTAGAAAAAACAAAGGTAATTTAATTAAGTTGATGGTAATAATCCAACGTTCCATAATTATGTTCCATTAAAGGTAACATTCCTGATACGATGGAAGCACCCAAAAGAAGGTACATGGGTATAACGATGTTAACTATTACTCCAGACATTCTCTTCGAATTACAACATAAAAGGGGCTCTACTTTAGACATAATCAAACACGGAGTATTTGTTTGGAGAGTAATCGTTGGCTCTCCCGCTTACAGGTGAGTATTTAAAAATCTGATATCCTATTATTTATCGCCCCTCATTATCCTTAATATTTATACATTCCTTTTTTTTTTCTTCCGACTTAGTGGCGGTTTGCAAGCGGGAGATATAATTACGCACGTCAACGAAGAACCAGTATTAGCCGCTGTTAATATATACAAAGCGTTGGAAAGCTGCGGTCCATTAAAACTGACGGTCGTCAGGCAGAATGACGTTCTTACGATAATGATCGATCCTGAAGACTGAAGAAGCTTGTTACACGGAAAGTATAATAATATAAGTGCCTGGTATATTCCTCGATTCAATAAAAAGGCAATGAACCGACGAAGAAGTCGATGAAAAAGAAAGAAAAAGAAATGAAAAATGTACATGTGTATAAATTAACTGATTGCAAAGGAAAAAGAAAAAAAAAAAAAGAAAAGAGAAAAAAGATATAATTATCCCTCACTCTCTCTTTCTCTTTCTCTTTCTCTCTCATAATCATTTTTCACGTACCTGTTTCATTTCCACCCCGCTGGTTCAAATATAAGAAAGACGAGCGATGCGAAGCCGAGCTCGGACGCTCGAAACGACCAGTTACGATAGGGTTCTTCGGTGTTTATGTGCTCGTATGTACGCCGGGTGTGGTCTCTCGACTGGACAGCATTACGTTCGCGTTGTTTACGACATAAGGCGACCTCCACAAATATGTGACCGGATCTACGGTGCGGACGTGGGTGTGCTCCGCTAGACCTCTTCGCGATTTTTAAATCGAATCATTTTACTGTCCTTGCATCTTCCTACCAGGATGGACATTCTTACGTTCTCGGATACCACGGATAAGGGAGAAAGATGGCTGTGTCCTTGAATGGAACCTTCCCTTTTTTTTTTTTTTTTTCACTTTTTCTTCTCTCGTCATCGGTTTTTGACAAAATTTCGAAGATGACAAAAATTGTCGAGATAACAATTGATCATTTTCTTCCGAGATACTTATATAGAATTCCCTTGAACTAACAATAGATTTTGGTCTTGTTCCTAAGGGCATTATCATTAATTCACGCCTAGCAGTTCTTTAATCTTTCTTATATCCACACCCTCTTTTTCAAAGCGTCGACGTTATTCTATTCTCTGATTATCCACGCTTTTGACTCGGCTATCCTCGCCTACGAGCCATCTCACGAGCCCTTCCCACGTAGTACGTGCACGTTGTCCAGTCGTTGGTAGCGCGAAAACAAATAGACATCCGTGAGATGGCTTCGGATTCGCTGCTGCTCCTTCTCGCAAGAGAGAGAGAGAGAGAGAGAGAGAGAGAGAGAAAGGGTATGAACGAGATACACGGCCGATTGTCTCCACCTACACACTCCTGCTCGCGTTCACGAGCTTTTCCAACGACGAATGACCCTGTAAAGATACCCTTTAAAGGATCGAATCCACTAGCACGCTCGCTAAACGAACTCTTGGATTTTCTTTTTTACGAGTTCGATGACCTTCGACGGAATCATTAAACGCCCTCATAAAAATCAACGTCGTAGTTACTATCGAGAAAGGTATACCCTTGTAGTATCGAAAGCGAAGATCCAAGAATCTCATAGGTAAATGTTCGGCTAAAGATAAATATCAATTCGGCTTTAATTCGCTAGAAGATTGGTCACGCCCCCAAGCGTACTTTACACAGAGATCGGCATTATATACTATTTGCGGGTAAGAAAGTACCTTGCATCGCGAAGTACAAGTGTTATGTCCGGGTCAGGTACAGTGAATAACGCCAAGGACGAGGGACGCGTGATTTTATTACGTTTAGGACGAAAGATATTCGTCCGTTTGCTATTGGTTTGGTATTGAGGGGGAAAAAGAAAAGAAAAGAAAAGAAAAGAATGTAGCTAACTGATTTCAATTTGTGCAAAGACGTACAGTATGTATACGTACTTCTATCAAGGACGAACGAATTATCTTCTTCTTTCTCTTTTCGGTCTGGTCCGGTTCGATCATTTTTATATTCGAAAATGTACGTTTATCCATCGGCCACATTCTTCGATTTAAGTACAAATTTCTTTAAATCTATTTTCTTGAAATGAAAATAAAAAAGAAAAGAACGGATAGAGAAGAGTTGTTTCGTCCGATATTTTAACATTCTCATTTGCATTTGGATTTTATAGTTACGTATGTATAGCAACTTTTGGAAACGTTAATGGCACCGTTGGTGGCCCATGAAAGGTAGACGTATGTAAGTATGTAAGTATGTAAGTACTTACCTACGTGCGGCTTTACAATGAAGGAAAATAAAATAAAAAATCCCTTATACTCGTCGTTAGCAAAAGTCATACCGAACGACCTCGGGAAAGCTGGTAGAGTAAAGGAACTCGAGAAAAAGATCAGACTATGTCCTTCTTTTTCTCCGGTTTGCGGTTTAACATGATAGCCGAGCGCTTTAAAACCCAAATAAATGATTATCTTGTAAAAGAAAAAAGAAGAAAGTTAAAGAAATATCGCGAATAAAACACGACGTAGAAAATTTTTGGTAATGTTCAACGTTAATATCAATTAAACGAACAATCTCGTCAAGATAATTAATATCTATCTTAACTCTTAATAGAAAGTTTCGGAAGGATGTGATAATATTGGATATAATAGGATAACTCGCGTGGCTCCGTTTAACCATTATCGATCCGAAGCGTAATTATAACTTCGTAATACCTTCATTAGGCTCCCTTTATCGCCATTTTAATCGTCATTATTGTTGCTTGCTATTTCGAGAGGGAATACAAGTTAATGTGATAACATTAATTTAGTATCGAGTGTATTATATAGCTACTATTAGTAGAAATGTTCTTGCTCTTGCTTTTATCTTTCTTCTTCTTCTTCTTCTTCTTCTTCTTCTTTTTCGTCGTCGTCTTCGTCTTCGTCTTCGTCTTCGTCTTATTTCTCCGTTTGACTGCCGGCAAAAGGCGACAAAGAAAATCTATACGCCAGTCTGGCGAGAGAGAGAGAGAGAGAGAGTGTGAGGGGAGAGGGGAGGAAGGGAGAAAGAGACAGAATCTTCGATCCCGGATGGAGAGGGATACCGAGAAGGAAGAATTCGGTGAACGGATCTCGTTCGCTTTTGTCCTTCGACTGAGGATACCCCTGGTTCCTGGTTCAAAGTCATCGTACTCGACTTCTTCTTGTCTCGACAACGTATATAAGTCAAATCGAGATCGAAAGCAAGGTGCATAATCCGAACAGTCCTTCGTCGAAGAAGGAGGTTGGAAGAGAAGCCGATTTTGTTACAAGATGCAACCAATGGTGAGTCCTTTGATCTTTTCACTGACTTTCTTCTCCGGAACGATCCTCTAAATTAGTTTTAAACTAGACTTATGTTACTTTAAGAAAAGTTATTCAATTTCAAGCGAGTATTTGAAAATTTCTGTGACTGCTTTTTCCAAAATTTCCGCCAAGACTTTCGTATCATAAATCAACAACTTTTAATTAGACGAAACTACATTTTAGCAATTAGGAAAGTCGAGGTAACATCAGTCGTATATAAATATCGTCGTATTTCAACTATGAGTCTACATATATGATCAAGTAAATACGACGGGGATAAACTGTAAATCGTGGCAAAATCCAGACGACCAAACATCGGCTATTCCAATCACGAGTGCGGCCATCCGCAATGTGTAAATATGAGTACATGGGGATCGTGAAACTTCGACCGCTGATTACGTCTGTCCCTGTCTCTCTCTCTCTCTCTCTCTCTCTCTCTCTATCCATCTATCTACCTATCTATCTTATTCCCCATTCTAATTTCCCTCAAATTCACAGAATATTTCGCCTCTCTCTCTCTCTCTCTCTCTCGATATTTTCCTGTTATGGAATTAATAGATCGAGCGAAGGGATAGATAATAGTGTATAAGATATATACAATATTTCATTGGATCACGTGTTTTTTTAACACTTTTTTATTGATCGTTAAAAGGGATCTCTTTATAGATCGTTATTGAATCGCATTCGATTTGTAAGAAGATCGTTTCTCGATATTTTCCCTTTTTCCTCTTTTCCTTTTTCTTTATCTTTTTCTCGGTCCGAGAACATTTATACGAGTCTTATTGGGTCGTAAAGAGAGTTGAATCTCTGGAGACTCATGCAAGTATAAACTCACCCCAAGCGGCATGCGTTCAAGGGAAAGAGTAGCCCCCTCGGTACTGTCAACGCTCGGACCTAAAATTCGCTTTTCTCTCTCTCTCTCTCTCTCTCTCTCTCTCTCTCTTTCTTTTTCTTTTTCTCTCTTTGGGCTACCTACCCAGCTTGAATCCGAAAGTGTCTCTTGGACCTCTCCACGAAAGGAATTCTAAAAAGCTGAGCACGACTCGACGACACTCTAGAAATTTCTTCTTTTTGCGAGAAAAGAGAAAAATTCACTGAGCGAGCAAATAAATCTGTTCTCATTCGCAATCGATGTTGTAGAGAAAAAGAGAGAGAGAGAGAGAGAGAGAGAGAGAGAGAGAGAGAGAGAGAGATAAATCCATACTTAAATCCTCACGAGTAAATCGAAGCAATGTTTTTTAAAAGGTCTCAAACGTATTATTAAAATTAATAGTGTGCTTTTAAATAAAGTTGAGAAAGTCTTATCGAGTATCATCTATTATTCTAGCGTTTTCGAGATCGAAGAAAGTAAGTAAAGTGAGAATACATTTTCAGATAGTACTTCTGGCGATTCTGAGCGTGGCCTCGTGCTCGCAGCTGACTCTAGTGCCGTACGCCTATCTGGCGGATCCACTTCCGGTGTACCATCAGTCTCAGAACACGAGAACCGGGGAGCACGCGTACAGTTACTCCGGTGGACCCTCGGCAAAGGAGGAAGTCAAAGGTCCCGATGGAGTCACGAGAGGATCTTACAGCTACGTCGACGCTCACGGTATCTTACAGTCAGTTTTCTACGTCGCCGACGAGGGTGGCTTCCGGGTTGCGGCGACGAATCTACCGACGGATAGCGATCTGCCCGTTGAAACGGCAGAGGTTCTTTTAGCTAAGAGGGCACTATTCGAGGAACAGGCAAGAGCCACGTCGTCGGAGCAATCTTCGAGCGCTCGTCGAAAGCGTAGCTTAACCGAAGAGACGAAAAAAGAACATCGGGAAGAAGATTCGAAGAGCAACAAGCAAGAGGATTATTCGAACGATAAACCCTACGGAGCGTTGGCAACTTTTCTACTTCCAGGATCTTTAGCAACGGCAACGTCTCATCAGAGTCAAGTTAGGATTCATCAGGACGTTCGTACGGAAGGTGTCGATCCGATTGCCAATGCAGTCACCGTCGAGGCTGCTACCCCTGTTTTACCTCTTATCGATCCCATTAAATCGGAGGTGATCAAAACTCCATTGATCATATCCGATGGATCGGTAGCCTTGCTAACCGACAACGATTATCATCAAAATCGTATAAAGATCCATAGAAATCTCGGATTGGAGGGAGAGGAGGGACGCAAGGACGCTGTCAAGATCGAAACGCCGGTACTCGCTGAAGTTCGTCCGCTCGTTTCTGAGCCGGTCGCGATCCTGGAGCATCGACCTTCCCTTCTCACGGCCGTTTCCTCTCAAAGCGTCACGCAGATTCACCTAAGTGACAAGCACGAGATTCCAAGTATTTACGAGTTGCCTGCCCTTTATCATGCGATCCCTATCGCGAGATCATCGCAATATCGTACGCAGATTCATTCGAGTCAAAGAATCGAAAGCGCCGACGATTCGGAGAATTTACGAGAGGATATCAATAAAGAAAAGAGTCAAGACGAAGCAATAGGATCCTCGTAAATCGCGCGACACTTTTAAATATCGTCTTTTCATTTCTTTCAAAACTGCTCTTTGGGAATCTCTTTCTATTTATTTTATCGATCGAAGTGCTTTTCTAGGATCGTCGTAACGTCGCGGAGATCGGGGGAAAGAGAGAGAAGGGAGAAGGGAGGGTGGAGAGTTTCGATCGATCGATAGTTCGTTCTTTCCTCTAATGCTCATTTATATTTCTACTAACTACGTACATACACACACACACATACATATACATATATATATATACATACACACACGCATGCATGCATACATACGTACAGATGTATTATTTAACACATGTCGATGTCATCGGATCATTGTTAAAGCTTCGCGATCGCTCGATAAATAAAATCACTTCGATTCTCATTAACATTCTACTTAACGTTCTTTTACATGACGATCGAATATATATGTGTATATATATATATATATATATATACATATGGCTATGAAAAATGTAATCTGACTTCGAGGACATCTAATTCTGAGAGACGACCGTTTATAATCAATCGTATCCGTGCTATAATAGTCGTCTCGATTACCCCGAGAACCCGAAATGTCGGAAATCTCTTATGACAGTCGCCGACCTCGATCTTAATTTGACGAGTCGTTCTCGCTTCTGTCTTTCACTCTTTCTCAGCTATATCAGATCGAAAGCGACTTTGTAGAATTTAAATGAAGTTAAACGAGCGGTCTCTTTATTCTCTTTCTCGATAACGACGCGGAAGATGTATGTAAAGGAAGAAGGCATAGGCGTGTTCGTGTCCGGCAGCAGGTGGAGAGCCAAGATTTCGAGTGGCCTCGAAACTTCGAACGTAGTCGACCTTCGCTTTACTTCACAATAATACCCACATTTTTCCCCAACTTTTTGTTTTGTTTCCTTCTCTTTTCTTTCTTTTTTTTTTTTTTGTTGTTTCTTGTTTTTACGCTTTTGATAATTACAAAATATCGCATTTAATTAATCGTCTTCTCGTAATTTATTCTAACGAGCGTGAATAAATTTACGAAATAATATTATATTGCTCGTATACATAATCGTTATATCACGTAAATATACGAAGGAATGAATTTACGCGGAGTGATAATAATCGAAGAAAATGGATATCAAAGTCGAATAATATCGTTCTCCCTTTTTCTCGGTAAGTTGTTCGCCATATTTCTCTTAGGGACGCTCGTAAAGAATCGATTTATCCGGTTTCCTCGTCGTACTCCCCGAGCCTTAGACCTTTTGTCGGATCGATCTAATCTCCGAGTCGGACAGTTGCGACAAGTGTCCTATCGGGTCGTCGAACCCAAGGAAGCTAAGATTAGACGCGCGTAGAGCTTCGAGAGCTCCGTGGAATATCTCCTAATACGCGTCTAAAGTTCGCCTCCACCTGGCATACCATTCGTTCTCTTTCTCTCTCTCTCTCTCTCTCTTTCCTTCTCTTTTTACCGGAGGATACTCGTTTCACGAGTCACCAAGGAAGGCCTCAACCTTCTTATTTTCGCGCAAGTTGCATATGCTTGCACTATGGCGTGTGGGTGTCCATAACGGATGGCTCGGTGAAACAGTCCAGCGTGGATTGTACCACGGATCGGTAGATTATGCCGACTACGACGGCTGTAATTCGCCTCTCCTATGTCAACCTTGATCCTTTCTAATCATCTAAAAGCAAATAAAAGTATCTCGCAAAAACAAGAGAATACATTCTCGTTTAAATATTCCATATTCCATTATTACATTATATTACAGTATAATATAATAGAAATAAATAGTAAGGTAATGAAATGTTAAAGTTTCGGAAGTGGAGAGAGCTTTTCATGGTTTCGCGATGTGCAAAGTCAACGTAGTTTGCTCTCTCTCTCTCTCTCTCTCTCTTTCTCTCTTTTCTCGCGAGTACCGTTGTTTATGCGGTCATGCCAGATAAAACGAGGAGACTTGGCTTAGACGTACCAAGGTAGAAAGGAACGACGACGATTCTCCCGCGCGATAATAGAAACGTCCAACGTCCTTCTGATAAAAGGTCTGCATATGTTATACCCAGTACTCTCCGTATGCGTTAGCGCATGCGACGCAGATAAGGACGAGTATAATGATTCCCGCGACGTTCTTGGTGCGAGACTACCTACTCCTTTCTCTCTCTCTCTCTCTTTCTCTTCCTCTTTACCTATCTCTCTTTCTCTCTCTCTCTCTCTCCCTCCCTCTCTGCATAGAGATCACAAATTTGCACAGTTTATACGAAACTTTGACTACGTTGACGTCAGAAATGCACCTAACGGAGAAAACCTGACCGAGGTATTATACGACCAGGCAACGTTTTATGAAAATTCAATACCAGTATCGATATGTTCAGATAATCTAGATCTTTTGTTTCCTCTTTATATTGTTATCCTAGGATAGTTTGATAACTAAAAGTATCAAGTATCATAGACGTATACTTTTTCTACCTGAATAACTCGTTTTCCCGATCGAATGAAATATTTTTCAAATTTACACGTACGTAGGAATGTGCGAAATTAATACGCCGTACGTTAAAAAGAATATCAATTATCTTAAGAAGATAATGTTCATTTAAACGGGGACTTCAGCTATTTAAAATCGTCTCATTAGCGTTACGTTAACGAGAGAGAGAGAGAGAGAGAGAGAGAGAGAGAGAGAGAGAGAGAGAGAGAAAGAGAAAAGAGAGAAAAGAAAAGGGAAGAGGATCGAAAGAGAGGGAGAGTGAAGGGACAAGGAAGCTTCTTATCGAAGTTTCGATTGATCTTAATTAATTAGTCCGTACGTCGCGTCGTCATCGTCTCGTAGTAGTCGAAGTAGTCGAAATAAGCACGACCGTTTCGACAAAGGGTTCGCAAAGCTCGCGTTAAGCTCCCGAAGGTATTCGTTGCAAGTTTCTCGAGCAATCAGCAAATGGAATCGTTAGTTAGCCGGTGTAATCTTCGATCGGATGTTAGT
The DNA here is from genome assembly GCF_050613455.1 of Vespa mandarinia. Classification (NCBI taxonomy): domain Eukaryota; kingdom Metazoa; phylum Arthropoda; class Insecta; order Hymenoptera; family Vespidae; genus Vespa; species Vespa mandarinia. The sequence goes on from NC_140811.1 coordinate 19,397,506, forward strand.
TCTTCCTTGTAGTACACGCTCTCGCGGAACAATCGTGATTCACGATCGGGTTCGAGGCCTTCCTAAGGGAGGAAGAAAGAAAGAAAGAAAGAAGAAAGGAAGGAAGGAAGGAAGGAAGGAAGGAAGAAAGGCAGAAAACTAATCGTGGATTCACGCTGTTTATCGCGAGTCACTTGGACGAGAACGTCTTTGGATCGGGCCGGCTAATTAGCATATTATTTATCGTACCCCCACTCCTTTATTCTTTCCTTCGTTCGCAATTACGCGCACGTGTAGCCATCTTTCGAATAACGCTCTCTGTAATTTCATTCGATTAATCGTACGTACGTAGTAATAAATACAACTACGAGTATAATACCTATGCGTGTAATATAGGGAGAAGTTTTCACTTTAGGTGGGAGGGGGAGGAGGAGGATGATACACCGAGCCCGCATGAGAGAGCTATTAGATTTCGACGCTAAAGTTAAATTAGTTAATAAATTCTCATCCGTTAGGATAATTTCGAATTCTTTCCCTCACGAATTTACTTTACTTACAAAATCGCGTGTCTCGCGTTCGATCGTTTTTTTTTTCTTTTTCCTTTTTTTTTTTATTCCGTTAAGAATCGAGAGGGAGGGTAGTTCGAAAGGGTCGACGATCCTTCAAACACGCTCGAACACGATAACGCCAAAGAAAAATTCACGTTTCCGTAAAAGGAGAATGGTTTTGCCTTCGAGCACCGAATTCTCGATAAATTCTCTCAAACTCGTTTCGATCGTTCCTCCTCGTTCACGATTTATCGTGCCGTTCGATAAAAGATTTAACCTCTTCGAGTCGATTCCAAGAGGAAAAGGGAATAATTTAATTATCGATACGTTTTAATTAAGATCATAAGCGATTAAAAATTTCATCCTTCGTAATCGACTTTTTTCTTTATTTTTCTTCCTTCCTTCCTTTTTTCTCCGACATGTTGGTGTAAAAAAAAAAAAGGAAAACGAATAAATATCGATCGAATTCCATAGGTCGTACTGGTGCAAGCAGATTTACAGCGACGTTTCGCGCGTAGGCACGCGAAGGGTCCGCGGAAGGGCTCGAGAGATTTCGTACGAGCATTTTCATAAATTATAGCGTCACGGTATATTATTTATGTAACACTTTAACGAGGCAGCACCGTAATTTTGCGAGCCGCCAATTTTTCTTCGGGTTAAGTCCGGTACTCCGGTACTACGATTCGCTTGGTCCATCCGATGGACCGAACGGATGATCTTTCGTGCCGCCTCGAACATTCACGATGCGCGTGTCTTTTTCGCGTGCGCGTTCACGCACAAAGATACGTCTATATATCGCCAAGAGAAAAAGAAGACATTAAAGGATCCGCGAGCGCGGACGCGCGTTTGCTCGCTCTATACACGAATCATACACACCGGCTAAGGAACAAGAAAGAAGAAGAAGAAGAAGAAGAAGAAGAAGAAGAAGAAGAAGATTTTACGAGGATGGAAGAGAGTATTCGCCTCGGTATCGACGATAAAGAAGCCGTCGAGAGCCCTTCTAAGGTCCTCCCTACAGGTTCCTGCACGGTAGATCGATCTACCTCGAAATATCTTCCAATCGGAATACTTTCTTTTTTATTTTAATAACCATTACTGAGGTTCAATACGCTATACTCGTTATATCCATATTATGTCAGAATTTTTCTATTCCTCTCGGTAGAGAAAAAAACGTAATCAGAACCAAATGAATCCCGCCAGAAGGCTATCGGAAAACCGATAAACGAGACGTATCCTTTGCGAGAAATCACTTGACACGGGAGTCGCGTTTAAGTGCCAATGTCAAAACCAACGCGATCTCTCGCCCACGTGCTCGTTAAAAACTTTAAAGAAAAGAAATTCAACTCGTGCCGCGATTGTAGTTACAACTACACGAGTATACGAGTAATTCCAATGGAATTGATGAACTCGTTACATCCTATACCAACACCCTCACTCTTCCTTGCTTTAACGTCGTAGGATTAAGTGCCGTACTGGTACTAACAATAAGAACGAGAAAATTCCGACCTCCTCTAATTTACGCAACGCGATATGGAAATATTTTCTACGTGCGGGATATTCTCCCAGTCCTTCTATGAAACGGGATATACACGCATGAGAGGCAAGGGAAGTATCTGATTTAATACCCCACCGACGTTTTCATGCCGCTAGCCTTTTCGTTCCAGAAATGCTTTATCCTATTCTATACTATTTCAATACCTATTTTTTCAATACCTTTTCCTTCTTTCATATACATTTATTTACAGACCGCATAACAAAGTCGACCGATGAAAAGAAATCGTTCGACGACGAATCTATCCGAATAATTGAGATTATTATAATGTCGATTCATCCATTAGTTCGATCTTATAATCATTTTCTATTTGTAATCTTTTTATTATATTCAATACGAATATCTGAAAGATCAAAAAAGAGATTTGCTTTTCGAAGGATCGAAAGGATCAACGTCCCACGATATAGGTAGACCTATAAACATTGATTTATCTGCCTGGAAATCGAACTCTGGCTGATTTGTGGCCTTGGGCGGCCCTGAGGGGAGAAACGTATAGGCCCTCCTCATAGGGCCCTCATAGGGCCCGGGTACACGTCATCCTGGTGGGGCATCGCGAGTGGCTCATGCTGCTGCGGGCAGTGCAACCAGAGACGGGGAGAGAGAGAGAGAGAGAGAGGGAGAGAGAGAGATTCACCTGGGGATCCTCCTATATAAGAGGATGGAACCGAGAGCTCACACTCTCATATACGTTAGCTAAGCCCGCAGGGTATTATATTCTACGCGGACACGTGGAAAAGAGGAATAAGAAGTGACAGGGGAAGTAAATAATAACGAGGGGAAAAAAAAAAGTAACGACTTCATCATGATAAGCGTGAGTGATAAGCGTAGAAAAAAGAAACAAAGAAAAAAACGCATCTTGGACGTTAAAAAAAAATAGAAAGAAAAAAAAGTCGATATTCCGTATTTGACTATAACTCGTACGACTTTGCTCGTCGAAAATACTGTTTTCGACTGTCTATAGGAGGAAAATTGAATTATCTTTGCATATCAGGGGTCGGTCGAGCGATCGATCGATCGATCGAATTAAAGCCAACGAAAAGACGAGTACGTTCAATTCGGAGTTAGCTAGCTTTCATGGAAAGTTGTTTGCAACACCGCTAAGAGAGAAACCGTCTTAATTGTTTCACGAAAATCAACTCGACGAAGTTTCCAAAGTCGGAGGAACTCGTATCGTATACTTACTGCTCTTCTTTTGTCATTTTCGTACGTGCCCTTTTCTAAGGCTGTCCCATCTCTCTTTCTCTCTCTCTCTCTCTCTCTCTCTCTCTCTCTCTCTCTCTCTCTCTCTCTCTTTCATTGTTCGCTACTGAATACTTCGATCCTTCGACCGAATGAATCTTTAGTAGAGTTACTTTCGAGTTAGTCGCTTTTTAACGCGACACGTATTTAAACTTCCTCGTTAGCTCCTTTTCATCTCTATAGGTCGATTTCGTCGACAAAAGCGCGTAACGAAGACTTTCTTCCTTTTCGTGACAATTAACAGTTAATCGATTAAGCCGATCTCTTCTTTATGCTTTTCAGACGATCCTGTTCAGCGTATTGCTCGGTTCTTCCTTAAGCAGTCCAATAGCAAATGTTTGGGTCAGTCCCATAGGAAGCATCTCGCCGTTACGACAATATCACGTGCAAGATGGATCGGGATCCTATCGATATTCATTCACGGGACCGCATCACGCCAAGACGGAGTCTAATCTGAATGGAATCACTCAGGGTGGTAAGTCGTCCGTTCGTAGGCCGTATCTGGCGAATTTTTTTTTTTCCCCGGTAATTGATGGATTTTCTATATGCGTCTTTCGTCGTATAACGATCGATAAAAGGCGCGAAAGTAAATATTATATTCGTCCTTGAGTTCATTGATGTAGGTAATTAATTGTCGAAAGGAGAGAGAGAGAGAGAGAGAGAGAGAGAGAGAGAGAGAGAGAAAGGGGGGAGGGAGAGGCAGAGAGAAAAAATTGTCACCGGATGATAGTAGGTGAATAATCGTTCCCTTAAAGGAATGCATTCTTATTTGAAAGTATGACGAGAGACTACCTACGCGTTCGTCAATGATTATTCGTCATCGACGATATGGCGCAATAAACACTTATGCAAGAGATATCAATTCGTGCGCACGCGCAATCGACTTGTTACTAACGTTGGAAAAAGAACGATTGGTTATTTAATCGGATAAGAAAATTGTTCGATATCGTTTCTCCTTTCTTCTAAGGTTATTCCTACATAGACGCTAATGGAATTCTACAAACCGTCTCGTATACCGCGGACGATCAAAATGGCTTTAGAGTTAGCGCGAGTAATCTTCCTGAAGCGCCCAAGAACGAGCATGATCAGATCGAAGACACCCCGGAAGTAGCAGCAGCCAAGCGAAATCACTTAGAGGAATTGCAGAAATCGCAGCTGGCCGATCGACCGAACTGGAACGATCAGAATATTCTATCCTATAAGATCTTACCTCCGTATGTCAGTTACGCACAGTTACAACCGTCCGAGAGTAAAATCGTAGAACGAGAGATTCAGGTAAAATACGTCTCTGCCGTACCAGCGTTTCTCAAATAGTTCTACTCGTAGAATAGAATACGATAGATATTTTATCGTATATATTTTATAATGTAAATAAATGTTCTTCGTGCGTTTAACAAAATGTCTCGAGTTAGAACAACAAAGAGCTTCGCTTATTTCGATAATCGATTAGACGAAAAGAGAATGAAATTTATTTATTGGCATAAATCTTTTTCCGTACAGAGCACGAAAAATCCATTTCTACTGTCTCAAGCGGAAGCCGACAACATTCAAGTTCCAAAGCCGGATCCAACGCTCTCTCAAGCGTCTCCAAGCTCATTGAACGTTCGGGACACCTCGGCGAAGGACGAAGGACAATCCGAATCGGATAATCCGAATGCATTGGAGATCGGAAAATTCCTACAAATGCCAAACGTTCATAGGACCGTGGCATTGCCTGCCCCATACGTATTCCCCGTTTTACCATACAGGTTACTTCACAGCTCGCTTCATCATACTCAGGATTCTTTGGGCCAATACGATTACAGTTACACCGGCGATTCCAGTGCAAAAACGGAGTCAAGATCCTTGGACGGAACTACGAGGGGTGCTTACAGTTACATAGATCCCAATGGTATTTTGCAACAAGTCCATTACGTTGCCGATCATAATGGGTTTAGAGTGCTTGCTACGAATCTACCGGAAGCGAAATAACTAAGGCCATAGAGATATTATTTTCTTTTTCACGAGCGAAAAGTTAAAAAGAAAGGATAGAAAAAAGGATAGAAAAAAAGGATAGATAAGTAAATAAATGAAATGCAAAAGATCTACTCTCTACGGAAAAATCTAATAATACTTGTTTAGAATTTCAAATAGAATGCACAACATTGAAGGTTACCACTTTTACTCTCGGTACTTCGATTTTTTACTGCCGTAAAAACCGATTGTATAAGTGATCAGTATCGCATCGTATCACGATGTAACGGTGATCTTATAATTCGACGAAATCATTATTGTAATTAATTTTGGAATTAATGATAAACTATGTTTAAGAATAATTTTACTTTAGCAAATATATACATATGTTCGAAACTGTGTCCTCGAACGATTTTTCTTTCACTCTGTCTTCCTTCTAATAATAAGTCTTTTTCTCCGAAGGGGAAGAAAAAGGGGGAAAAAAAAAAAAAGAAAAAATAAAAGGGATCATTGAACGAAACCCGAATACGATGATTAAAAGCGGGCTAAACCCTCTTTCGTCATATCGAATCTATCGCCCGAAGTGAAATAAGCACGATATAATGTTTCGCACATTTCACAGAACAATATGGATAATTATTGCCATCGTTGGACATTGAAATAACATGGAAATGCCAGGCACCGAAGCGAACGCGTAGCCGCTGGCGATAACGAGATGGAACACTCTCGGAAATAGTTTAACATTATCGATCTGTCTCTCTCTCTCTCTCTCTTCCCCGCTTCACGGTGGAAATACTACAGGTGTCGTTATAAACGATTAAATCGAAAACAGCTTGATTCCCTGAAAACAAACAAAATTATTAAAAATAAATCGAAACGAAAGGTTGAACGATCTTTTAAATCTTGAACCCGTAACAATTTTACTTTCATTATTTTCGGAGTAATCAATCTGTTTGATATTCTGCTCAGTGACGTTGTACAGTGACGATTATGATATCGAAAGCTACAGGTGAAGCACAGGGAAGAGAATCAAATTCAATTGAACGACGTCAACGCATCAAGCGCACCTGTCGAAATATAATATACACACACTTGCATGTTTCTACATATATATCTGTAATATTTCCATTTGCATTATATAACGTTGGTGTGTATTTTTTTGTGCATTTTTAGATTATTTCTCATAGACGTTAAATTAAACGTTGTAATCGAAGATATTAATGAATCATTAAGATTTTGTCGAGTCGCTGATAAACACTCCAAACACGTTTCATCGTCGTAGCCATTTTTGCTCCATTTTTCATTCGTGCCATTTGAACGTTTTTTATGCATTTAATAAATATGCCAGTATCATATCTATGGTACACATGGCAGGGGACACGTTAAATATCGATTTGTCGCTTTTTAATAGTTATTCTCATATGTTACAAATACGTGAATATATACGTACCTTGATCTCCCTCGTGACGACGTACGGAGAAAATTAAAAAGAGAAAATCTAACGGTAAAAGATCAATGGACTCGGAACTTTATTCGCACGTATTCACATTGTTTACTTGCAATCGTTCGTAACGTTATTTATACGGTATATCACATAATACATTAATCGCGCATATTATATTCGCTGCTAACTTTTCTATTCGCTTTTCTTCTCCCTTTGCATAATCCGCAATCGGTCGAAAGGAATTGCAAGTGTATTTTGCTCTTAAGCGTGAGGACTTTCTTTTATTCTTCCTTCTTTCTTTCGCTTCTTCTTCGCAAGAAAGAAATATCTATCGATGCGAAAAACGTTCCAACGTTTTGGACGAGAAAAGAACAAGAAAAGAAAGAAAAAAGAAAAGAAAAGGTAAGTTTTGTATGTATGCATGTATGTATGTATGTACGTATGTATGCATGTATATATATCGGCTGGAGGAGAACACACGATTTGCACGATTCAACGAACACCATTTAGACGTAGAGAAGGTTAACGACTGTCGACTTTTGGCTTAATCTTACTTAACATTATCTCACCGTGTATACACGAAATCATTTGTGATATATACAACACGTGTATGTGCGGTTATATACCTATCAATGTCTCCATAGAATCCTTCTTTACGATTTGAAAACTTACGATGACGATATAATAATCATTTATAATAATACTTACGACATCTAAAGTAAACGCGTGTTTTAGGACACCACTTCCCCGTCTCCTCCAACTCCTTCTCCATCTACTACTTCTTCTCTCCCTCTTTCTCGTGATACTCAACTCTCTCGAACAATTACTCGTATACGCGCGCGCGTGCGCGTTGTATTCAATTGTCGATTATTATCGCATTATTTGTGTTGCTATCTTATCCACAATCGTCGTTGTCTTCGCATCGTTTAAATTTCCGTTTAAACGAATCCTTTTTTTGGGACAAAGAGAGAGAGCGAGAGAGAGAGAGAGAGAGAGAGACAGAATGAAAGAGAAATTGAGAAATAATGATAGCGATAGAGATAGAAAGAAAGAGAGAGAAAGAGAGATAGAGAGAGAGAGAAAGAGAAAGAGAAGGGTCTCAGGCTCTATAGGACGAATGTATCCTGATCGTCGAAGTTCTGCGGTCAAAGGTGACGCGGTGCGCACCAGCTCCGACTGGCTAGAGTCATCTGGACTCGCTCGTCGAATGTACAGTCGGTTCTGATCCGGGATCCTGGTCGGAGTCGTCCATGGAAACGCCCTGCTGCTGCACACGCATTGTATAACTTGGACTTCTCTCGCTTCTGCGGGATCGAAATAAAAGAACGTGCTCGATTAAAGAGAAATCATTTTTCGCAATCCGTCTTCGAGTGTGGAGATTATTCGATGAGAGTCGAGAGAATCGATCGGAGAAGGAGAGAGAGAGAGAGAGAGAGAGAGAGAGAGAGAGAGAGAGAGAGAGAGAGAGAGAGAGAAACACATACGTACACTCATCGATATGCGTTCTTTTTCTCACTTACAATTTTAGCATTTTGGATCGTGTTTCTCGTGTATGTATACGCTTCTTTATAGAACCGTGGAGAAAGAGAAAGAGAGGGGTGGAGGTAAAAAAAGGACAGAGAGAGAGAGAGAGAGAGAGAGACGATTGTGGTCACAAATTGTTGTTCACTTCTCCGTTCGAAATTTTGAAAGAATATTGGAGCTTCGCGCTTTAATATATACGGCTTTAATTTTAAGGAAGCCGACGAGGTTAGAGATGTCGTAGGGGCACGATTTCAACGTCGAGGGTGCGTGATATCAACTCTTTAATAAAACGCGCCTTGTAACTTTGTTCCTCCCACCTCATCGCCAATTGGCTGCCGTCGCTACCGCGCCGTAACGTGTTGGCTCGCCGTTTGCAGAAGCACCTGCAGATTATTCGCTTGAAGGCCGAGCGAAAGTCCTTGCTGAAGAGCGCGTAGATGCAAGGATTTATCGCGGAGTTGCAATATCCTAGCCAAAATAGTACGCTGAAGACGGTTGGGTGGATGCAATTCGAGCAGAATGCACGTAGGAGATACATCGTGAAGAATGGCAGCCAGCAGAGTATGAAGCCACCGACTATGATACCCAAGGTCTTTGCCGCTTTTGTCTCCATTCGGAATCTCTTCACCTGTGACAGACGTCTTTCCTTTTCGCTTTTTTCAACCTCACATTTTTCGTGCTTCAATAAAAACATACATTAGACTCTACGATTATTTTTAATGTTTTGTTTTCTTTTTCTGTTTTTTCTTCTTTTTTTTTTTTTTTTTTTTTTTTCCCCAAACCCAACGTTCTCGACTACCGCCGCATCTCGTATTAATTAAAAAACAAATAAGCGAGCAAAAATAAATAACTCTGGATAATGACTAATATACATTATACTAGTACTTTTCCAAGTAATTACAACATTAAAGAAGCTACGTAGATACCTGTGCCTTTATATTTCGTTTACCCATCTTCATCATCCTAGGCTTCTCCTCTTGGCCCTGAGCTAGTTCTCGAAGCGTTACCTCGTCACTCGTCAACTGACTCTCGCAGCTACTCCTTCTGCTGGGTCTCCTCATACTGCCTACTCTGTTTATACCGCCGACCTATCGCAAAGGTCAAAGAGCGTATTACTTCGTCCTGACTTTTTTCGCTACTCTTCGTTTATACATCCGACGAAGGAATTTTCGTAATAAATAAAAGTACTACGCCCACTATATTACATTGAAAATATTATCCATAGACGTATACGTATCGCACTTAAATATTATTTCTTAGATATAACTTTCTATTTTAACGATTATTACATCTATTATTCTTCTACTTTTCTTTACACAAAGTGAAAAGAAAATCGGTTTTTGGTTCGTTAACGTTTATTTCATGTTCAAACAAGGATCAACCACGCAATGCTTACCTTCAAATGCGTACTCCTAGAACTCGGACAGAGCTGAGTCTGCGTTTGTCCGTTACTATAATGCACGGAAACTTGAGAACATCTCGAAGGAGTCCTCTCGAGAGTGTTGCACTTTGTGTTTAATGTTTCTGTACTCGGATACGATACCGAGATCTTGATCTTTTCCTTTCTGACGGAACTGCGAGTGGAATAATCCGGGCTTCTTGGACTACCGTTGTTACTACCGTTGTGAACGCTTCCGCGTCCTCGATGTATCCTCAGTGTTAATCTCTGTTCGTCGAATCTACAATAAACAAATGTCAAGGTTCCTCTTTAATAATAATTGATTCTCTCTCCTATCTACGGGGGAAAAATTGTTAAACATTTTGTTTATTTCTTTATTTATTTTATTTTTACCTGGATCCAAACATTTTGGAACCCTTGGTGGTACGAAAGCCCTGATTGATGGCTTTCGTTGTGGAAACGGCTGCATTGTAGATTCTCCAATAGAAAAAGAGCATTACTAACATCGGTATGTAGAAGGAGCCTAGAGCGCTGTAAAATGACGATTCGAAAAATCTGTCAAAAAGAGAAAAGAAAGAAAAAAAGAGAGAGAAAAAAAAAGAAAAGAAAAGAAAAGAAAAAATCACAGAACGAACTTTGAGAGAAAAAGAGAAGAGTTAAATGGGACTATTCCTCAGTTAGATACGATTCTTACTCTTCTCTTTTTCTCGATCTTGTCTCGCTTCGAAGCTATAGATCCTCGGAGATAAATAGTCATAAAGGATTTTAATAAAAATAGTTCGTAACACTTTAGGTCAATCGGTATGAGGTAAGCGACGGGACAAATATGAATACTCATGAATTTCAGGTTGACGTATACACCGAAGGATTAAATAAGCCGATGCCGAGTGAGAGGGAGGACGAATAATGAATAATTTGGGCGGACAATTTTTCCTCACGGAAAAGCGGAAGGATAATAAATATATCCGAGAGAGACTCGCCTGTAAACGACATATCCGGCGTCATTGGTCAACTCGCAGATCCACGGACACGGTTTCATCGGCACTATAATGGTGGTAGTGTTGAAGGGGCCGTTCTGCGTAAACGTCACGTTGTGCGTAGGATGAGACTGAAACGATAAATATACAAATATATAGATAGCCAGATAGACATTTTTCAAGATAATGGTAAATTAAATTTTGTTTGTTTTCTTTTTTTCTTTCCTTCCTGTCACATACCCGTTTATCTTTCCAACCGACCAAGGGTGGAAAACAGATGACGAAGCTCAAAACCCAAACTGTGGCGACCAGAAGCCTTGCTCGTTTCGGAGACATTAACTGAATCGAAAAAATGATCGATCAATATATACAATTTTATTACTTGAAATTTTTCTTTTCTTATTTACTTATCAAGTTACTTCGAATAACAGGAATTGACCGGGATTCTTTTATTTTTAACAAATTCTTTGGAATAAAATACAAATCCACTTTAAATGTCAGAGATACACACAGAGAGAGAGAGAGAGAGAGAGAGAGAGAGAGAGAGAGAGAGAGAGAGAGAGAGAGAGAGAGAGAAAGAGAGATCGAGTGTATCATCTAATAAACGACTATTTGAGATATTCCAAGCGTTCGAACGATGTGCTGGTGATTACTTGCCTGGGGATAACTGACGGGTCTGGTCACCGCCAGATATCTGTCGAGACTGATTGCACAAAGGTTCAGTATCGACGCGGTGCACATCCAAACGTCGACGGCTAGCCAAACCGAACACCATAGATCACCGAATATCCAGACCTTTGGAAAAAGAAAAAAAAAGGAAAAAACAGAGAGAAGAAGAGAGAAGGAGGGAGGAAGGGAGGGAGGGAGGGAGGGAGAGAGAGAGAGAGAGAGGTAGAGAGAAAAAAAGAGAAAGAGTGAAACGAAGTTTCACACGAACAAAACGATTATTGTCATATAAACGTGTGAGAGATATCCCATCGAGATAAACGGAGAACATTGCTCGTTCTCGCGAATGCGTATTTCCTCGTTTAGAATGTACACGCTCGTGCGGAACGACGGAATATCGAATACCATAAGAGTAAGTGAACACGATTGAACGTGTTCAGCTTCGTTTTACTTTAACCCAGTCAGTTTATCGCTGACTAAACTCCGGAGAATACGATCGATCATTAAATAAACGCGCGAGGATACCAATTATTTTATTCTTCTTCTAACAAATTAATATTATTAATTGAGACATTGACACAAACGTAATCATTTTCCTACCTCCTAATGAAAATAGAGGGAACTTTTTGAGAATGATCAAGGTTATCCGCAATTAACTTATTTATCGAGACTTATCACGATATCGTATAATTCTATTCGAAGGGACGAGGTACCGCGTTAGAAATCGTCAAAGGATTAATAGAAGACCAGTTTCTAAGCTCGTTATCTTAGTCCGGAGGCGACTTAATACGCACGTGCTCACACTTTCAAACGATCGATAGAGCGAATGCGAGTAGGAGAAAGAAAGAGAGAGAATGAGAGAGAGAGAGAGAGAGAGAGTGTGTGTATCAAGAGGGTCACCTACGAGCTTATCACGATGCCCGTTCGATCTCGATCTTGTTATCTGCGAAGCGTGCGGTTAGAACAAGGCGAGGACGAGCAGTAACGCATTAATGGTACGACTAGATCGATCTTGAATATGTGTACGTGTGGTTGCTGAGGGCGAATAGCCACGCGTACCGCCTATGTACGTACGTAACGTACATACATACGTACATATGGGAGAAATTCGAACGCGACAGCCGAAGGGCCCTTCCACGGCTCGTTTTGCAGCTAAGCGTTCCTGCATAATGCCGTATCGTGTACGTAACGACGTATAGCCTTTATGCGATGGTCAAAATCTCTCTCTCTCTCTCTCTCTCTTTCTCTCTCTAACTCGTACTATACTCCAACAGATGTGAAAGCGTTAGTGTGTGCGCGCACACGTAGGCGGGACTTCGGCAACCACCTGTTTCAAATTACGCTTCTACCCTAATATCGATATTCCGAGCACTGATACACGATGGATCGGATCTTCGAATCGTATAGAATGGAATCGATGTATCCGATGAATCGAACGAACAATGAATGACAATTTAGTATTGGTAGATAATAGCAGAACTTACCTTGAAGACTTCCCAAGTGGCACTGAATGGAAGAACAGCGAGTCCGACCAAGAGATCAGCCACAGCAAGACTGACGATGAACATGTTCGTCACGTTTCTGAGCTTGCTCGTGTAATAGACGGCGAGTATAACGAGGACGTTACCGAGCACGACCATCACGTTGACGATAGCCAGAGTGATCAGGGTGAATAGGATCCATGGGCCGGACCACTCGACGCCCTCGTACAAAGCAGTGCATGCACTGGCGTTCAATTCTCGCATCTTAATTTGACTCGGCCACCTCGCGATCAGAATCTTCTTTTTTCGCGAACCCAAGAAGATGACGATGACGACGATGATACGAGGGATTTATGGATACCCTACCGACGCCACCATGAAACTCCATTCTCGAGAAAATGATATTTTCTCTCTTCCTCTCTCTTTCTCGTTCGCTCTAACGTGCTCTCGCAAAAAAACGCTCCATTGCTTACTTCTCCGGGTCGAAGACTTTTTCTCTCTCTCTCTCTCTCCCTCTCTCTTTCTCTTTCTCTCCCCAATACAACGGATAACTCTCAGCGCGAACACGTCTATTTGTCTGAGTCGATCCTCACAAGTCGTTCGCACGGAATAAGGAAGAAGAAGAAAACAGAAGAAGCCAAATGCTTCGACGAAATCCTTCTTCCTTAGAGAAGACAAATCCTTATTTTTTCATTTCTTCGAATTTATTTCGACGTAGACGCAACACGCGTATCGTTCACTAAATAAATATTAATTGTCCTCGTTGTTAAGGGTTCCACTGCTTCCCGTTCGATTAATTAAGAACGTACACTTTAGCACTTTTCACAAGAAAAATCACTTCCCTTCTTAATTCGAATCTCGCGTGGGCTTAAAAAATAACACGAGCCTTACTTCCTTAAACGCTTATTCGAAGAAAAAAAGAGAAAGAAAAATCGAGAGTATTGGTCGTACGTTCAACGTTTGATATTTCGTTTTTGGGAATACGAAAGATCTTCCTGAGACCTTAGGGATCAGAAAGATTTCATCGGAAATTATTTTCCGCGGAAAAATCTCGCTTTCTCGTCGCTGATGCCGCTCGATCCATCATCGTCATCATCATCGCCATCACCATCGTCGTCATCGTCGTCGTCGTCGTCGTCGTCGTCGTCGTGGTCGTCGTCATCATCATGATCGTCATCATCGTCATTCTAGAATCATCCTAAATCCTCTTTATTTCTTCCTCTCTTTTTCCCCCCTTTTTATTCTTCTTCGTCCTTGGATAGGCAAAAAACTAACAAATTTTTGCCCACGCAACGAAACCTTTCGACATTTTCTATTTTCGGGATTTCTCACATAGAGAAAATTCGAAAGGAGAGGAAGAGGAAAAAAAGAGTCCCTCGCGAGAACGACAAGATTCCACTTTATCGATCGTTTTTCCTTTTTTTTACTGATTTTTATCTCCCTATAGGTCCACACTCTAGTCGATATTTTCCAGCTTCGCTTTTCAATCCTGCTTTTTTTTTCACTTTTCTTTTCTTCCTTTATCTTCCACCTTCTCGGTATCTTGTAGACTCTAGAAGAGAACTAATCCTCTCTCTTTCTCTCTTCCTCAGCATCAACCTCGAACAAGCAAGTAGAGTCACGTTCTATCACGAAAGCTTTCGAGCTTTTCGCAGCTCAAATCGAATTCGGTATACTCGAGGAGAGAGAGCGAGAAGAGAAGAAGGTGGATGCGTTCTCTCTTTCTCTCTCTCCCTCACTCTCTCTCTCTCTCTCTCTCTCTCTCTCTCTCTCTCTCTCTCTCTCTTTCTCTGTCTCGCTTACTCTTTCTATTTTCAAGAAAAGATGAACTCGGCCTTAAGAAGAATCGGACGACGTAGCAGTAAGAAGGTTAGCCTCTGTTACAGTAAGCACCTCCTATTTCCTTTTTCTTTTTCTTCTTCTACTTTTTTCGTCCTCGAACGTCTACGACAACGTCGACGACAACTCTAGTCAAAGTCTTCTAGTTTCTTTACTTCTCTTCCTTTTTTTCTTCTTCTTCTTTCTTTCTGTTTTCTTATTCTCGCATCAGTCGAACTTCCACGCGAACGGACATGACCTCCTCCTTCTCCGGTGTTCTTCCTCGTTTTCAAGAATCGTTCGACCGATCGGTCCTGTTACCTTCGAGCTAACCCGCCTCGAGCTCCTCCTTCCTCTCCCGAAGGATCCATGGATAGGAGAGAGAGAGAGCTGTCCTTTTCGAATCTGAATAAGTTAAATTTTTCATGTGATGCCAAGCAGAGAATGTAAATAAAGATGCAAACTCGGAAATTAAATGTATATTTGATAAGGAAATAAATTCAACGATTAATCTTCTTTCGTTTGATTCTACCTGATTGGACTTTAAAATGAAAAAATAACTTAAGGCTCCGTATAATAATATTTCGAAAGAATGTTTTACCTAATTCTCCCCGCTTGTTTTTCGCCTCTTTCTCTTCCGTTGATGTGATTTATATCTCTTTCTCTCTCTCGCTCTCTCTTTCCTCTTTTCTTTTTTTTAATCAGCCTTTGCAAAAAAGGCTCTACGCGTGGAACACGTTCACGACTAGACGATTTCTATGAGTCAAAATCACAGCCAGTTGAGAAAGTAAAAAGAAAAGGAAAAAGAAAAAAAAAAACAAGAGGAGAAAAAGAAGCACGGGTATATATATTTTTTTTCCTTTTTCAATCTCTCTTCCTCCTCTTCCTCGTTCGTCCCTTCTTCCCTCTCCTTCAGGCGTCTCTCGTTGATGGGACAGGAGTTCTTTCGACACTCGACGCACTCTCGGTACCTGAGCAATCTGAAGCGGATTTCCTTTCTGATGCGCTTCGCTCGCATTATTTCGACCGATCCTCCACTCGGTCTCTCTTCCCTCCTAGGAGATCCTCTCGAAATGTACGAAGCGCATTTCCAGCCCGTGTGCAAGCTCGTCGACCCTCTATGACAAACTCTCGGTCGTTCCTCTCGATCCAAAGATCACCTGAAACAAGTAAATTCCATTTACGATTTATTTTTCCTACGATATTTTTTTTTATCCAACGTATATGTCTACACACACATTCATACATACATACATACATACATACATATTGAATATAAAATATTTTCCTTTCGAATAGAAGTATTCCGGTTGAATAGAAAATGTCACAGTTCGGGAAAAAATACAATTACAATTATTCACTGCACCGTTAACGTAAGAATAGAAAATTAGAGAACTCCGATACAGAAGTTTTGCTTTGCAGAAAAGTTACACAATTTCGTTTAAAGAAAAATATTGTATAAGGAAAGAGAAGTAAGGAGAAAAAAAAAATAAAAAATGGCAAATCGCAACTGCAACCTTTTCCCTGCTTATCTTCATCCAAAGAGGAAATATATAGCCCGGCCATTTTGCGTGGTCTACCAGATAGAGTATGTAGCATGGAAGAACTCTCAGTAAACTCACATAATAAGACCGAAAGCGATTTCTCTAAACTTTTCTTCGACTTTTCTTAGGAGGAGCTTTCGAGCATCGAGAAAAAGCCTTTCTTTTTCGATGATATCGATTCTCTTCGCCTAACGGTCACGCTCGAACAAAATGGTAAGTTCGATTTAAACGAAGACGAATTCAGTAATACATACATATTATATTATATTATCGATTTTTCTTCTCTCTCCCTTTAATCAACGACAGAAAAGAGAATTTGAATTTCATGAAAAAAGTTATTTCGAAGTATGTATATGAATGCACATAGGTATATATACATTGCCAAGAACGTTCGCTTCGTTTCGTTCGTTACTCTAATTGTTTCTCGATTTATTCCAAGCATAAAATACGTTTTAAGACTCGCAATTAGCCACCAATATATTTCTTTCTTTTTAAATCGTCGATAAAAGTAGAAATATGCGCTTTCTTATTTCAACTCCCTAGCCTCTCTCTCTCTCTCTCTCTCGAACTAAATGAACTCTTTTAAAATCCCAAAGAGAGACGTTTTAAAAGAAGTATACTGAATCGTCCTGGAAAAAAAAAAGAAAGGAAAAGAAAGGAAAAGAAAAGAGAAGGAATGAAAGAAAAAAAAGAAAAAAAAAGAAGGAATAAACGTAAAAAAGAATCGAAGTGGCGATATTATAAAGTGTACCTTTGGGAGGCAAGCGGCGGTTTTTCCATACGCAAAATATAATTTCACAATGCAACCGTAAACGACGCATACCGCAGAAAATTAGAAACTTGCACGTAAAGTGAAAAGCCGCGCTGGTAAAGGCTGTGAAGTCAGTTAGTAGTGGAAAGAGAGATTTTATACGCGACGTGTTCCTCCGCGTTATATACGGTGCGCGCTTTACTGAAAAACTTTTAATATAAACGTCGAAGTAAAACCAAAGAGTATCATAACGTGCGGTAATCGATCTAGGGTCGACACGTGGCCCGAGAAAACCAACGAGAGAACCGGAGCTTTAATTTTTCTTTACATCGGTCAAATCAAAGGGATCCGCACGAACAGACCCTAGTTTGAATATCCAACTAAAGAGCTATTTATCGCTATTTATCCTTGTACTACGTCTCTTCGAAGAGCCATGATTACGTATACACGATGTACCTACATATACATAGATTCACCTTTTACGAAAATTTCCACATGATCTGTGTATAAAGGATATAGTATTTCGCTTACGACGAACCATTTCACCCTGTTCTATCTTACATTACACGCGCAATAGCGCAACTTTCGCGGTAATTCGACCATTCAAATTATACATTAAACTGTGCGCCATGGAATTTTGCTTCGTTACGTCAGTCGAAACGAAAGGGAAGAAAAAGAAAAAAACAAAAAGCCCGTACGTAAGTAATAGATCTACTCTATTTTGCGCGTAAAGTATGCGTACAAGTCGAGTACGGACAAGGGATATGGAAAATCGGCGTAAAAGTAACTTCTTGTCGCGACAGATTATATTGAATCTCAAAGATAAACTTTCTCGTGGCAAGCTTGACGAAAAAGTAAAGACGACGAATATTAGTTGGTTGGTAGTTCGTCTAAAACGAAGGAATACGAAGAATAGCACGGAAAAAAAGGGAAACCGTTGGTAACACGATTCATATCTACCTCGATCGACTTTGAGATTATAAACGAATAAAGTTTTGGTTAGTTAACGTCGATCGCAGTACTCGTATATTCCTACCGTGAACCTTCGCCCTTTCTTTCTTCGCGATAATTAATGATTCTCTGCCGTCGTTTCCACCGTTTTGAAAAATAATAAATCTAACTGAAAAATAACATTCGCGTAATGCTTTATTATTCGATACTATATAACTCAATGTTTTTTTTTTTTTTTTTTTTTTTTTTTTTTTTTTTTTTTCCCGTTATTCCGCCGAGAAAAGGACGATTGTCTTTTCGACTCCCAAAACATAAAGATCTTAAAACGATCGAAACTCGGGAAAAGGAATTTTCACTTATGCTTCTTCTTTCTGCGTATGCATACAAAAAGATATATATTTAACAATCGCGAACGCTCTCGATTCGAAAAATAAGTTGTTCGTTTTCTTTTCTTCTCTTTCGTTCTCTACGCTAAGAAAGAAATTCCATTGTGAAGACCTTCGGGAAGGAAGCTAGCTAAGAGTCCTTTTGGAATTATTTCTATCAATAGACCAAGCTTTCTCTTTCTTTAGTCCTTTTCTTTCTCTCTTCCTTCCTCCATTTCTTTCTTTATCTATCTGTCTATCTATCTATCTATCTCTTTCTCTTTCTCTTTCTCTTTCTCTTTCGACTACAAAAGGCAACCGATCATTGAAAAGCACCCAATCTGATTCCGTATGGACTTGTAATGATATGATACGGGCGCGCCGGCCTGGACGAACATTCAATGAGAATTTTAAGCCATATTGGAAAGGTATCGATATCGCACGTACATACGTATACAACTACGTATGTAGGTCGATATTCGAGTAAATCGATACACAACGTACGATGGTTTTAACCAAAAACATGACACGCATCATCGAAAACTATTTAGGGTAGAATAGCGACCTACGCTCCGGCATTTTCTATTCGGAATAATTTATTAATGTTCTTCGGCATTTTCGATTTATATATGTATCGCCTACTAATCGAAACGATACATCATCATCAAGCGTTCACAATTTTTAACAAAACTTTGACTTTACTCTATTCTCGATCTTCGCTGAACTCTTGACGATCGAGAAAGGAGAATCTTTCATGTTGGATTTACAAATTTCCATCGATCATCTACTTCCGGACAATTTCGATTTTTCTCATCCACACCTTTATCGCGGCTTTGGCATGTTTTCCGAGTGAATTCAAAGTCGAATCTTCTTAAAGAAACGTCGTCGTTTTATTAAATGGAGACGGGAAAGGAGAATACTCGATAACTCCGAGCACGAAACGACGAGAACGATGACGCCGACGACGACGACGATGACGACGACGACGAGTAGAAAATTTCAAAAGAAGCCGGAAACTCTTTTTGAAAGCTTACGAATGTCGATGACAATAAACGGTAAGCGCTTTCTATTTCCCTTCCCCTCTCTCTCTCTCTCTCTCTCTCTTTTGCTTTTTTTCCTTCTTTTCCTTCTCCGATAAAAATCTCTTTGCGTAGCTTTGTCCAAAAATTATGTTCGTTATTATTGGAAAAGCGACAAGTCCGAAATCGTACAAGTTGAATAAATTTATCGATGAAAATTATATTTTCACTTTGAAAATACAACAGCCCACGTTTTCTCCCGGAAGCTCCTTTTTTTCATTCGCCGTGGAAGAGCTTCAAGTTTCGAGGAGCAAGTTTTATGGATCCGTAAGTCGTTCGAAGCCGACATAGTGCCAAAGTCTTAAGCTTATATGAGATAGAGGTGAAAGAGTGAGCAAAAGAGAGAAAGGGGAACATTTTTTTATTTGAACAAGAAAGAAAGAAAAACGAACTTTTCGAAAAAAAGAAACTTTCAACTTCCTTTCCCTCTTTTTTCCATCAATGTCCCACAACTCTTTTCAATCTTCTTCCACCTACGGATATTCGCCAATTCAATTACGATCTGAAGAAATCGATGAAATAATTTCCGGATAATAAGTCATCTGAAATTATTAATAGATTATTAATCGTTCATAGCGAATCATTCATATCGAAAAGTTTCAAAGATTCGTACGATCCATACTACCTTCTTTTTCGTATTTATTTCTTTAATTCGTTAATTCCGTGTCGGCGTCTTTAAAGGATAATTTATGATTTCGAATAAGAGAAACGGACCGAATCGAGCCGTAAGATTTTATCGCGATTCTGCGTTCCTCGTTAATGTCCCTTCCGTCGAATGAACGACGGCGACGCGCTTGCGTTTCGCTTCATTAATCTTTCAGCAACACCCCCGTACGTTTACTCTCCTCGTTCCACCACCCGTACAGCTTACCCCCACGTCTCTTCTTCTGCCCCCGACCCCTCCGGCCCCTCTCTCCCAATACCATTCCTTTTCCGACGACCGATCGTCGGATCCTTTGGATTCTTTTCGAGTCGAAATCCGCTTCATCTCCCACGGAAAGATGCAACTATTTCTTCGCCCAACTAAATGACTTGTAAAAGGAACAATGTCGAGAAACGAGAATAAAAATCAAAATTAAGCTTTCTTTTTTTCTCTCTTTCGACAACGAGAAACGAGACAACGTCTAGGATTGAATAAGAAAGACGAGAAAAAAGAAAGGAAGGAAGATGCAAACGATTTGTAAAAAAGAATCTTATCGAGATAGAAAAGGAGATCGATCGATCGAAATCGATAAGGACGAATTGAAGACGCACCTGTGCTCGTAGTAGCGCAACGTGACATTCCAGGTTCACCAATGACGAGCTCGAAGATGAATAAAATGCCAAAGGAGAGTACACTTTAAAATATGGGCAACGATGGAAAAAGATGAAAGATCATCCTCTTTCTCTCTCTCTCTCTCTCTCTCTCTCTCTCTTTCTCTCTCTCGCGCGCGCGCGACTATCCGCGATGAATCATATAGATACTTGCGTGGTGGAGTTTTGGAGGGCGGAAAAAAGAGCGGAAAATAAATGGGAAAAGGAAGAAGAAAAGGAAAGAGTGAGAGGGAGAGAAAGAGTATAAGAGCGAGTAAGAGAAAGTAAGAAAGAGAGAGAGAGAGAGAGAGAGAGAGAGAGAGAGAGTGAGAGAGAGATAGAGAGAGAGAGAGAGAGAGATATGTGTATGCGTAGGTACAGTGCAATGAGAGAGAATCAGGTGCCGACGTGGGTCCCGTGAGAGAAAAGTCACGAGTCTAACTCGCCAAAAGAGAATAGTTCCGGTCTCGGTGCGAGTGACGAGCGCACTGAGAGATCCGGGCGTCCCGTACAGACTGCAGCCGCATGCGCGCCAGGAATTCACATCCTCCGCCAGCAACATCTCCTCCTCCTCCTCCTCCTCCTCCTCCATCCTCCTCCACCTCCTCGTCCACTTCATCCATCGCCTCATCCTCTTCCCGGTAACGTCGAACAACGCGCACCCACACGCGAAAAGAGACACACGAAACGCACGCAGCTTTCTCTCTCTCTCTCTCTTTCTCTATCTATCTCGAGCGTGTATACGAGACTCGCGCGATCCGATGAGCGACGCTATGCTACCGTTCGTTTCTACCCACGTTATACCTCTTCTCTTACTAATCTCTCTCTCTCTCTCTCTCTCTCTCTCTCTCTCTCTCTCTCTCCCTCTCTCTCTCTCTCTATTTCTCCTTCTTTGTACCAATCATTCCATGTTCTTTCTATTGTTATTATTATTATTATTATTATTATCATTATTATTATTAATATTGTCGTTGTTGTTATTGTTATGACTTAAATAAGTAAAAAAGAGATATGATTTTTCCTATTATTAAAGAAAGATTCCAAGTAGTAATGAACAGTTTCAAATCATCTACTATGAAAAAAAAACTGAAATACGTTCGAAAGAATAAATACATTTTTTCTAATGTATTTATCAAAAATCACGAAAAAATAGATCGTAAATGAAATAACATTAATAATACGATTAAGAATACCTTTGCGAATATAATATTTGCAATACTTTCTCCGTAAATCGATTCTATAAAATGACTTAGAATCGCGAATGCGAGGAACAGCGACTGAACACAATGGCATCGTCATCATCGTCGTTACCATCACCAGCTCTTGTTATTGCACATCGTTTTGATCCTTAATTTCGACGCTTGGCAAATAAATTAAATGACAATTGGAAATATTACGAGATGTATATGCTTTTTGGACGACTAATTGGACGATTAAACGTTCGACTAACATAAGATTACAAAATGTTTCTCTTTCGCCCTTTTGTTCGAATAATTGTATCGCTTATGAACGAATTTCATCCAATAACCACAATAAATAAATTCCTTGGAATTGGACGAATTAAATAACGTTTATACAAAAAAAATTCATTTTGCTTATTGATCATTATGTTGTTTATTTCTATATATCGGATCTTTCTCTTTGATTTCTAATTAACGCGTAAAGAAATAAAGTAATTCGAAATAAATAGATCCGTTTAGAAAATTACTTTGCGAATGTTACGAACGTCTTTGGAAAGTGTTTAATTCGCGAGTCCGATTACGTGAAGGATTCTAAATCTTAAGAGCTGTTAAAAGGCCAATCATCCGAGTGGAGTGCTACGTTAGAGCGAGAGCGAGAGAGAGAAAGAGAGTATCGCGAGTTTGTTCGTTGTTCGATCAAGCCTCCGATACTAGACCGACAAGTCTGCTAAACTAAACTTCCGCTATAACCACTACTCTGTCCTTTGACGTTCTCTCGAGTGCAGGGCAAGCGTAGCGAGCATATATATATATATATATATATATATATATATATATATGTCTGTGTGTGTGTGTATATCTATATCTTTTGAAGCTTCTTCACTTTGATTCGTAAATTAGAGCCTACTCCATCGATGAGCAAACTTTTTACAGTCAAATATCAACGAAGAAAAAAGCATGAGAGAGAGAGAGAGAGAAAGAGAGAGAGAAGGGGGATAAAAAGATAGAGCGAAGAGGAAAATACACTAATTTGCAGAGAAACTGTGGAAATTAGTTGATTGAATAATTTCATAGATTGAACCATTTCGTTAGTTATTTCGATAGCTACTCCATAGATCGATCTCAATACTTAGCGCGCTTCGATGAGTTTCTACTTAACTAAATTGAAATTAATCGAACCCTCTCTCTCTCTCTCTCTCTCTCTTTCTTTCTCATGATCTACCTACATTCACGTATCTGACGGATATATACAGATCGGTCGGACTCTAAATTGGAAGTCGGAGTGTTCAAAGTACTCGTTCGTAATTTTCTCGTCCGATCGAAAAAGCCGTCCTCATGGATTGTCGTCACGGACGATAAAATTTGGGGCGAACCTAATAAGCGGAAGTATTAAAACGGACAAATTCATGGCAAGTGCTTTAAAATATATACACACTTCCGAGGTTGGTATCGCAAGGTACCTTCCTATCGTATACTATCGCATATTGCGCACCCTAGCCGTACACAGTATGCATAAGTTAAAGTGCAGCGAACAAGGCCAAGTACTTAACAAGGCATTATTAACTTTGAAATGTCTGCGGAGAGAAACTTGGAACCGGGAGATACGACCTCAAAGATTTTCACATATAGGACGCGTGCCATCTGCCCGATTATGTTTTTGAGTTTGGCCGACAATTTAAATGGCCAACTACTGGTCCATTTGCTCCCATACCACGATATACAAATTTTATTTTTTTCGAGCCTTAACTCGTTTAAGGGAACGACTAATAAGATCTGTCGACTCTTATGGTCCATTCGATTTATCCTAAACTTAGTTTCAGCAATAAAGATATCCTAAAGCGAATAAGTCCGTTTAATACGGTCCACAAATTATTACATATACTACCGATAAAGCATGTAGGAAGAACTAGAGCAGAGAAAAAGAGATCTGAGAAGGTCTGAAAGGGAGAGGAAGAAAAAAAGGAAAAGAAACAAGGAAAGAAGAAGAAGGAAGGTAGGGAATAGAAAAAAAGAAGAAAGGGAACAATGAGATGAGCGAGTAGCTCGCACGAGGGACGTAGAAAAAAAGCAGAAAGAACGTTTGTTATATTACGAAACATCGGCCGATCTCTCTCCCTTCTTTTTTCCTTGGCACAAAATTAGAATCATAATTGACAAACCCATAGAGTCTCTTGGGTATGACGTATAATAAAAGTGACCCGTCCTATGAATAAAGAAAGAAGAAGAGAAAGGAAAAGAAAAGGTAAAGCAAGTAAAATGAGAAAGAGAGAGAGAGAGAGAGAGAAAATGACGAAGCGCGAAATCAAAGCATCCTCCTTCGTCCATCCACGTAGGATTCGAATAAAATGAAAGGACACGATACGTCCTATTTATCTTCATAAAAACAAGACACGGACTAATACTATATTAGAAAGAAAAGACGGAAGAAGGAAGCTATATACCGTGAAGAACGTTAATCGAAACGAATCCAATTCCAGGTTTGAGCTTAATCGAGAACGAATATACCGTAGGTAAAGATACAGGAAAGCGTGTGCTGCAACGTTGACGTTTTCTTATTCGAGAGTAGCTCTACAAGTGGTTGATACGCGCTTATGTGTCCTCTAACGTAGACATACATATAGACGAGTACTTCCTTCCTCTAGTTTTGGAAGGAAACGAAATTGCAGAATTCTACGAGGCGCTTACACGCGTATATAGCGTATCGCTTATCCGACCGTACCGTATATTTCTGCTCGCTAAGAATTTTCTTTAACGTAAGAATAATTATTTTTTCCATCTGAATAGACTGCGAGCATCGTAATAGCATCGGCTCAAATGACTATGAGTAAAATGGAAATTCTAACGCGTTTGGTCACATGAAATTGGTGATAAAAATGCTTATTTAATTACATCCACCATGTTACGATCTACGAGCTATAGCGACACTCGTATTTACCGGAAAGCCAAAAGAGCGTGAAAACGAGCAAATAGGTTCCGGGGATAAAATACGTACTTACGATCGACTCGTCACGCTTCAAAGAACCTAATTCTCGATATCTGATTTATGATACTCGTTCGAGAAAGGATCCATCGGAAGAAAAAAGAAAAAAGAGACAGCGAGGACATTCCTTTCTTTGGCAATCTGTTTCTTTTTATCCGCAAACAAACGGACGTGTGTTCGGACTAATTTTACGTAGACCGGGAGAGAAAAGAGTATTAAAAGATCCAGGCTTTGCTTCGAACAAACGAGAAATGTGTCTCTCTCTCTTTCCTTCTTTTATTTGACAATGGCCTTGACGTATGTATGTGTATTAGTACATAGATATCTTTTCCTATCAGGGAAGCTTCGAAATGATCGCTTACTTTCGATTTAACAGACGTCGTTCAGTGGTTAGAAAAATTCTTGACATTTATCCTAGCAACGTTAACTGCTCTTTCTTACCGAATCGAAGAAAAGTAGATCCTTAGAGAAATGATCTTTCCCGTCTTTAACGCTTCTTATTCCGGCAAAGTTTATCCGCGATAAAGTTTTACTACAGTAAAGAATTTCGACTCGTCAATGAAAATCCACTTTTTTCCTCGATAGGTCAAATGTCCAAGTGCTAAGTAATAACGCAACCCAATCCAACTCAACCCAACTCAACTCAACCCAACCTAACCCAACGCAACGCAACGCAACGCAACGCAACGCAACGTAAACAACAAAAATAGGAACAACAATAACGGCGGGTAAAATGTTACCATATACCAGTGACGTATATTGTTCGACACCCACGCGAGTCTCATCATACGACTCTCTCTCTCTCTCTCTCTCTCTCTCTCTCTCTCTCTCTCACGCTTCAGCACATACATTGTCTTGCGAAGGTGTGGATTTCTCTATAGGGATTGATTTAATTACTAACCGATCGACGGGTGGGGTCATCACCTCGGCCGATTCTCACGAATTCGTGCGCCTAAAACGGACCATTTGTAACTCTATCCCAGTGTATGTGTGCGTACGTGCGTTCGCGTCCGCAATCCAGAGCTATTTCTCTCTCTCTCTCTCTCTCTCTCTCTCTCTCTCTTCTCTTTTCGTTACTACTATATAGCTCGGTGACAAATATTGACGCTCGTATTGCTTGTATTCTGACAGAAAGAGAAGGACAGAGAGAAAGCTACCCCTTCTAACTTCAGTCAATTGGGTTAATTGAATCGTAGACAAAGCCTAAAGTGCGTTTCAATTCGAGAACGAACACAGGAGACACACACACACATATACGAATATCGTACATCGATAACCTATGATGTTCCACGAAATCGAATTGTCTTACCTATGTTACTCGTATGCTCGTCCAATAACTCAAAGCGCTCGATATTTCTCCTTAGCTAAAGTTTCCAAAATATCTTTTATATGTTTCAACCAGTCAGCATGAAAATTACAAAAATTAATGACGCGAAAAATCTCTCAACGCTCTTGTCTTACGCATGGATACTTTTAAACTAATGATTTATAATTAATCTATGCAATTAATTTCGACTGCCAAGTTCAACTGCAAATTGCAAATGTTTTCTTTTTTTTTTCTACCGTTAGACACGGCGATCTCTTACGAAAGCGTCGTAATCAAGATTAGAGTAAGCCGACAGTACGAAAGAGCGAAAGAAAAAGGATAGACAAAAAGCAACTTCTCTGCTCTGACGCTCGGTTCGCAAAGTTTCGGGAGGATTGATTTAATTATATCGGGTTTCGTACTGATATTCAAACTGATTTCTACGACGAGAACTTTGCATCGATTTTCCCTCGTCTTTCGCCGTCTTTGATTGGCCGCACTATGAAAGTAAGAGAGAGAGAGAGAGAGAGAGAGAGAGAAAGAGAAAGAAAAGAACGGAGGCGAAGCAAAGGGTAAACGGAGATCGACAGAAATTGAATTGCAAGGAGGTGCAAAAAGGCTCCTGACTCCTGCCATTTTAGCTGCCATCGACGTTAGCTGGCATGCCGTTCGAGTGAGTACTTCGACTTATGTCGAACGTCTTCAAATTTCTACGTAGGAGAGAAAAAAAGAGTACGTGTTTTACGATCAAGATTTTACGCAACTCTAAGAGGAAAACCTTTTCGTATCGTTTATGCTTCTCGTATCTGGTTATCGAAATATAAATGTGTTTCCCGACGCATTTTTCGATCACGACGAATTGTATCTCATTTCGCGAGATGTAGAAAAAAAAGAAAAAAGGAATCAAAAAAGAAATAGAAAAAAACGATTGCACATTGCAATATTCCAAATGGGCTTACGAGTGAATCAATCGCGATAATTTTTTTTCTTTTCCTTAAATTTCATAATCCTTTTGTACCATCCACATACATATACATTTGAAAGATATTCATGTGACTGCGTGATATCGCAATTTATAGAATTTCTTCCTCCCAATATATTTTCCTTTTCCATTCGGCGGAGCGCGTGCCTGCATAATATTTCACTGGTTGCACACAGTGAGTGCAATCTGCACAGTCAGCGTGTTACCGACTTTAATAAGCCTCATTGACATTCAGTCGGTTGAACGTGCCCCTTTGCCCCTTCCTTCCCACTCCCGTATTCTCTGCCCTCACACTTTAGTACCTTCTCGACAATTACCAGCATCGCTAAGAACCTACGTATTTGTGGATAAATATTAATTTTCTCTTACTCTCTCTCTCTCTCTCTCTCTCTCTCTCTCTCTCTCTCGTCTCCCTGGCCTCCTTTTTGTCTTTTTTCCTTCTTCTTTCTTTTTTTCTTCCGATGGTATCGCGTTAATAATTTAAATAGATATATATATATTATTAACTATCTCTTTCATTTATTAAAGATTTTCCATTAATTCTGAAATAACAAAATGTATATTTTCTCAATAAAATCTATCGGAAGGGGAAGAAGGAGGGAAGGTGGGAATGAACGGAACATAATCACATCGTTTAAATGGATGCATACGTAAAAGAGAGGATGACGGAAAGTGCGCTAATAAATTTGGATTTCGTGGTGAAGGTGCATCGACGTCGGCTAATTGCTCGGACAAATGTGTTTCGTTCGAAGCGATTATCGTCACCGATTTAAAAATCTACGAGGCCATTTATACATAATGTAAGTACGTATAACATGATAAAACAGTAATTGGTGAGCCCTTGAAATTTGAAATTTGTAAGAAAAGTCGTTTCAGGTTGAAAGTTTGTTCGAGGAGCGGGAGGGGGAGAAGGATAAAAAGAAGGAATAACTAACTAATATCGGAAGGGTGACGAACGTTCGTTCGATGATTTGAAAAAAGAGAAAAGAAAGGAGTTTCCAAATTACTCCGAGGAACTTGAAGTTCAATAAAATTGGAAAATCGAGTTATGATTCGTGAGCTTTTGGTCAGGAAAAAGATGGGATCCGAATTAAAGGGACGACAAGAAGGGAAGACGAAGCATCGTGAGTAATCACGGAATATTCGCCCATGTATATAGGCTGGTTAGCGTAGGTGGGTGTAAGGGCACGGAATGGCGTAAAATTATTATTTTCAAAGTTTAACGTGAAATCCGAAAGACCCAAGATCGTATCGCGTAAGGGAAACTTATGAAAGGGAGGGAGATAGAATGAAGGATAGCACGGACCTCGTTATCCCATGAAAATTCATCTTTAATTCCTAACGTGGGCGTTTATCTTTTAACAATCGAAAAGGTCAACGATGATTTAATCGGCTTCATATACAGAACACAGGATTTTACCTCATTTATCGCGATTGAGTCTATTTCGAAAATAGATATATCGAATTAGAGGGAGGCATTTAAAAAAGTTATATCGAATTTACTTCTCCAACTTAAATAGATAATATCAGCGCGATCGCCCTAGAATCGAACGAAGGCTGTTAACGAAAAGAGAGAGAGAGAGAGAGAGAGAGAGAGAGAGAGAGAGAGAGAGAGAGAGAGAGAAGAATCGTGGATCATTGGGGTGATAAAATTACGAAATTGTTCGTCGCCTACCTCGATTAACATTTCATGATGCATTTCTATCTTGGACGTTTATAAACCTATGAAAAGGTGTTCTCTCTTTGAATCATCGATCGATCTTATATACCATCGGATTGTCCTTTTCCTTATTCTTCCTTTCTTTCCCTCTTCTTCTACCTTTCAGACTGAAGTACGTGTGCGACGAAAACAGCTAAGTCTTATCTTAAATATTCATTCCTACGTATTGCCGACTGATTGAAGAGGGTCTAAGAAAAAGAAATAAACGTGATACTCGGATCTGTGGATACAAACGTATTCTTTTAAGATATTCATAAGATGTCGGGGAGACGTTGCGAAAAAGAAAGAAAGAGAGAGAGAGAGAGAGAGAGAGAGAGAGAGAGAGAGAGAGAGAAAGGAAAAAGACAGAGCTGGATAGATATCTTCGATATATGTATATATGCATAAAGTACGTATTCGGGTCAAGTAGTATATATACATATATATATATATATATATATATATATATATATATATATGTATATAATACGCACACATGTCATGAATACATATACTCGTATTTTGTCATAGCGTATAACATCTCGGCATTAATCTGCGTGGAAATGTTCACAATTAGATAATCTACTAGCCGTCGATCGTGAGATTCTACATGCAAATGGTCACGTTAATTAAAGCTTCGATGCGATTTCATAATCCATGAACTCGGGATAATCCACGATTTAAGCCGAGCGAATCGAACTTTGTCGCTCGAACAAGAAGAGTCTCCTTACTCTATCTCTCTCTCTCTCTCTCTCTCCTCTCTTTCACACCGACACAGACCCACACAAATTCACCCTCCTTTTCCGCTAAACGTTCTAATCCCAGAACAAAACTTGTCGCTTCTTTCAAGAAACAGATTACATCGTGATGTTAAATAAACAATCCAAGATGGAATTCGAGGTAGCAAATGTTTATTCGGTAGAAACGAAGGATTAGAGGGAGGGCGGGGGAAGAAATAAAATACGAAAAAAAGAAAGAGAAAAAAAAAAGGGAAAACAAAAAATTACAAAAGTTTTCGAAGAGATGACTTGTTCGACGTAGCTGATAGCAATATCTAGGGTGTTTCTAGGTACGATTTTTGAAAGGCACCAGGAATATCCTCTGCGTGATACGCCAGTAGAACAATAGAGTCCTCTAGGCATCTCTCTAGTCAGCTCGGGTGCACCCCACCAATGTCTGCTTTGTGCACGAAACAATGCTCCTTCTACTGAAAGAAACCAACTCTCTCTCTCTCTCTCTCTCGGTCTTTTTCCCTCTTCTCTTCTCTCCTCTTCCCACTCCATCTTGTCTATCTTTTACCACGAAACTCAATCCTTCGGTTAGCCTTTGGCCACAGACTTTCGTGTTCTATCAGAAGTTCGAGGCTCTTTCGACTAACGATTCACACTCGAAAATTACTAGCCGACGTGGAAGGAATAAAAAGGAAAGAGAAAAAAGAAGAAAAAAAAAAATAAAGAAAAGAAAAGAAAAAAGAAACCCCAGAACAAATGAAGTTAAAAATGTGAAGTTTAGATTGATTACTGGTAGAATTTTTCTACACGTACATTGTGTCACGCGTTATCTGTTTTTCCTTTGTGAAAAGAAATTCGTCGACTTACTTGCCGAACAAATCACGAATTACGTAATAAATACTCGAAGAAGAAAAGAGAAAAACGCATCCACCGATTTTAAAAGGGATATAAAAGTTAGGAATCGTCTATGGCCGACGGCGTGGGAACGAATATAAATGAATTAGTAGAGAGGAAAAAAACAAGAAAGAATTTGTCGAAAAATAAAACGAAAAATCAAGCTGTTTCCCTTTTTCTGCTTTTCCCTGTGCGACGTACATTTACACATAGACACATATACATATATAGATATACTTGAACTTTTACTTTCTCAAAAAAGAAGACAAAAAAAAATAAAAGCGGTATCTTTTCGATGGGACTAAATATTAAAAATATGATCGTATTATAATAAGAATAAATGAAAAAAAAGATTAAAAATAAATAAATAAATAAAAAAGCGGTAATAAAAGGAGAAAGAGAGAAAGAGAGAGAGAGAGAGAGAGAGAGAGAGAGAGAGAGGGAATTATTTCTAAATGATTTTTAAATTCTTTTGTTCCATAGATAAAGGTCTTGTATAAAAGAAGAAAAAAAGAAAGAAAAAAAAGGGAAAGAACAAGAAGCAAATTCGAAAAAGTTCAATTAAAATTTTGATCGAATTTATTCGCGTAGAATATTCGATTAGATAATCGTTAAAAGGAATCTTTTCGAAGAGAGAAGAATGTCAACGGTAGGTGTATAATCGTATATTTGCACGAACGTCGACGGAATTAAGCCGCAACGTACGGGACTGAACGTTTCTGTTAGCTGCAGTTTCGTCCGAGGTCGTCCCCCGTAGCATTAATAATTAGCCTAATGACAAAACCCCCGACCATTCCCCCCTTCCCAATCGGCACCGGATGCGGCGCTTACACGGCAAACAACGACAAATTCGCCTGCTTCGGTCGCGTTATTTCCAACAAATTACAGTGTTTGATCGCATCTTGGCTACGTTTGCGAAGGCGAACCCACCGTCTATCTCTGCGAATTTACATTGATTATCTCTTTCACGCTAATTCAGCTTTTCTTCAATTTCTAATTCGGCATGATATTTTATATAGAAAAATTCCTATTGAATCTGAGTGAAATGGAAAATAACGGATTAAAAAAAAAGATTTTCGTCGAAAAACTTTCTCGTACGTCTATTGAGCGCACGCGTAAATATACATCAAAATTTTTACGTGTTAATTGACAAAACGATCATTATCTTCTCATCAATTATATACTCACGTATCGTACGCGCCTATAACGCATAATCAAAATGCATATGCAGCTTAATTACTTTGGGATCCTCTGTTCAGTGATATTCAGTTTTATTTGAACAACACTTCATCTCCGTCCTCTTCCTCTCTCATAAAACGTTCAACGACGATACAACGACATTTGACTAATTACCTTACCGTTATAATCTTGGGATTTAAAAACGGCAATCCGTTTTCGTGCAAATCATCTGGAAAGAAAAGTGGATCGCACGAATGACTACTTTCGTAGAAGACCAAAGAAATTGTACGTAACAAGAAGATCTGAAAGAGATTCGTGAATATCCATACATTCTCTTTCTCTCTCTCTCTATCTCTCTTTTTGTCCCTTTGAACAGGGTCATTACGGGAGATAAAGTAATGAGCACGAACGTTAAAGCATTTTGCTAGTTTCACGAAGGGTAGAAACTTTACGAGCAATTAATTTCTTTTCCTTCGTTTAATTTTTTTTTTTTCTTTTTTTCTTTATTGCTCTTCCTACGGTCTGCGAGAAGAGAGAGGGAAAGAAAGGGAGAACGAATGAATGAGATAGAGAACATTGCCGATCGGTAAGGATGAGTCCGTAACGTCGAGAGACTTACCATGAAAAGCTTTCATTAAAATCGGATCCCACGGACTACAAGAAGGATAATCCTTTAGCGTGCTAGCAAACTGAGCACTCTTCGTTCGTGTCTCTTCGACGGCAGAAAGGTAAGTCAACCGGAAACATTAGAAAGTTACGAAATAGATCGTCTTTTGTGTTTATGGGAATAAGAAAAATAATCATCACTTTAGGATCGAACTTTTCGATGACGTCGTCTTAAAGCTTTCGTAAGCAATTTCTCAATGAAAGAGAGGGAAGGAACTAATTGCTTATAAAATGACCTTCCATCGTCTTGGCCTTGCAAAGTCGCGTGCTAAGCACCCTCGAGCTTCAAACTCCCCCATCCTCATGACGTGGCAAATCCACTTGTCTGCCCACCTACCTATCTCCCTGCCTCACAATATTCTTACTTTGAACCATTATTTAATAAAACGTCATTTGAAATCTACAGTACAACAGTGAATTTTGTATATGACTGCGGATACGTACTTTGATATTATTTCTTTTTTTTCGAAAAGACCACACAAACGTATTGTTATCGTTCTAATCGATAAGAACAATTTCAAAGCACGTTATCGAATCAAATTGTCTTCTATCGAGAATAGTTACAAATTAGAATCGAAATGTAAGACGTTCGATGCAAGTTTCAAGATAAGATCATATTCGATGAACGGCTCGGATATCGTCCCAGAGATTTGTGTCTTCTGAGCCAGCAACTATCTCTCCTTTATCTCTGCCTGTTCTCCGTTTCCGTTTCTCTCTCTCTCTCTCTCTCTCTCTATATATATATATATATATATATATATATATATCTCCCTCTTTGTCTCTCTTATGTCAGTCTATTCCCTTTGGACAATTCAAAGCGGTTAGAAACAAGCCACGATACAAGGGACATAATTGTCCGCGAGTACGCCGTTGGCTAAATTGGTGCGAACTATCGATTAGTCGTCGGGACAGACAGAACGAACGACACGGTTGGCCTGGTGATGGGACGAAAGAGAAGAAGAGAGAAAGTTAATGACTACAATGAGGGCGAAATGAAGAGAGCAAGAGAGAGAGAGAGAGAGAGAGAGAGAGAGAGAGAGAGAGAGAGAGAATGGTATAATTCCGAGGACTTATCGGATTATTATCACTTTTCTTAACTTTCATTGTTTTTCCCGAGTTAAAGACAATTCGTCGAGGGGAAAAAAGATGAGACAGTAACGCACGCGCGCAAAACCCACAGATGGATTTCTACTTGATGCAATAAAAGCAAAAAAAGAGAATGATATAGAAAAAGGTACTTTTCTCTCTCTCTCTCTCTCCCTCTCTCTCTCTTTCGCGGTCGCAAGATCTTCGTAGTTTTGCATAGAGATTTTAAAATCCTCTTGGACGGGTACACGATCTCGTAATAATACTTTCTCTCAAATATCTCGTTTACGATATGCCAGTATTACAAGATATTCCTTTCAGAAAGACGAAATAATCCGTTTGCGAGTTCGCGATGGAACGAGGAAAAAAAAAATGAGAAATGAACTACGGCGCACCTGACCAAGATGTCGATGTAGTTTCTTTTTATATTATAATCGATAAAATGAGAATTAAAGTTAAAACAGAACGAAATAACTCAATGTACGATGACAAAATATGACTATCGCGTAATCAATTCCAATCGCTTTACATACTTCAAGATATTCGTAATTAAAAAAATAAATAAATAAAAATACAAAAGTACGTTTAGCTTATTATCATGACGGCATTTCCCTGGGAACAAAATTCAAAAGTGTTTCCTTTGCGAATTCAAGAATCGTAATATAAAGTTATATAAAAAAAAAAAAAAGGAAAAAA
Source organism: Vespa mandarinia (assembly GCF_050613455.1). Taxonomy (NCBI): domain Eukaryota; kingdom Metazoa; phylum Arthropoda; class Insecta; order Hymenoptera; family Vespidae; genus Vespa; species Vespa mandarinia. Next base: position 19,431,469 of record NC_140811.1, read on the forward strand.
AAAAAGAAAAAAAAGAAAGAAAGGAAAAAAAATATGATTATATATGAAAATTTGTAGTATTCTACAAATCTGCATTGCAAAGTTGCGAATGTGTGAATCACAAACGAGAACTGGGAATTTCTCGCAAAACGATTGCGAAAGCACCGCCTGGGACTACCGAATTGCAATTTATTGCATCGGATGGACGATCGGAATTTTTATCCCCTTGCTGAGACTTGCCGAGTTTCATACGTGCTTCGCCTGGTGAAAACTGGATTCTGGATGCCGTCGTTTTTCTCGGGATCTCCGAAAAAAGAGAGAGAGAGAGAGAGAGAAAAGAACAGACGAAAAAATGCACTGCGTCCATCGGAATGAAATAAACGGAAGCTCTCTTTATGATTCTCGTACAACCGTTACACGCTTTCGTCGTTCGGAAGCTTTCGTTTTTTGTGCATCGCATTTCTCTTTCTTCCTCATTTTCGCTTTATCTTTACGAACATTTCCAGTCACGTTGATAAACTACAGAAACCGTACACTATGTATATACTAAATAAATATATCCATATTATATATTTTTCTATCTCTCCCTCCCGTTCTCTCTCTTTATTTCTTTCCTTCTACAAATTCGTTTCTTGTACAAAGAAACAACTCCAGATGAAATTCTTGTATCTTAAGGAGAAATTATTTTTCAAAGAATGTTTCAATTAAATTCGAAAAAGTAAATTTCAGAAAAAAAAAGTTTCGCGAATACTGGTAAACAAAAAAAAATCAAAAAAAAAAAAAAAAAAAGGAATAAGAAAAGAGAGAGAAAGAAGAAAAAAAGGAAAGATAAGGTAAAGGTACTACGCATCGACGATAGGTTGAAATTAGGCGGAATGTCACAATGACTGTGATAACGATAATAATGGTAACAAGAAGAGATAAAGAGAAGCTCGCGCTTCGAAGAAAAGAAATAGGGAAGAAGAAGAGGAATAAGAAAAAGAAAAAGATAGGACTAGCGCCTTGTTATTATATACCCTCAAAACGAATTTCAAGAAAACACGGTGCTACTTTCTCGTCAAAGACGAGAGCCTCGACATTAACGGCAATTTATATAAATCTATTTTCGCTCGGTTGCACGCCAACGACGACGACGACGACGACGACCAGAATAAAAAGAAAAATCGTTCGAATCTTTCGGATATTCTGCTAAAAGTAACGAAATAAATAAAATAAGACAAAGGAATGAATTTCATTTTCGATTCGCCCAGTTACGTTTGCAACATTTACTTATCGAATAAATATTTAAACCGCGATTTACTCGTTTCATAAATATCGATCATAACGGATTGTTACAACGTATCACGAGTTATAATCGTTCGACTAGCCGGCACAATAAAACTTATCGATGAAAAAATAAATTATTTTTATCGGAATTTTTTACATAAAGAATAAGAAAATAATTGCTAGTTGAAATCGATCTTACTTCCATTTTTAATTCCGACGTCCTCGATCGTTGCTCAATTCCTTCGAGCGTTCCTCTCTCTCTTTCTCTCTTTCTCTCTCTCTCTCTCTCTTCCAATTCTCAGACAGCGATGCCAATCGCAGATTCCCTTTTATTCCGGTTGCGCGCTGCATTTTACCGCCATTCGCAATCTTTCGCTGACAACGAAGAAGACGAGAGAAGAAACTTGTCCTGACTGGAAAATTGCCGAGAGACGTTTATTTATAAGAAACTTTGAATAGGACTTATCGAATCGTTTTTTCTTTCTTATATATATTTATTTCTCTCATCGGTAATTACTCAAGCATTAATTATAAATATTTATCGTATTTAACCAAAGACGCAAGAAAGAAAACCGGTCCGATAGGTGAAGTGAATAAAAAAAATTGTTATATTATGAAGACACCACATGTCCACCTCGATTTCTCGATTGAGATTCATTAGATTTTGTATTAATAATTAAATAGAACGCTCAATTACGAAAGGTAAACTTTTAATACGGATTAATAACAACGCGCGACGATCGATTCCCATCACACTCCAACAAAACTCCAACTTTCTCTCTTCTTTTATATAGATATTGTTATACCGTTACACCGATGGAATATTTAAAAGAAAAAGAAAAAAATAAAAAAAAACAAGAGAGAGAGAGAGAAAGAGAGAAAGGGGGAGAGAAGAAAAAACGATATTTATACGATTTAATAAAAATATAATATTGTAACATGAGTATTATATATACCGCCCTATCTATTCTTTTTCATGTAAATAAATTCAAATCTTTTATTTCAACGGAAACAACGTGTCATTGTTAAAAAAAAAAATGAAAAGAAAATAAATAAAAATCGAATACGTGCTTCCTGAAACAAGCTACAGAGAGTGCGCGAGAGAGAGAGAGAGAGAGAGAGAGAGAGAGTGAGAGAACATTCTCTTTGACATAAGCGATAAGCTTTTAAAGAAGACCAAAAGCTATATAAATGTTTGCACGCTCGCAATTGATTATCAGCGGTAGACGTGATAATCGATTGAACTACGTTGCGCTAAAGGAACCAAGACAAGAGAAACAACAATGACAAGTGTTTCTGACAAAATTGTATATATATATATATATATATATATATATATATATATATATATATCAAATGAAAAATAACGTTACGGTTAAACAAATTTGATATCGCTCGCCGTTTTATTTATGTTCTTTCCTGTTCGACTCAATTAACATACATATGTAGTAACCTACCTGCGTATTTATACATAATGGTCGATACCCCTCGAATACATTTTGGTTGGGATTTTCAATAAAATCATTCTTTAACGTTTAAGTTTTATCCATTTTGAAAGAAAAGAAATAGGAATGGTCTAGTAAATCGAAAGGTCGAACAGATGTGGAAATCGTTTAGCAGAAATATCGAAGGAATATAGCTACATATTCACGCAGTACTTTCAACGTTCAACACTCGCCCGAGGGATAGTCGATCCTGTTTGCTCTTTTCAACGTTCCCGCAATCCCATCCAAGCTCTCTCCCTTTACACACAATTCTCGTAAAAGAGAAATAAGAAAGAAGAAATATGGAGCGCGGCGAGGTCGAGATATAGGAAAAGAGGAAGAGGTCGCAGCTGACAAAACGTTGCAACCGCAGAATCCGCACGTAGAAACTTTACACGTATCGGTGATACTAGGCTGGCGGTGTTGGGCGATGCTCGCGAGAGTATTTCGCGTGCGTAATCAAGCAGTACCTCTGTCTCCGCCGATGGCAATACATTTGTCCCACGTATATGAGCTTAGTCAGTCGCCCGTGGGAAAAACGACCAAACATTTACTCTTGTTTATTGGAAAACTATTGTCGACTTTTGCGCGCTAATAACGAGGCGAGGAAAAAATGCAATAATATTAAGCGATCTTTCTAATGCTCGTGTCGATATTGGGACGTATATTTCGTATATGTCTTACGTATATACGTATGCATGCATGGAAATATGTATATATGGGCGTATTCGTGTCTACGACGATTGACTTACAACGCGTCTCGATGAAAATCATGGAAAATTCCATGATGACAGAGAAATCCTCGTAAGGATACATGCGTTTCGCCTTCTTTTTTTTTTTTTTTTTTTTTTTTATAATATCTCCGAACGACGAAAAATACCGGCAATACCTCTCCTCTGATGTCGATCGAAACGAGTCATCGCTTTGCTAGAACGTCGTCAGTCTCTGATATACTTGAATCGCGTGCGTGTGCATCTATGTACATTGGTTATGTACACTCAGATCGCAAAGGATGTCTTTGGTAAACGGAAAGAAAGTCTATGTCATCGTCATAATTTTTTTTCTGCGTCCTGCTTTTTAACCCTCCTTTTGATACTCCCTCTTCAAGGTAAACGTATAAGTTTATAAATAAGCGAGTTTGATTTATGTTTTCAATTGGGTCTTGCCTTCTATCTCTCTCTCTCTCTCTCAAGGTAAAATAAAGAGACTCGTAGAGAAAAGTTTTTTCTTTTCATCATCGAGTTTTCTCGTTCCCACTGATCATCCCCCTTTTCCTTCCTCTTAGCGATAAACGAATAAAAAAATAATTACTGACTCGTCTAGACGATCCCGTATTTGTTTTTATCGCCTTTTGTTATTTTCCCGTCCTAAAGAAAGCAGGTATGTGGAAAAATAAAAATGAAGAAGGATAAAAGGCGACAGGGTGACGAAGGAAAAAAATAAAAAAGAAAAGAATAAAGGTAAAGAAAATTCGTTACCCTCAAAGGTCCAACTACCAGCTACGATACAAAATAGCTCTCTTTAACTTGGTGCCGAGGAGACACGTGTTTTCGAGCATCACGATTAAGGGTTACCATGGGACAGGTTGCCTTCGGTGAAGAAGCACGAGGAAAAGAGACATTTGTTCTACCGCCTCGAGCATAAACGAGATCACTCGCCTGACATTTGGCTAAAAAATAAATGCTGGCTCTCGTTGCATTACACCTAAGTACTTAGATGAGTTACGCTCGTAAAACATTTATTATTCTTATTAAAAATGAATGATTCTAGATGACTGTTATGCTTGTGATGAAAGCGCAAGCGACTGGGAAAAGCGAGTTGAAATTAGAGTTCTTTTACATATAAATATATCTACATATATGCGTATACTCGCGTGTAAACATTTCCGCACGTCTGTTCGCATACCCATGTATCCACTGACATTTTTATCTAGGATATTATTATGGCGCTGAATAAACGGAGAATGAAAGAGGAAAGGAGTAGTCGAGTGGGAAAGAGTAGAGCGAGAGAGAAAGAAATTTCTCCGAAAGAAAAAAGAACGTAAGGGAATAAAACATGGAATAGTCGGAGTATGGAAAGTCAAGTTCCGCACTGAAGCGCGTCAACCTTGTGTAAAGAACGCGATGATACTTCTCATTTTTCTCTCTCTCTCTCTCTCTCTCTCTCTCTCTTTGTCTAGTTCGTATTCCTGAAACTGGAACGACGTGACTCGAGCTATCTACGAAATTGGACTAATAGTACGAAGAGATGCTACTTTTCTCTTCATTTTCCTACTTTTTATTCCCTTATTTCCATCTCTCTATATCTCTCTCTTTCTTTCTCTCTCTCTCTCTCTCTCTCTCTCTCTCTCTCTCTCTCTCTCTCTCTCTCTCTCTCTCTCTCTCTCTCTTTCTTTCCCGCATTTGCCTCTCTCGTGTAATTTAACGTTACCATCTCGGTCGATAAAGCTTCGCAAAATACCAAGCTTGAAGATGAAAAAGGAGCAAGAACGTTGGCAGGAAATGTTTCAATTTCCAGAAGAAAAAGAAGCAACTAGTCCACCAAGGAGTTTAATTCGATGAATACCGATCGAAATCGATGACTTCATTCTCGGAAAAGACAAATGTCTCATTAATTATTTCAAAGCTATAAATAAATTGGCCCTCTCGTTAAGAAGAATTCCGGAACGGAAAATTTCCGAACGAAAGTGTTTCTCTATCTCTCGGTAGTTTGAAAATTAATTTATAAGGGCACTGATGACGACGAGAGGACGTTCAAAAAAAAAAATTACCTTCAGTTTTTCTTTATTTTCCCGTTTATGGAACGAGACTACCGAAGTAAAAATATTTCAATGCGATGACGACACGAGCCTTCGGTAAATGAAATCTCATTCGAGATTAAGAAAAAGATAAATATATAAAAGATGAATGAATTTTGTCTGGGATACACTCGCCGAGTTCGGTCTATCTCTTTTTGATTAATTCATTCGTGAAGCATATCTACGTATCTCCCACGAGTGTAACAGTTGCGAATCTTACCGCGAATGGAAGTACACATTCTCCCGGCTCTTTTTCTTTCTCATGGACGGACCTCGAAGAAAAATCGATCTTATCGGACGTTCTAAATCCGTTCGAGTGTGCACACGAGTGTACACTTGCATCGTGTCGCACAGCATTATATCAGATTTTTCGCTGAATCGGAATTTATCCATCGCAGGTATCGAGATACGTGTGTTGGGCGATCTATACCTCGTAAAGGTACTTGATTCTCGATATGAATTTCGAAGAGAGAGAGAGAGAGAGAGAGATTCTGGCAAATGGAAGATTCGATCATTGAAAAGAACCATCTTTCGTCGTCGTCATCGAATACATCTCAGTTCGATCTGCTTATAAATACAAACGACAATATCACATTCGTCCTATATTGCAATTTACTTGGCCAAGGAAGCGTGTTATAAGATGGAGAATTGGAAACGATAAGAAAATAAAACTATATCTAAATACACACACATTTGCCCATCCCCATATAAAGGTATCGTATCGTTCGTGCAGGAGACTCGAAGGCAAAATGGCACAAGGCGTCCTCCTCGTGGCACGTGGGTGGTATAAACGATACCAGGAGGTAGGAAAGAATCTATCTCGTCGTAAAATGTTTTTCAAAGTAAGCGAGGAAAAAAGGGGAGAAGAAACAGCAAGCGTGTCTCTGGTAAGAAAAACCGGATTCGCAAACTTGAAAATCGCGTTCTATGGCGCGTAAACGACGTTAACGAGCGTGCTAGCACACGCCTTACTCTTTTTCTTCCTCGATCTTGATATCGAGCCTTTTCCAAGAGATAAGAAGAAAGAAGAGAAAGAAAGAAAGAGAGAGAGAGAGAGAGATGGAGAGATGAAGATAGAGAAAGAGATAGAGAAAGAAAGAAATAAAGATATATAGGACAGACTAGTAGCACAAAGTAACCGAATCACATGGATTTTCTGAAAGCTTTTTCAATTCGACCAACGCGATATCAAAAGAGACCGAGGGAAGAGCATTTATCCGAACGAGACGGGCTCGTCCCAGAGAACATTCTGACTTTGATGTCATTCGCGAGAGCGATAGATTCAAAAGGGGATACCTCGTTTGGTGGTTCTATGTCGCATCCGTCGTGTCGCATCGTGTTGTCGTCGCGTGGAAACTATGGAATGTATGGAACGACGGTATCGAAAGAAGAGAGAGAGAGAGAGAGAGAGAGAGAGAGAGAGATAGGAATCTCTCGTGTAATACAATGAAGCTTTCGTTCGATATAAAGATCATAAATGAAACCAGGAGAAATCACTCAAAGCTAAGAATCTCTCTTACTTATAAATATACATATCAAATTTCCTACGATGTACATTTTTGTTTCTTCCTTTTCTTTTTCCTTTTCTATACTCATTCCCATATCCCTAAAAGCACGATAGCAAGTTCCGCAAAGAGGCACATTTAACCTGTATCTATGTGTGTCGGATTTAGTCTCATTATAAAAGAAATGTGGATATCGCAAGCCCCGAAACGAGATGCAAACCTTAAGCTCGTACAAAGTTTAACCGCCTTAATCGTCGAAGCTTTACTACCGGGAAAAACTCAGAACGTGCTACTCCTGGCACCACTGTCGCTTACTACTACTTCTTCTTCTTCTTCTTCTTCTTCTTCTTCTTCTTCTTTTACTACTACTACTACTACTACTACTATTACTACTACTTCTTCTTCTTCTATGTTCACTTAAGAGTTACAAAGTGAGGAAAAAGCGAGACGAGCGAGCGAGTCTATCGTGTTTGAATACATAATGCTAGTATTACGCTCCGTATCCGGCGGTCTCTCTTTACGCCGACAAAACGGAAACTTGTCACAATCGAAGTCCGATAACGACCCGAAAGAATTACGAATTCGTTTGAAAGTTTAACGTGAAAAATAATGAATAATTAATGAAGACAAGAGAGGTAATCCAACGTGTTAAAGTAGTACAACGCCGAAAATCGTGAAGGGGTAAAAGATAAAAGGAAAACGATCAAACGTGCAAACTAATGCGTATGACTCAATTAGCGAGTGATTTTCCCTTAAGAAATAAGAGAGAACATTTCGTTAAAAATGGAAAACGATTTAAACGGTGTTGTATGAACCATTCGCGGGGAAAGAAAAAAAAATGAAAGAAAAAAAGGAAAAAGGAAGAAAAAAAGAAATAAAAAAAAAAGCATAATTAGTTATCGCTATTGTGCTTCCCGCTATATGCCAACATTCGTAGTTTAGCTCGAAACGAAATCGTTATTAATATACTACCTTTGCTGTATAATGGTTAATAGACCGCGAAAGTTTACTTCGGAACCAGTGTTTGTGTCACCTGCCGATTCTCGCTTAACAGGGATATGTGTAGTTATAGAGTTAATAGTATCGTATATCGTGCAAGACGGTATTTAAATATATAAAAATAGAATCCCACTCTTGACAGGCTCGATAAGGAAACGATCTTGTCGGAGCTCCGTTTCTTTTCTCGGCTATGACCTTCGAAAATGATTCGCGTTAGCTCAACGTTTAACTCTCGAACTTATACTCGATACTTCGACGTCAAAGAAGAGTCTTTAAAATCGGACATAACTTTCTTTTGAATTTCCGGGTATTCTTCGATCGCTTTCGATCGACGCGACTGACCAAAAATTCATGAAGAACCGCGTTACCATGAAAAGACCTTTCCCGAAGCCAAATAGCTCTGACTATGTGGCAAAAACCATCACCTCTCTCTCTCTCTCTTTCTCTCTGACTCATGAAAATCGCCTTAAAAGTTCTGCCGAAAGGTCGAAGAAACGAGGAATAGAAAAGGAAGGAAGGAAGGAGGGAGAAGAAAATATCTTTAAAGGAAACGAGGAGAATTAGACGGAATTTCAAGTATGACGGCGCAGGAGAATCGATGACCGTCCTCGAGCATTATATCTATCGGATTGCGGTAGGTCGAGTAGATTTCTAACCGATATTCGGGGTGTCCGTACGGCATACCAAAGATCCGTTTTATCGAACTCCTGGCATCGGAACTTTACTAGGGTCTCGATCTCTCCCACTTCCTCCTTTGTCTCTCTGCTTCGCATAAACCTCGGCGGAACAGGAAGCACCGGTATTTCGTACGATCCTTTCGAATTTCTCCATCGTCGTCTTTCTCATTGAGTACATTCACGAGAGACACGAGGTAAACTGGTCAAACTCGTAGCCGCGGTTGTTCACGATCGGTCACTGCGGTATTTAAATTATTTAAGAGCACCCTCTTCTTCTACTTCCCTACTCCTCTATCTCACCTCTTTCCACAGACTTCACCGATTAATTAATGGACGGTAATGTCTGCCGTAGCGTACCGTGGAAATTAGCTAACTCGAGTTAAGCGGCTAATTTGTCCTACCTCCTACACCTAACACCCTCTTCGGCCCTTCTTCTTCGGCCTTTTATTTTCACTTTGTTTCTTCGTCCCTCTTCCTTTTTTTTGTTCTCCACTGCCCTTCTTAAAAAAAAAAAATCATTACGATATATATCTCTTCGAGATAATCTAATCGTTCGTTTATTCGTTTAAAGGAATTAATCTAAATTGGAAGTAGATCATCATACGCACGTCAGGTGACAGTGAAAAAAATTCTCGACGATATTCTAGCCACTGTGCGGACAAAACGACGTGGATCATTATCTCGTAAATTCTAATCCTCTCTCTCTCTCTCTCTCTCTCTCTCTCGTCCTACCGGCTCCTCTTACCATTCGCTTATTGTTCCACCCACGCGTTTACGTAAATTCTCGTCGTCCATGACACTCGCTCGTTCCTCTTTCTCCTTTCACGAGAAAGAAAAACTACCCTCCGCCCGAGCCTCGTTTCTTTTACCGCTCTACTGTTACTGCTATAGCTTCCTTTTTCTTTTCCTTCTTCTTCTTATTATTATTCCTGACGAAATAAGGAAGTTGGGCGTGGGCGAGAAAATCGCGTCGACTTTGTGCTCCGAAAGGAAGAAAAAAGAAAAAAAAAAAATCCAAGCTTCGATTCTTCCAATCGCAAAGAAAACTTTACGTTTTCGCGAGGGTGCTGTTCGCATCATTGAATTCTCATTATTTTCTCTTATCTTAAAATTTCAAATAGCTCTCCATTATTACTTTACACACGATATCTCTTGGCTTCAAAAGTTACAAGAATTACAATTTAAAAATTTTTCGAAATATTCCGTTCTGAAAACTTTTCGTACACGCACTTATTTTTTTTTGTTCTCATAAACGTCGTAAAACGACGACGAACTCTATCGGAAAATGGGAAAATATTTTTCATCCTTCTCTTAGATATCGTTTACTCTATACCCACGTTTTAGAAACTTCTATCTCAAATATTTTTTAATTCGTTCGAACGGATCTTTATATTTACGGATAACTATGAAGTTTCGACCGACTTTACTTTCAATTCGAGGAAGAAAAAGCCTCAGGATATTTTCAAGTATGGAAGAGAGTATAACGTATAAGCCACCCATCCTACTCCCCGCCTCCCTCTCTCTTTTCTCTATCCCTCTCTTCTATTTTTCTCGCTATGATATTTTCTATTTTTCGACCTTTTTGGAAGGGCTTAAAGGGTCCACAACGTCATCTTTATGTCGTTCTTCGTAAAACTTGGCTGAAATTGCTACTCTCCTTCCATTCTCTCTCTCTCTCTCTCTCTCTCTCTCTCTCTCTCTCTCTCTCCCCCTTCCTTACCTTCTACTCGAATGTACGTACTACTACAAGAGAAAGAACTCCCAAGACTTTTGTTCCCTCCTGCTTTTAAGTTCACCGATAATGTTCAGGAATACAAATGAAATTCTTTCCCTCGCGGCCATCTACGCGTGACACCTTCGTGGAAAAGCTAGGGGATATATAGAGAAAAATTCGAAAGTGCACGTGGCGTAGGACGAATTAAAAATGAAAGAAGAAGTAGGAAGGAAGAAGTAGGAAGGAGAGAAAAATCCAAGCCAATAGAATGGATGCGATCGTGCCAAGAATGAAATAAAATTCGAAAGATAACCTCCTCCTCCTACTCCTTCCTATCGGAATCAAGTGCACCGTTTTTAAGAAAAAGACGACGATAAACGACATAAAACGGAGAATGAAAAATTAAGATATAAATTCGATCAGGTGCAATGTCGCTTTGCGTTAATTATAAAAAAAAAAAAAAAAAAAAAAAAAAAACTATTACGGGCAATTGCGATTAGTAGCTCGAAAGATAAAAGTTTTTCTAGTCGGTATCAATGTCAAGGCTATAAATGCTTCGACACGCTAGACGAAGGGTTGCGGGAAAAAAAAAATACAAAGAGAAAAAAAACAAAGACAAGAGAAAAAAAGAGAGGTTCGACAACCTCTAACGACTACACGTAAAGTTGTGTCTACGTTCCACACGAGTCTACGTGATTCGCGTCACTTGTTATCGTCGATCAGTCCTTCGACTTGGCTTTTTTCACCTCCTTCTCCTTCTTTTTTCGGCTTTTAAAAATAACATCGTCTTTCATCAAGGCTTTACCCTTCGAACATCGGCCCTGTCAAGGCGACAAAAACTTTTCCATTAACGTAAGGCTCTAATGATAGGAAGAAATTGGTCGTTTGATATCATCTTCCTTTGATCCTTTGAAATCCTTCCTTCGATATCACTGCGATACCATTTCTCCTCGCTAAACATCGAAATCGAGATTGTTCCAAGTCCCCAATGATAATGCGCGTTCGAGATAAATTTGTTTTTCCATTTAAAGCGAATGAAGGTTCGCGAAATTACGTGATAACGTGGATTTAATAAAGTACCCCTGCATGATGTTATACTCCATTTCCTTTCGCACGAACACATATAATCGAGCCATCGTTAATGGAGAATTATCATATAATGGGGAAGAGTTCGACCAAATTTATCGATTTTACCTATTCAACAAATTTCAGATAGTACTTAACGAATGCGTGACGTATAAGAGCCATTCACAATGTAAGACAGACGGACAGAGGAAAGACATAGCAGAGAGAGAGAGAGGGAGAGAGAGCATTATTAAATACGTATATCCCATTGAACGCACAAAGTTAACGATATTGTTGCGAATAAAATATATAACCGATGCTCCTTTAACGATCCTTTGAATTTCCTTAGAAATAAGGATTACAATCATTGATTGCATACTACTGTTAATTATTCTTGTCGAATAACGATAATAATTACACTACGTGTTTTATACTTATTTTCCTACCCTTTGACGAGAAACGTGACGTAAATAATACATGATACGCGACGAATTCGACGGGATGTAGATCTCGTTTGTTCCTTCGAAATTAGGCCACTCTTATCAAGGTCACCGGATGCTTGCGTGAGCTTAATAATACTCTTTCGGTGCGATATTTACAACGCGTTGATTGCACGAAAAAAAAAAAAAGAAAAAAAGAAAAATAAAGAAAAAAGAAAAGAACAAAGGAAAAGAATTCAATTTCGTTGATATTATTTGGATAATAAAACGAAAAAAAAAGTTCATTGATGGCAATGAAAGAAAGATAGAAAAGGGAACGTCTCGTCTTAAAAAGATAATAAAGGGAAAAGATTCCTTCTAGGGGGAATATGTTTCGGCGATCGGATTCCAACGTGCTACGAACTCCAAACGGCCTCGTTGAACGAAAGAGACTAGATAATGTAAAGTTAGCTGTCTATCGATTGTCCAACCGACCTAGTCGGCCATTGCTTCGAGAAGATATGGATATAAATGTAGAAATGTGATTAACGTTCGTTAATGTTTGTGTTAGGTGAATATATGTTACGCATATTTACATACCTAACGACAATAGACTTTACGTAAAGAGATATAGGAGAAAGACGATGACACGATTGATAAATTTTGAGGTGAAATACGACGACGGTGTATCGGTTTATGAATAAAGACGTAGTAGAAACTCGAGCGAAGACTTCTGTTTTTGTATACCCAATGTCTATTTATACAATTCCGTCGCGGACAGTATTGTAGATCAATCACGTAATCACAATGCTTCTTCTGCACGAATCGAGAACTCTAAAAATAACGAATTAGTAACTGCAACGAGAACTTCGATTCGTTCTTTAAACGAGAGCAAGAAGATAGAGAGAGAGAGAGAGAGAGAGAGAGAGAGAGAGAGAGAGAGAGAAAGAGAGAGAACCAGAGATAAAAGGGAAAGGAGGAGAGAGTCAATTCGAAGCTACGAGAATTTGTTTTCTTTCCCATAAATCCCAAATCTTTTTTCTCCTCCTTTCTCACTTCTTTTTATTTTCTAAATGTCTATAATAAGGACAGTCTTTATCTTCGTCCTAATTTTAGTAGGAACCTAGCCCTTCGTGTTTTACGTCTCAAGGAAAGGATCGATAACGCAAACTTGCCAAGCAAGTTTATCAATGGCAATGAAAGAAAGATAGAAAAGGAAACGTCTCGTCTTAAACATCGCGTATCATGTTTGCGCATTTTCAATGATGGAACGTTTGACCTTTCTGATACCCTCCTGGTGGTACTGATGATGATAGTGGGTGGTAGTAGTAGTAGAAACGCCAAAGGCAAACAACAGGTCGTTGACCGTTACTATGCGCCAACGCATACATGACGAATATGATTTTTCTCTCTGGTCGTTCGTTTCGAATGAAAAAATTAGATTCGTCATGGATTAAATCCGCAAAAGTTTTTCGCTTAATTAAATCAAAATAAAAGAAAGAAAAGGAAAGTACATCGAGGGGAAGAAGAAGAGGAGCGAAGAATGGGGGGAGGGGGAGGGGGAGGGGGAGAGAGAACAAAAAAGAAAGAAAAGAGAAAATCGACGATACGTGATCGTGGTCTCTCTATCTACGTATCTTTTCATTAGCATCATCGTACTTTTCACACGACCACCTTTGGGAAGAATCTCGTGAATTTTTTAAATTTACACTCGATATATTTTTATCTTCTTTCTTTCTATCTTCATATATATATATATATATATATATATATATATATATATATATATATCTCTTTGTGAGCTCCTCCTGGTTGAAAAAAGACCGATTCATCCGTTACTCAGTTGTATATAGACATGAATAGAAAGAGCAGGAGCGACAACGATATCGTTCGAAAATGATATATGTATCTTTTGGCAGAGATGGGAACGGCCAACGAGAAGTTTTCGTGCAACGCGCGAGATCGCATGTAACCCTTTTACCGTTCGGAAATACTTCGTTTCCGTCGTCGTCTCGCTTACGTGATCGAGTATACACATACCCCTAGAGAAAAGCGGTTGGTCCTATTTTCTACGAACTTATATACTTACACACACAACACGCACACATACATACGTATATATACGTGCATACATACGTACGTATATATTCTAGGAATACGTCGGGTATCCGTTCGTGAGTCATGTTCGACCTATCTTCAACGGCTTTTGTCTCTGATCTCACACGATAGATACCCTTCCCCACCCTTTCGTGTTCGAGCATCAAGCGATTCTTTGGCTGATTTTAAGCGTCCTTATCCTATGAGCTTGTACGACATCAAGCCTGGACATTGCGATTTCTTAATGAAAATTCCTTATTAAATCGATCCCTTCGATGTAATCGGTCCTTTCGGTGTCAGAAAATATATATATATATATGTATCAGTGTAACGATGAAAAGAAGATGCTGCGATAACAAAAATTCCAAGATCGTCTCTTTTCACGATTTTCAAGTCAACAAAAAAAAAAAAAAAAAAAAAAAGGAACGTTCGTATCGTGCAAAATTGGCCGAACGGTTAGATCGTGTTCTTAAAAGTTAAGTCACGATCGAAACCAACGAAACGAATGTCTACGACGATACTGAGATAAAAAAGAAAACAACAAAAAGATTAATAGATACAAGTACGTTTTCTCTCGTTAATCCTTACAACATTTAAGGACGTACCATACGCCAAAGAAAATATCGCCTCGCGATAACTTTTGAATTATGCCTTGTAAAGGCATTAAAATTCACGTTGGATGATATTTTGTAACAACCGAGAAAATCTCTTTTTATTATTTATTTCGCCCACACATATACATATACGTTATCAAGTATGATACGCGTATGTACACACGTATACAATGCCGATGTCGACGAATATATGTACGTTAGAGGCGACACGTTTTTTAGATGCTGAGAGAAACCAGAGAAACATATTAGAGAGAGAGAGAGAGAGAGAGAGAGAGAGAGAGAGAGAGAGAGAGAGAGAGAAAGGAAGCTGAAGATACATAAAAAGACAGTGATACGTTCCTCCGTAAAAAGGATGAACTAGGGTTTGTGAGATAAAATGAGAGAGAAAAGTAGAACATTGAAGATCCATATAAAACACGATGATACGAGGGAGAAACGTCTAAAAATTTTTTTCTTTTTTTCCTTTTCTATTTTTCTCGCAATAAACCTATTAGAAATTTTTCATTCTCGATTTTCGAAAAAGGGATTTCGACAATCAACGCGCGATTAAAAAGATCGTTGGCTCTGCTTAAAAAGAAGAATCATTCGATATGGTTAGACTTAAAGGGGTAAACGCGCAAAGAGACATCCTCGTAATTACAGCAACGGCCATTTGTTCCGAAAAGAATACCTCCATCAGGAGATTAAAAAGTCGCCGGACTTGGCGCGGCGCGCACAATGCAACCTAGCTATGTACGTACCATGCAATCCCATTGTAAATTACATCGTTTCATTGCACTCTACTAATTCCGCTATTCTCGGCAAAGCCACGTTGAAACAAAAGGGTGCAAAAAAAAAAAAAAAAAAAAAAAAAAAAAAAAAAAAAAAGGGAAAGAAAATATATACATGTATGTGTATATGTATAATTATTATCATTTCGATATATATTCGAAATCATTAAACTTGGCGATATAAACTTGGACGATGATTAATTTTTCATAATCGTACGTAATGAGAAGGAAAAATTGAATATTTTTCTCATGCAGAAACGCATTTTTACAAACTTATAGGGAAAATTCAATACATTTTTTTCTACCATTCTCATACACGCGATACGTCCGCACATACGGGCGTCGTAATATCCTCTATATGCTACCGAAAACATTTTCAGGAACGACAATACGAATGGTTTCGCGAGGATGGAAGATAGGTCAATTTGAATATCCAAATCCTTTCGAAATCACTTTCGTAAGGTTCTCGCGTCTGTCAACTCTGTACGTCCTATCTATGAAGATGCGGCAGCGGTATTACAAGCGAGGAACAAACAAACAAAGAAAGAAAGAAAAAAAAAAAAAAAAAAAGAAAAAAGAAAAAAAAAAAGGTTACTGATAACGTATTTATGTAAATTTGATTTATGCATAACTCCCTATCGTGGAAAAATGAAAATCCATCTGGAACCCAAGGGAAAGATAAATAATGTAAATACTCTGACCGTGGAATTACTCGCGAATTCGTTCTATGTAATATGTACGCGAACTAGAATAGAAGTTAACGTTGGCAAATCCTTTAATTCGGATGTATCTCTCGGGAAACTATGATGAGAGGAGAAAAGCCGGATCCACTTGATTTTTTTTCAACCTCGTTTTTCCATCATCGCTGATCACGAGGATCGGCCATAATTTTTGAAAAAGGAGATTATCTTTTATCCTACCGAGAGATCTCCTTAGCCGTACAAAGACTAATTACGTGTAACAAAAGATATCGTAGTAATCCAAAAGAAATATTATTCAGGATTGTAATAATATCAAAAAATTGATTTCGAGCGCGTAACGTTCGCGAGATCAAACGTGAAAATCGAGAAAAAAAATTAGCGCATTCATTATTATTCGATGATCGACAAGAGATAATAATCACCGTTATCTCAAAAATTTCTCATAGAGAAATTCCCTTTAACAGCGATTTATCGTTTTTCTTTATCCCAGTAGAACAACATGCATCTCTTTGAAAGTTTCTTGCTTTTCTTCTTCTATTATCATATAGCTCGGCTTCTTCAAAAATCTTTTCAACTTGTCTGTCTGTCTGTCTGTCATGCAGCATGTCTCATGCTCGGAGTACCCTTGATAATAACGAGATATAACGCACCGCCAAGATCGGATGAAATATTTTAAATCTTTAGAGGACGTTTATCTTAAAATAAAGAGACACGGTGCAACGCACGCAACTTGTCTGTAAAAAAAAAGAACGACTAAGGTAAGAATAAAAATACGGCACGCGAATGAAAAATCATTCGATGTGAAAATAGAAGGCAAGCGTTTACGAAAGCGAGTAGAGTAAATAAATTTTGGGACGATTCAGTGGTAATCGCAAAAAGTAAAGTTTCGTTGTCGCTTCAAAGAGGGTTGATTTTCACGCAAAACAATTTGCAAACGACTAAACGTCGACTAGAAGGAGAGAAGTAACGTTGGAGAAGCCACGTCGACGATCGTTCCATTGTTTTCACTGACAATGGGGGGGAGGGGGGAATACGAGAAACGGCCAGAAGAAAGCTTCCGTTGCGCTTTCAGATTTCGATCATTAAATTGGACGGCATTGTCGGCCGCTAAAATCGAGAGACAATGAACCTATGCGCTTTCTCGGCTTTTCCAACGGGGAACAATGAAAGAGACGTAACATCTCTCTTTTTTCTTCGTTGCTTCGTCGGTCTCTATCGTTCTTATATGTGCCTGATTTGTGCGTGTGCGTGTGCATATAAAAAATACGATAGATCCAAAATTTCTTACTTCGTGAAAATTTCACGATAGAGGTAAAGTTTCGAAGTGGACAACCCCATCCGTGTTCTTGGCACCGGACGATACGATATTGCTGATCGTTTACAGAAATATCTTTGGAGACGGTAATACGCTTGTTCTAGATCGAATCGCGGAGGTGCTCGACCCCAAATCGGGTGCCCGCATTGCTTCACGCCTTCGTGCAAATCAAGTCGTAATCAAGTTGCAAACGCGTAGAATCCTCCTTCCCGTACTCCTCGCTAGCACGATCTTTACTATTGAACCTATTTATAACAAAAGAAATTTCCTTTTTCGTATTTACTTTGCGTAAAAGTAAAAACGATTTATTTTAAAAGTCGTACGAAAGACGACTAATAAAAGAGAAATAAAAGACAAGCAATCCGACGCATCATCGGTCATCAAGTCAAAAAGGCAAAACTAAGTCGACGCTTCCGTAATGAATTTAATTACACGGAGTACTGATTCCAGCACGGTCGACGAGTCATATACAACTCATCCACCCACTCTCTCACACGCGCGCGCACACACACACACACACACACACACACACATGCACACAGGGGAACACACGAAGACACGAAACGAACGAATACACACGCGTATCTCTACCGCGCTTTCTCTCATTATTTTCCAAGAGAGTGCCTCGGAGTGGTGTTAATGTATCATCGTCCTTCCTTCCTTCCTTCCTTCCATCCTTCTGGCAACCTCCCCTTTTCCCTCCGCCTTCTCCACCATCATCACATTCCTCGCCAGTAACCAGCTGAACTTTATTTTCGCAAAGCGTACTACTTTCTTTACGTTCGGTTAACCGCGTCTAATTAAACGCTCGTTAACTTATCTCTTAACCGCACTCGGCGTATATAACGTAATGATTCTTATCAACGAATCTAACGTTAATATTCGTTTTCTTTCTATTTGCAGTCTGACAAATAAATGATCTATCTACGAAAACGATCGGGAGGTACATATAGGGACTCTAACCTTAAGCGAAGAAAGATCGCGCGATGAACGACGACGTAGAGAACGACGTAGAGAGAGGATCCTCTGACGTCAGAATTTTACAGCAACAACGGGCGACAGTTCGCTTCGGTTATCCTGTCAATCACGTCGCTCGATAATTTGACTTCGATCGTCCTTGTCCTTTCGACGCCTTTCCTCCCATATAATAGTATCTCTTTTGGTTCCTTTCAAAAACGAAGAAAGAAAATAACAAGAGAAAAAAAAGAAAAAAGAAAGAAATAAAAAAAATTCTTCACTCCCCAATTATCCTTTTATTCGATTGATATTTTTGTATACTTTTCATCAAATTTCTTTTCTCGATCGATATCATTGAGATAAAATTGCTCTGCTTCTTTCCATTGACGAACGATCCGTTCGATGGATAGTTTGTAACGCGGGAAAGCGAGCAAAAAGGAAAAAAAAAAAAAAGCGTGTGAATTGTATTTCGAAGTTAACACGACACGAACGAACCACTCGCAACGACGGCCGGCGTCGTACTGCCATCGGCCGACACTGTCAAGGGGGTTTTATCGACGGCGCGACAGGCACACGCACGCACACATAGTCACGCATACCGTCCGCTTTCCTTCCGCCGCTGCCTCGCCTCACCGGCGAAAATTCTCTTTTCCGTTTGGCCAATAGCAGGACGAATTCTCTCGGCATGCTCGACGAGCCTTTGAAATCGCACGTTCGATCGGAAAGATCGATTGTTTCTTTCTCTCTCTATTCTGTGATCTTACTCGAAGAAGACATGCGTATAGAAGAAGAAAAAAAAAAAAAAAATAAAAAAAACAAGCAGAAAAGAAAACAAGATTTGTATTATATAAATGCAAATTGAAATGCACTCGAGAATACTTTTATTATCCGAAAAATATTCAACTACGAATGCGATTAAAGCATAATCGCGTCGAGTTTTATATCGTAATCCTTTTAATTTGGCCGATCAATCGAACGATAGCACGAACATATACACTTTACGTATATCTACATCAAAGCAGCTCGTAGGCAAGCAATGTTATCACGAGGGATTCGAAAAAAGTCAACCCTCCGTGTTACATTGTTTACCTCGACAGAGCTTCACGCTGCCGTCGCGACGCGTTCTGTTAAAGAGACAAACGGCGGACACACGCACTCACACGTACGTCAAAGGAATCGAAAACATTTTCGAGTATTTTGTACAATATACATACACACATATATATGTATATGTATCGGGTAAATTAATTCTCTTCGTTCACACGCTACTCTATGTCTTTTCTGCCGAAACGAACGGAAACTGAAACGAGTTCGAGAGATTTGATGATCGTCCGTTTCTAATCAAATATGGTATCGTTTATTTGTATATACAAGGTGACTTTGAAAAAAAAAAAAGAGAAAAAGACAAGGATCACACTTTTAAAAATAAATAAGAAGATAAAAAAAAATAGATTGTAAAGAACAAAATGTCTATTGAGGTTTTTCTCGATTAAAGAGAATACGTTTGATAAAGTGCGATGAAAAAAGCCGGCAATCGAATTTTTAAAGATACGACACGATATCAGCCTAGAAAGGTACACGCGATTCTCATGTAATAAAAAAGAAAAGAGCGATCGAAAGCGTCCGATAGATCGATCGAAAGAGAAGGAAAGAGAACACGCTTGTAGGTGGAACAAAAACGAATTAACGATACCATTTCGCGGTCCGCTCCCTTTTTATCGAGCACCGACAGGAATACGTAGCTTTCCGCGAGGTCGAAGGCATTTTCCCACGCATATCGTGTTATAGGTCGTAGGTCGGCCCAGCATATCGAAGCCGATGGAATGAACGGCAACGCTTCAAAGATCAATCATATCGAGAAAGAGCGAGAGAGAAAGAGAGGAAGAAAAAAGATCAAGAGAGACATCGCATTTTACTTTCCTCCTCGAAACGTTTTAAAAGTCTTCCATGTAGTCTTCCTATTCTCTTTTCATCGTCAAATATCTTTGTGATAGATTTTCTAAATTAATAGCGAATAAATAAAAAAGAATAAGAAAAGAAAAAAGAAGAAGATAAAAATTTTAAAGCGATATAAAGTATAGCAAGGAGTCATAGAGCATATAATAAAAATTGGCTCTCTCGTTTTGAAGAGAATTTGATTAATTGCGGACTTTTAATTAATAAACATTTCTAAGTTGGCTTTCTCATCAATGCCAACTATAAATCTCTTCTTGAGTTTACGCGTTGACGAGTTATCCAGCTGTCTGACGATTCTCTCTCCTCTTTTAATAAGCTACCTCGTTATATGGTTTCACGGAAAGAGTTTTGCAAAATGGCACGTTTAGAGTCAAATGCGATCAGCTTGCACGAGTCCATGTTGAATTTGCAAAGACAAGCCGAGAGGAAACTCTCGAAATTGCTACGCGAAATATAATACTTCCATCGCGTTTAATCGGCTTTTACGAATTGAAACGTCGTTCCTATCGTGCCCGATCTATTATTGCTCTTTCAAAAGCTCCTTCAAAAATATAACAACAATTAGAACGTAAAGATTATTAAACGCGTCGATTCGTTTGTTTTCCTTCGTATCTTTTCACTCTATTAAACGAAACGCTGAAAATCAAAATTCAATAACGTTAACATCGCGTACAACGCTATTATTATAAACATATCTTAACGAATAGATGAACGATAACTAGCTTATCCTACTTTTATGTAACGAAAGAACAGCTCGGACAGTTCGTTTCAATTAACTTTTTCCCTTATAAACGGCGAACGGTTGTATTTCTCGTTCGATTCGAGAACGTTGAAAAACGTTTTTCTTTATAATTAAAAAAAATAAAAATCCAATATAACACGAGCGTCCCAGATCTACACGCAATTTCGATCCAATCGCGTTTCATTTTGAGAAAGGGAGATGAAAACGAGACGAGATGAAATTTGTATTAATAGTCCAAGATTTTCGCAATTTCGAAAGTGAATTTTTTCTTTCTTTCGTTTATTTTGTCTTGTATTTTTTTCTTTTTCTTTTTCGAGTCATTTCCAAACTTATCAACGAACATTTTCAAGATAGTTCTCTTCGTATCAGTGTTCGAATCGAGATAATAAATCGTGAATAACGTATTGGAGAATCATGTGATTTTTTTTACTATTCCTTTGCGAAAAGACAATGGACATTTTGCTATGAAAAATGATAGCGCGTTCCACCGTGACCAGATTATTCGCGACAACGTCGAACCACGGTGGATATTAAGGTAGGAGGAGGAGAGTTATATTATTCGTTCCAATCACCGGACATACTGTCGGGAGATATGTGGCCGTTATATGCGAATGCGGCCCGATAACTTCGACAATTAAAATCCAGATCTTTGGCCGGTTTCCCAAAACGACGATAGTCGTCGAAATTGCGTCTTTCCGTACGTCTATACGGATATTAAGTCAATCGGAGTCATCGATTTTTTTTAACGTCGCGTGAACCAGACGAAGATTATTCTCGATTCGATTTTATAAACATATTCCTCGAGGGCTTTCGTTACGAAGCCAAATAACAATAATCCCTTGACTTATATTTTTTTTTCTTTTTTTTTCTTTTTTTTTCTTTTTTCTTTTCTTTTTTTTTTGGAAAACCAGACGAACAAAAGCGTGTTCGAGTTTAAATTTGTAACGCAGAGGAAAAGTGAGTGTCGGTCATCCGTGCGAGCTCGTTCGGAGGGGGATCACGGAAAAAAAAGAGGGTCGTGAGAGATATCTTAGCCTTCGGCTATTTTCAACGTCTGAGCGATCGTACACCGCGCGTAGGACGATTGCTTGGGATAGGGCAGTTATTTTCTCAATGAAAAACCCAAGCAAACGATAATATTATCTTCTTTACTACGCAAAACTTTCTTCGTGATCGTAGGTAAAAGCAGAATGATAGGAAAACTGAGAAGCGTAAAATCGATGAGAAAAAATATTCAAAGATAGGTGTTCCCGGGGATATAACGGGGAATATTATTCGAAAGAGATTAAAAATCCGAACGTAATATAAAGATTTTGTCTGTTGGGCGTGGAATGTGTTGGTACACATTCATATGGTACATCGATTTGGATAAGATAGAAAAAGAGAAAAAGAAATAAAAGAAGCAAAGAATCACGAAAACATAATTATAAAATATAAAGTCTTATGCCGTGTGTAAAGGAGGAGAAACCATTGGAAAAAATGTTTGCCTCTGAAAAAATTTTACTTTGATTCGTGCACAGTGGCCGAATCATAAAAGATATCCCCCGACATATTATCATCCGTCGAAAGTAACGAGTTGTTGTCATCTGTTCGTAGGAACATCGTTTTTTTTCTCTCCTATAGACACTGTATCTCCACGAATCGACCAGATTTTACCAATACAACTTTCATTTTTTTTGTTTCTTTTTTTTCTTTTTTTTCTTTTTTTTCTTTTTTTTCTTTTTTTTTTGACGTTATATACAAACGTCTCTATATAGACGTATGTGTATTACTCTCGGTAGTATACTCTTGCGTACTAAAGCGAGCATCGCTCGAATTCACACGTATTTCAGTGAACGAAATCATTGAATCGCTCTTACGAATCCAACTCGAAAAGCTTCATCTCGTTGCTCGTTCGCGCACACCTACGGTACATGTACCAAGAATACATTCATATATAGATATAGAAATCCACGTTACAAACACAGTTCAGTCATATAGCTAAAGATGAAACAGCCACGAGATAACTCGGCACTCTTGTTTGCTATGATTTTCAACCGTAAATTCATTCCGTCCCGGATTCGTTGCTGCTTCAAGAATTTCCCGTTTTCCCCTCTTACCCATTTTTAATCCACGTCGATCGAGTTTTCAAGCTCGGATAATCGTGTCACGATTTTATCACTTTCGACTCGACAAAGGCATTATCGACAATATTCTACACGTTTCCTTTTTCTCTTTTATTTGTTATTTTTACTCTTCAATGTGTCCAGTCCGCTTCGAAAAACCGATCTTTTTCCGTTCGTAAGGTGATTATTTTTCGTACGTTCGTTTATATTATCTCCTATTAATACGACATAATCGCGTACGTGTACGCGAAAAAGTCGAGATTTTTTTCGAACAAAAAAGAAAAAAAAAAAAAAAGAAAAAAAAGAAGATATATATATATATATATATACGTATCGGTATCGATTCGATATCGATGATGCAGAGGTACAAAGCCACTTCAATTTTGAATCCGCTTTTCGTACGGCACATTGCAAACGCATCGAAAACTTTTTCGGATCCGAATTACGTCTTTCGGGTAATCTGCAAAATTCCCATACCGTAATACATACGCGGAGCTCGTTGCCTCTCCTCTTTAGTTGCTCTCGAGTTGCTCTCGAGCGTAGAATTTAAAGGGAACATTTCTACGTTGGTTGAATTCAGCTGATGGTGCTCGTTCGAATGGAATCTGCGCTCATCTGAAACATATAAATGGTTAATTAATACTTTGAAGGAAGGAAAAGGGGAAAAAGAAGAAAAGAAATAAAAAGTAAACGTAAAAAGCGTAAAGAAAATCGAAGGGGAATAATTTACATAGATCACCGAGAGAGTACGATGGATATATCTCGTTACGACGACGACGACGACGACGATGGGGACGACCACGATGACGATTTCATTTCCAAATGGGCTTCACTCGATATGAACTTCTTGCTTTCTGTTACGCAAATCTAAGGGAAATTGAATTTAATATCGTGTCAAGTACTCAACCCGGACGCGCAGCAACGCGCTACCGAGTTGATGTAAAACGCAAAGCAATTAACGCGATAACGCTTACATTGCATAGCGGAAAAGCTTCCTTGGATTCACCAAAGATACCCGATTGCCTCGTGAATCTCTTAACGATATTTCTTACGGATAATCAAGATATACGTTTATTAATTAATAACTTTACGTTCGATGTAAGGTAACCGAGTTCACGTTCCGCCCCCGCCCCCTCACCCACGATACAAATGGGCCATCTGTTCTTCGATAAAACGAAATAAAATCGATGCTATAAGATACGATGGCGGATCCTAAGATAACGTCGATCTCTGCCATTATCGACCGACAGTTTCGTTTAACTCTTCGAAAGGAAAAAATGTTAAGTATATATATATATATATATATATATATATATATATATATATATGTATTATGCACCTACGTAAAAAATCTTTGATCGTCCTTGAGAGAATATATATTTATAGAAATCGATATAATAAAGCTCGTGATACGATATAATACACGTTACAATGTTACGAATTTCATACGTACACCCACATTCGATGAATTAGAATGCTTACATCAGTATGATATTATGCTCGAAAGCATCTTGATTATTCTACCTTATTGCGTCTTATCTCGGCCGTTAATGTGCCAAGTAAGGTTACTTTGGTAAGATATCGATGCGTCTTTCATTATTACACTATTATTTCGACTTTTTCCCTTTTATCGATCGATAACGTAAAATAATAACAAAAAAAGAAAAAAAAGAAAAAATTTGATAAAAAGGTAACGTCCACGAAGGACAAAATGTTGGAAAGAAGGTGACTGTCGTTCTCATCTCTCGACTCGAGAAAAAGTCTTTTCCGATTGGTCGTAAATTTTCGCGGCAATCGACGTTACTTCGAACAAACTTTCCGTACTTCGAAAAAGTTAATAATAACACGAACGATAACGAGAG
Organism: Vespa mandarinia; assembly: GCF_050613455.1. Lineage (NCBI taxonomy): Eukaryota > Metazoa > Arthropoda > Insecta > Hymenoptera > Vespidae > Vespa > Vespa mandarinia. The sequence continues at coordinate 19,456,493 of NC_140811.1, forward strand.
AATTATCTAATTATAAATCTTAATAGAGAGTAAAAGGAAAATAAATCAAAGATCACATATGTTAATAAATTTGATTGTCATGTAACTACCTTTTACTTCTTCCACCTTCCTCGCTTTCGGAAAATAAAACTGTTGTGATGGTGATCTACGCGTTAACGAAAGAACCTGAAAAGATCGACAACAATACTAACCATTATGTATATCAATTTTATTTAAACAATATTTGTTTCATTTAATATAATACAATATGTCTCACTCCATTCATTCAAACTCACTATTTAAACATACGCTCGTTCTCTTGTCCCTATGTGTCCCTATACGCATTATAACGTGTCTCTCTCTCTCTCTCTCTCTCTCTCTCTCTCTCTCTCTTTAACAAAAAATTAAAACGATTAATAATTTCAAGTTTTCGTCTAATCTTCCATTTGTTTATACAGAGAAACACAAATTATCTCGCGATCTCTCTGTTTAAAAAATAAGTGACATCCTTCTCCACCATCCTTTCGATTTTTTTTACGTTCCTCCCCCGAAGAAATGCCATTTGCCAGTCTTTTCGATATATTTCAATTAATTCGCATGAATCAAAACGAAAAAGTACGTTTACGAAACGTTTCTCAACGCAATAATTTTCGATAATTAAAACGATCGTAGAGGCGATCGTACAGTTAATATTTTATTGATTCTTGGGAAAATGTCAAAGATAAACGGTACGATGAGCACGATGGCATTCGAATAATGAATTGCATTCGATAAAACGAGGACAAAAAAATCTCTTCTGCAAATTTACAGGCGCTCCGCGAACGACTAAAAATTCCATGCACACTTTTTAAAGACTAGATAAAGCTGAATATTACTTAGATTAAAAGTGAATATATACGTTCGGATGAGAAATAATGTGCAGAAAGTGTGTACCTGATATATGTATGTGTATGTGTGTGTGTCGTTGTGTGTGTCTGTGTGTGTATGCGTGTGTGTGTATAGATCCATATAACGTGCGTCGTATAAGCCGTGTACATGTTCCATACGATAAAATATATTTCAGCTGCCTTCTTGTTAGTGTCGCTCATAAGTTAAGAATGAATTTTATCTTTTCGACCGATCTTATCTCTGCTAAAGTGTACGCCTTGACATTACGAGTTATTTTTCCAAGAATTGCGTAGAGTACATTTGTCGAATTGTCATATCAAGGATTCCTTTGACCTTTCATTTACGAGCAATAGATGGTTCTTTAAACGGTAAAACGTTTACCCAGGATGTTTAGAGTCTCGTTCCTTTACCTTACGTGTCACCGAACGTGACTAGGGTTCACGCACTTATGTATGTACATACAAATTCAAGATTACATATGTATCTATGTATATAGGTATTGCATACAGTACGAAACGGAGAGATGTTTTCTTTTACTCCAAGCAATTTTAGGAAGGCAAAGTGCGAAAGGTGCTAAGTATCGAAATACAAAGAAAATATCATTTTCGCTCGTTATTTATATATATTTACATTATTAAATTTTTTTATTTAGAAAGATTCGGAAATGTGACCACATTCGCTCTCTCTCTCTCTCTCTCTCTCTCTCTCTCTCTCTCTCTCTCTCTCTCTCTTGCTCTCTGTCACGTTTTCTCTACATTTTAATTTTAGTAACTTTGGTAAGACGCTCTGTGTTCTCAATACTTTAGACATCATCTCTTTGACACTTAGAACCTTTCATCTTTGTAAATTTCAATGCGATTAATAATAACAAGGCAATGATAATTATTCTGCATACAAATTACATTACCTTCTTTATATATAATATGTACATACGCGATGTATCTATTAAATGTATGCATGTATGTATGTATGTTTACGTGTTCGAGGCGAGAAGTAAATATACAATAAGGTTCGTCGAGATGTAACACGGTCCATTCATATATACTACTTTCTCGACTTTAAGGGCTTTTTCTTTAATCTTTTTCTTATCAAAAGCTCCTCTCTCTCTCTCTCTCTCTCTCTCTCTCTCTCTCTCTCTCTCTCTCTCTCTCTCTCTCTCTCTCTCTCTTTCTCTCTCTTGCTCTCTCTCTCTCTCTCTCTCACGAGCGCGCGCTTACAACTACGCATTGAATAAAAATAAATATTTTCGATCGTGTTCTAGAAAAATTGTTGCAAGTTACACATATGTATTTATATATTTATAATATGTATAATATACCTATCTACCTAAATTATTAAGTATTTGTTCATATCTCTCTTTCTCCGTCTATTCCAGCAAATAAGAATTCAAATTGATATTATATGTATATATGTATGCAATTACTTTTTTGTAAATTTCGTTTACGGCCTTTATTCATTTTCAATTTTCGTCATGATCTTTAATTAGATCTTTAATACGGCATGTACACAAATTATCGTATTTTCCTTACAATTAAAGATATCGTTATATCGTTTTCCTCTTCTTCTTTACAAACTCTTGTAAATGTGTGTGCACATGTCACGCCACCCCCAAATTAAATTTATTTATATGGCTAAACTTAAAAATTCCGACTAATAGAAGAATTATGACTGAATAACGCTCCTTTATTCCTAAATATAGAAAGAGAGAGAGAGAGAGAGAGAGAGAGAGAGAGAGAGAGAGAGAGAGAGTGGGGGGGAAGGGGTGGGAGAGAAAACTCTCTCGTATTAAGATTGCTCCTTTCTTTAATCCTCTTTAATTATCTTTTTTTGGACGAATTTAAATCGCAATAGGATCCAACCACCAGCCATCGTTTTTATCGATGAAAGAGAAGCTACGATACGTATTTTTATTTGAAAATTAAGATAAAAAAAAAAAGAAAAGAAAAAAATACGATGTCTGTTCGAAGATCCTTATGCGATCGGGATTATGAACAACAATGGTGTATGACATCGCTGAGGAAATTAGGATTTTAAAAATAGCAAATTCGCCGAGAGACTGTTGGTTTTCTTTCATACTTTTTCAAGAATTCTAATCTCTTATAGAAGACAAGCGCACGAGAAAACTCAATAAAGAAGTGGATAAATAAAAGACATGGGTTGGCAGTAATAACATAATGCTACATAAAATGTTTTTAACAGTCAACATTGCAGATTGATCGTTCCTTGCAGAATTATATTTAAAACAATATAATATCTAAATTAATCATGGTAAATAATATTCGAGTAATGTGTCGAAGTACATAAAAAGAAAGCGTCGTACTTATATATACATACATAACGTTCAACAATTATTAAGTATTATATATATATATATACATATATATATGTATATATATGTATATTTATTATCGTTTATCGAAGTAGTAATAATAATAATAATAATAATAATAATAATAATAATAATAATAATAATAATAATAATAATAATAATAATAATAATAGTAAAAAGAATTAAAATTTTACGTGAACAACTTATCCGTAGGACGCTACATTGTTTACGTAAATGAAACGTAATCTTATAGAAGCTTAAATTAAAATCTGGACAATTTTGTCGAAGGTAATCAGACGATAATATTTATATTAAGGATGTTAAAAAGAAAAAAAAAGTTCAGGGCTGAAAGCGCATATATGTAGTACTCGTTAAGCCGAGTAAAAAATGCTTGGTCAACATGAGTCGAAAAATGAAACTGGATAACATTTGTATTCAGTCGCAATATTAAAACAACACATTGGAGCATTACGTTGCTTAAAAAAATACGAGAATACTAGTAAAATATTTGTAACGTATAAGATCTAAAGTAATATAGGAATGATGTAAGTCGCTTCTGTTTTTATATTAAATTACTGGAAATTGCACTTGCTCGAATAAATATAGATCGAATATCGAAAGGGAGACAAATATTTGCATTTCAATTTCACTTTTATTTTTTGACTTACACCATTCTTCTTTGCAGTAACTTACACGATTATGTGTCGAACGAAATCTTATTCGCACACTTTCCTGGCAGCACCTTTGTGAAGTAACATTCCCATTAAACAAAATAATAATAGAAAAAGATATATACATATACATATACATATATATATATATATATATATATATATATATATATATATATATATATGTATATATATAGAAAAAGAGAGAAAGTTATATATGAGTATTTTAACCACTTAGAGAAATGCATCGTGAACAATTTTTATATTTTCTCTCAGCAAATTAATTATAAAATTACTACGAATATTGCAAATGTATTTTCTTAGTGCTGGAGATTTTTTTCTTTTTTTTCTTTCTTTTTTTTCTTCTGTTTGAGAATGAAATTAAACGTCAAATTGGACATTATTTTTTCTAAAAGATTAATAAACGCTCGAGTAAAAATAAAAGCAATACAGAGATGAGATCATATTTTGCTTAATACAAACAACTAGCTAATAAGTAAAAGACGATAAAAATTTGTACATGTTATTATTGAAAGATTGGAAGAAAACGTTTGTTAGAAGATTGAAACAAAACCAGCACTAATTTTTACTTTGTAAGATAAAAACACTTTCTAGTATAAGACAATCCAGATCATAACTTATTATAAAATTGACAACCTTCTCTCTTTGGTTTATCCAACAAAGTAAAAAAAATGATTAGCAATGCCCTAGTTAATTACAAAATCATGAAGATTTCATGGAAATATTCGTCTGTAAAAAAGAAATAACTAATGTCAATTAATACGTTTTAGCCTGGATTGTTCTGTCCCTTATCTTTATACGTATTCCTTTTTATACATTCTCTGCTAAATTTTGTATATTAATAAATATTATACTTTTTTATTCGACTTTAGACCAATATGATAAATTGATTTGGCACAATACGCAACCCACTCAAGTACAAAACTGGATAAAGAATTATCGTTCTATCTACAAGGACACAAAGTTTTGCATTCTTAACGCAAACTCCATTCGCTTGCAATAATTTAGAATTTAATATTCACACATATCTTAGGATAAAAGGATGGTATAAACAGTAACTTTTGTACCGTTACACATTCCCCATTATTTTCATTCGTTTACAGACCATAATAATCTTCCATTCTACCCAAATGAAAATATACAATTTATCCTCTTGCTTGTCATGATTTTTGATTCCTATCGATATATAAACATATGTTAATACATTCAAAGCACTCGTGGCAAATCTGTTTTTCTCAGTGTCAAAATTATCAACTAATTCCAATTAGTTTATTAAGGTTCCCTTATATATATAATATATATATATATATATATATATATATATATATATATATATAAAACAAAAAGAAATTCCTTTTATTTTAATATTAATGGTTGTAATAACGACGTCAAGGATGATAAGGCGACGACGACGATGACGACGACGACGACGACGACGACGACGACGATGACGACGACGACGACGACGACGATGAGGATAACGATGATGGCAATGATGGTAATAATAGTAAAAATGATATTAAAAATCCACTATTTTTATCCGGTTTATGTTGGAAGTTATGATATATTTACCTGTATGATATACTATTGCCGTTAATGTATTTGATGAACGTAAAAGATACGAAATATAAGTGAAACATGAATATTCCTTTCGAGTAAACGCATTTTACCACATTCGTAAAAAGTGTGGCAATATAAACTACCTTGTAAATTGATTCGATACATTATTAATTAGAAAATAAACACGTTCTCAATTATATTGTATCTTTCACGATAAAAGCAAAATAGTGTTATCTAAGAAATACTATATATACAAGAATATACATCGTTGATTGAAACTATAGCAAGTAAACGCAAGTATTCGTAAGCGTTATTTAAAATCCAAATAACTTTTTAACCGCGGATACTCGTTTTACTTGCTGTATAAATGAATTCGAGAAACAGTTTGAAAAGTTATCTAAATTCGTGAAGAAATCGTCTTACTTGATAAACCCTCTCGCGCCGAATGTTTAAATAAATTTTCAAAATGAATACTACTTACCGAAAATTTTTGTGTAAGACGATAAATACAAAAATCATTTCTTTTCTTGATTAAATTATCTTCTCGTTCATTTTCTTTGAATGAAGACGTAGCCAAGTTTTAACGACGCTTCGGTTCTTCTCATTCGACGATAGAATAAACTTTGACCACTTATAAAATTTGTCATCGACACACAACGTATGTACGTAGGTCGTGTGACATTGACATTTGCTACGTCGCTCTGTCATAGTTATAAGATAATCGATTGTCCTGCCACTAATACAGGCAAGATCACAGAAACGATTCTAAGGCTCGTAGTCACGTTGCAACATTTGCATTTTGTCTACTTTCTTCGGCTTATCGCTAAATACAAGTGGATTCCGGATGTTGACTGGCCGACTTTCTAGTTTTTTTCGGTTCCTTCGTCGTTAATTCCTGGGAAGGTCTTCGTGGACTACCCAATGTGACTAAGGCTGAGGCTACCGCTAAGCCGGCACTTTGTCCAGCTGGAGTAAACGGCTCACCACCGGTAGGCAATCTGACTAGCAAGGATAAGACTGCTGCTCTGTTACCAGAACAGGGCTCCAGTGCGATCGGACTAGGTGCATCCTAAATATTATAATATTGTAAAAACTCTCTCTCTCTCTCGCTCTCTCTCTCTCTCTCTCTCTCTCTCTTTCTCTCTAGAAAGCTTTCATACCAGTAAACAACAATGTCACCAACCTTTTTCTTTTTTCGACAATTGTTGTATTCACCGTCACCTCTGTCAGTATCGTTGTCGACGACGTCTCGCCTCTCTATTTCTACGAGTACTTGACTGAAGGCCCTGTTGGCCATTTGTTGCATCTCCACGAATAGTCGTTGCCTTCTTCTGTACATGTCATACTTTTGTTTGATCTTCCATAAAATCGCGGCTACTAGAAGTAGGGCAAGGAAACACCTGTGCGGTGGCATATAATCTCTAGTTTACAAGTAAGTACTGCCTGAGACTTACAATAGCAGAAAGCATATAGTCAATTTGGAAAAAAAAATTATAAAAGAACAAAAAGAAAAAAAAAAGAAATAGAAAAAGAAATATTCCCAATGGCATTACTTTCATCATTCGCATGTATCAATTATTACGTGTTACATGATAAACGTAAAGACTTTGAGATGATTCTAAATTTAGATACTCACGTGCAAAAAGTTATGAAGAATTGTTGCAGATTTAACTTTGAATATTGAGAAAATGAAATCTGAATCCACAACGGTGGCTGAAAGTCATAAACGTATACATAGAACGTTGTTAACGTATTGTTCTCTTCGCTACCAAAATTGTAGTCCGCCTTGCTAAAGCGATGCTTATACATGCTTGTCGTACAATTGGCACCCAAAAGAAGTGGCTTTTCTAGACTGTTTGGTCTTTTAATAGTAACGTTCATCTTTGCAAGTACTGAACAAGTTATAGAAAACTCGGCATCGATATCAGCTTTCGGTGGGGAATTCTTAAAGTTGATCGCTCTATAATGCCGATCTTCTTTTTTACTTAAATTAAAGGTAAATTGATAATCAATAGCCAAATCGTCTGAAAGCAATAGGAATCAATTTGAAAACATTCGCGCGCGCGCGCGCCAGTAAAAGAAAATATGTATCTCAAGAATTCGTCAAGAGAGAAAGGAGGGAGGGGCGGGGGAAGAACGAGGTAGAGAGAACTTACAGAAACATGACCCTTTGTTCGTAGGATCGCCATAATAAAGACCCGTTACGTCACATCGCTCGCAATGATCTCCAACGATGCCTTTGGTCGTGCAAAAACATTTACCAGTCTCGCTAGAACATTGTGTGCCTTGATTATTACAGGAGCACGCTGGAACATTGATTTAATACAATGTAAAGATTACACCCGGAATTGAATGTTTGTAATATTATATAGAAAAGTAATATATCTTACGTTGACACGTTGCCCCGTTCAAAGGACTCCCGTAATAACCGGGAATGCATTTATCACAATTCTGTCCGTAAGTTAAATTTCCACACGGTTGAATACAAACACTGCTGTTTGGAAGACACTTACTATGACCGTTGCATTGGCAAGCTAAGGTAAATACAATTGATAAAAGAATCGTTCTTAACGAAACGCGATTAACGAATAGAAATAAATTTTGCAAACTCACTTGGACACGTGGTAAAGTACCAATGATCGAACGAACACGTTTCTAAACTCCTACTGCTTGAACCACGAGCCCCGCCAGGCAAACATTGTCCTTTTCCTGTACCGGATCCATCGTCGCACCACCCACAACCAGGATCCGATCTACACGCCGAACAAGATAAATAAAAGCTACACCATTCCCTTCCATTTCCAGTGGCACGGCACCTTGCCTCGATCGTTGTCCATGCACGACATTGGCCGTACGGAAAACTAGCGGGATATGCATTTTTGTCGACACACTTTGCTTCGTTCTGACACCAAATGCAATCGGATTCTGTACAATTCCTACAGGAAGTGTATTCCGCGCATGGACTTCGACAAGTTTCCATCGTTAAGCGCTGAGCTTGTATGGTTCCGTTCAGACTGCTAATCTATAAAAAGAAATTAAAGAATCGTCGTCTTAATCGACGGTACAAGTTGAAGTCCGCGATTTGATTTTGGAGAAACCAAGTTTCTCACCTCGCGCGTTTTAGATTGCGGCTTACAACGATCCGGACCGTTTGACCAAGACCAAATGCAACGCGGATTGCTCGAACATGCGTGACAGGTGTGCAATTGCAGACACTCGACGCCAGTGTGCGCGTCGCACTTTTCCAAATCCTTAATGACCTCGGTGGCCGGTGAATTGGCATTATCCCGACATATTTCGTAGGAACAACTTTTACCACACCAAACACAATTGTACGACGTTTGCACGCAAGCGACGCAGTCGGTCAGGACCTTGCACAATTCCTTGTGCGATGTCATTCCACGCGGTGGCGTGTCGTCCAAGCACCTCATGTACTTTCCATCGTGCATGTCGTCCTCGAGTAATGCATGCCGCGGTATTTTCGTTATAGCAATACACCGACCTATATTTTCCCACACGCACTTTACACCTGTCCTCGCGTTCAGACACTCATTTTGTTTCGTCAAGTGTTCACAATGTCCCGGCGTATACCTGAGTGAAGAAAATTTTAATTAAATAAAAAAAAAAGAATCGTTCAGTCAACCTTTCAACGTGAGCCCCCAACGAGAATAGGGAGATTAAAAAAAGTATACCTCAACATGTCGGATAACATCTGACCGTCGAATCCTCCATAGATATACATGGAATCTTCGAAAACGGTCGCGCTATGTCCGTATCTCGGTAGGTCGGCCATGTCCCTCGGCATAAAATAATGTTGCCACGTGTCGCACGTAACGTCGTAAGCGATGGTATCAGCGGAATAACACCTAGCACCGTGCGAGTGCTGAGTATCGTTATGCATGTTACCACCAAAGACGAGCATAAGACCGCCGGAAATAAAGACGCCTGTGTGAAAAAATCGGGCCGACGGTGCGCCCGTCAATATCTTCCACTCGCGATACTTGGGATGATAGGAATAGAGTTTATTCGTCAGAATCTGAGTGCTCTGCGACTCGGACACGTATCCACCGTAAACGTATATCAAATGTGTCAAAGGATCGTAAGAAGAACTATGACCGTAGCCCCCTTTAACGGGGAAACCTATTGTCTCAACGATTTGCCATTCGCGCGTTCCCAAGTAATATTCCTGGACGGTGTTCAGGTAACCATACTGAGGCGAATAACCAAAGATCACAACCATTTTCTCTTTTTCCCCGTAACTTTGCACGAGATTCGCCGTATGCCCAGCTACCTGTACAAAATTACGATCCACTTAATTATTCTCTTCGAAGAAGAGAGGTAAGGAGTAAAAAAGATTATCTCCAAAAGATGATTTGTACCTTAAGTGGTCCGCACATTGTCTTATTGCGACAATGATCGTGTACGGTGACATTTTCCCAAACTTTAGCCGACACGTCGAATGCCCAGATCTCGTTGGTGACGGTGGAATTTTGTACGACGCCACCGTACATAAATATCTTGTCTCCAAAGAGTACGCACGAATGAGCATATCGAGGTGCAGGTAGCTTCCCCTCTACGTGAGGGGTTTCCCATACGTTACCGTTGTAATCATAAACGTATATCATCTTGGCACGATGAAAACTCTCACCGCCGACCACGTAGAGAGAATCTTTCCAAACGATAGAACAGTGACTGGCCGAACCTTCGGGAGAGAAGTCCTTGTAAGTGACGCTCTCCCAAAATCCATGATCTTTCTTTTGACTGCAGTCCACTCCTGAAAAAGAAGAAGAAGCAAAAAAAAGCAACACGCATATATACTTTTAAGAGGAGAGCCTTAACGTAACGATACGAAGACGAAGAGAGAAAAAGAAGGACAATTACCCTTATAAGCGTGCTTGCAGTCGCAGCGACGCTTCAATCTATTGCATTCGCCGTGTTGACGATTGTGAAAGCAATTATTTGGACACATCGAGACGTCGCAAGCTTTTCCGGTCCATAAGGTATCGCACGAGCACATACCATCTATACAGACACCGTGGCCAGAACAATCGACGTAGGAATACCTATCGTATTTAAAGAAAAGATAAAAAACATGTCGTGAGACAGCTGGCACGCACGTACAATATAAGTAAACCTTATTATTAACAATAGAGCTGTCGATTGATCATGTACATAATGTAATCATAAGTCAAATATACGTAAACATACATCAAATATACTCGACACAACTACACACACACACACACACATATAATCGATCATGTTGAATAAAGTAAAATAAACTTGTTTGAAAAAAGAAGCGCGAATAGTTGAGGATTTATATCGGATTGTGTTCGCTGAAAATACTGATTTATAATTACGTCTAAGCACAGGAACAATAGGACTCTGAGAGATGAGACAATAGATCTCTAAGATTAAACGGTAAAAAAAGGTTCGAACGCAAGAAATTCTTCCTTCCAAAGTCCTTCCTTTTACAAGAATTTTTTGCGACGAAAGGTGAGACACGACTCGACGACCTTCGCTCGCCTTAGGATTAATCTAAAGAATTTATGTACACGAGCGAAATAATTAGAAACGATAAGATAAAATGGATAACGCGTTAAATTCATCTCTGATAATACAAAACGTGGATATTGATATGCAACACACCAATATGTCCCCTTATCTAATGTGACGATAGCGAAAGAATTAAAAATAAATGATTTCTTCGTTATATCGTAAAACGATAATCTAAGTTTTCTCACCTGGTTGGACAGGCATTGATCTTGTAAGTGATATTAAATCCGCTCATGTTATAGGCAACGTCCGAATAAAAGTGGAGCAAAGCGCTGCCGGATCGAGCTATTACTTCGGGCACGCGGCGTATGTGATAGCCGTCTTTGTGCATGAGACCACTGAATATCGCGAGTAGAGGTGCCTCGACGCTGTCACCGTCGTAGATATACAGGTGATCCCAGCCGCATTCCGTCGCGAACAATTCCACGTGCATGCGTATCGTGGAATTTGGGCTGCTCTCGATCAGCCAGGAACACCTCACGTCTGCCGTGTAGTTGCCTATACCATCGTGAATGCTTCCCGTTGGTTCCGTCAATCTGCAAACAAACGGAAGAGAGTTTAAAATAACCAGTGCCAGTCCCAGTTCTTATTCGTCTCGAAAAGAAAAGGATCAAACATATTTTCCAATACGAACGATATCACCCGAGAAAATCAACGTATTTTCAATGGAAGCCTTGCCTACTTATCCACTCACGTACGTTTCTCTCTCTCTCTCTCTCTCTCTCTCTCTCTTATTAATCACGCACGAGCAAACTCGTTCTAAGGAGAAACAAAAATTGAGCATTCCTTGAAGAACAAAAATACCAACTGTGCGTACTTGTTAATTCTCCATGCGCTGTTGTATTTTTTTTCGTGCCGCGTTTGCACCGTCAACGATAAACATATATAATTATCTATAAATCAACTCGATCCATAAACATTTATCGCGATTTAATCGGATATCAAAGTCTACGTTGTTTTGAGTCTACGTTTACACGTAGTTGTTGATTTGTAATTTCGAATAAATTCCCTTCCTATTTTCTAAATTCATTTATGAATCCATTTGACGTATATGAGCTTTCGCTATCCAAACGCACTTTGGACTTTGTTTGAACGTTTTAAAAATATTACCGGTTAACTGAATAGTTTTGAAGAGAATAATAAATTTGAATAAAAGAGAATAATTATTTCTTGATAAAATAATTGCCTTGGAAGACGACAATATCGTTATTTATGTTCGTTCTCGGCATTTTTCAAAGATTTTGTTATTATAAATAGACAATGAGCATACACGTAACCAATAATATTCGTAAGTCTACTTTGCATCTAACGTAAAACGATAAGCAATATGAGCGAACGTAACGCCTGCTTTTTTATGAATATGAAATAAGTTTGTTGTAAGAACCGAGTAGAAGGATAAAATGTTAAAAATGATAATATGCGATTATAATTTTTGACAACGATAAATGCTCAAGGTAAGAACTTTGACGATCGTTTATTCGCAAAGGATGCCAAATTCTCGAATAAATAAAACACGAGATACCATCTTCGAACGGTATCCGATTAGAACGACAGACTGTTCGTTCTAATAATCGCGGAAGATGAAATATAGAACGGCCGGAAACAACGCGATAATTCATTTCGTCCTTGACGAATACTAAGCGAGCGAGTATTCCTTCGCTAAATGAGGATAAATTTACAAGACACCTGCACTTTTCTTCTACATCATAGAACGTTTTATAAGACGACAGAGTTCTCATGGAAAAGGATGCACGCGTTCTCTCGGACGACGCCGACGACGACGGTGGAATAACAATGTTTTTCTTTACGAGAACGCAAAGAGCAACGAATACATTCTCGGGATGATTGAATAAACGATCGGCCGCGATCATTGTCCAGACAGATTACTTTTGCATTCTAATAATGATCGAAACTCTTAATCGACGTGATAAATATTTATAATGATCGTTTTTAATTGTATAGTTTCAAAAAAAAGAAAAAAAAAAAAAAAAAGAAAAAAGTAAGAAACTGCATTAGCAAAAAAGTGATCGATTGCTTAGAAGACAAAATGATTTCGGTCAACGTTAAAAATTTTCAAAAGCGTAAAAGTACGGCTCCCAAAGTACGACTCTACGTAGACGACGCGAGTGAGTCACAACGGCCTACCGGTTCAACGACCTAGTGGTTTCATTTCACGTTATATCGTCGAAGAAACGAACGATGCGCGGGAAATCGAGCTGTTAAAGGGAACGAAACTGCGACGTATATATCTATCTCGCGATGAAAAACAATCTGTGTTAGTTTGCGTATGATTGCGAAATCGAAAGAGGAGAGATGAAAGAAATGAAAATAAAATGGAATGCTTTAAACAAGGGAGTACAAAAACATTTTTCCCTCCGGTTTATCGCAATGATATTGCGCTCGAGTTACTTTGGACTTGTCATGATACTTGTTCGGCACTTAGCATTTTTACGAAGCTTTTAACGCCGACCTCTCTCTCTCTCTCTCTCTCTCTCTCTCTCTCTCTCTCCCTCTCTCGTATTCTACCCTTTCGTATTTATTTTATAATCCAAAAGTGAGAAAACATAATTCTCGATCTAATCGTTACAAGACTGTGTCCCTTCGAAACAAATTCCCGCCTAAATCTGTATTTAAATAGAAAGAAGAAGATGAAGAAGGAAAAAGAAAATAATCCTTTTAATAATTGTCACGTTGACGAGCCTATTCCTAGAGTCGCGATCCTTTGAAAGTGTGTCGTTTGAAAGGAGAGCAGGACGTCGACGCCAATGTCCTCGTCGACGAGGAGACTTTTCAAGCGTTCTACGTCACGAGAAAATCCAGGTTACTCGATGTCGTGATACCTGCAAAACCTATTATTTCATTAACTTAGCGCGAAATCAAAGTTTTACGTAATGCCGCTTTATTATTGAATATATCAATCGTTCAGGGAAGAAAATAGAAGAAGAAGGAAAAAAAAAGAAGAAAGAAAAAAGAAGAAGAGAAAAGAGAAAGGGTAAAATAACGAGGGTGACAATTGTACGATAGCGGAAGAATAGCTTTTACGTTTCACTGATCGTATCTAATTAAAAATGATATCAATTATATAATTGTGTCGTATAAATTCGAACTAGATCAAGCTCTGTAATATACCTCGATGATATATAATATATACATATATACCTGTTTACAACTTATATCGATAAAGAAGAGACTTTGGGAGAAGAAGTGACATTTTGGAATGCTTTCCAATTTCGCCAAAACCACACGCGCGGCTCTTCGAAACGTGTATACATATGTACATACTAGGCGTGGGCTATTCGAGAAGGTGACGACGTATACCAATAGAAATGCGAAACCACCAGAGATTAAATCCCACGAGCAATAAACGTGAACGATCAGAATTATTTCGGAAGTCTAAGAATCGGAATTTATAAGAGGCAAATAAATAAGAAAGAAAAAAAGAAAACAAAAAAAAAAAAAAAGCAAGAAGAAAAATGAAAATAGACATGAGAAAAAAAAACAGAAAAACAAACGGTTGAAAAAATCAAGATAAGCTCTCTGGAGTTATACATATACTCGTTTCTACGCGCGCGCTTGTTCCGGCTTGCCTGGTCTGTATAATAGATAACATCGTGAATCTGTCTTTCCTAAATATTTTAGGAAAGAACAGGACTTGTATACGATATCGATTCGAGAAATAAAATATATAAGCTCATGTACATTATTTAATGACCCGAATTATACGTCCTTATACGCGCACGTATTTAGGTACGTAGATAAAAATTGAAAAAAAAAAAAAAAAAACAGAAAAGAGAGAAAAAAGGAACACATTATTCTTTTTTTACTTATTTATCTCTATTTTTTTCTCATTTTTTTTTGTTAGCTCTTTTATACATACGCGTTATATCGTGTCCTCGCAGAAATTTACAAAATCGTTTCACTAATACGGCTAAAAAGAATTTTTCGAATAATCATTTTCTAATCGTCGCATAGGTACGCGGCTTATCGCGTTCTCGCATTCCCTCCGCCGTTCCCTTATCCTTCCGTATCGAAAGAAAATTCGCAAAATCATGCGCGTTACAAATGACTTTTCTTATCATAAAACGATCTTTCTACTTCCTTCTTTCTTGTTTCTTTCTTTTACTTTGACCACACGCTTTGACAATAAATAAGAAATTTGTACGATTGCGTAGGATGCGCGAATGATATAGAATCCTGATAAAAAAAAATATAAGTATTCGTAAATTTGAAATAATTTCATGGTAAAAATCGAGAATCTCGGTTCACAAGGAAACGAAAGAGAGATTTTTTCGAGGATAATAAAAATTAAAATAGGTATGGGAAGAATTTTGTTAAAAAATTCTTTTCTCCCGAGATACATATATACAGGTAGAACAGACGTCGTTAAAGCCGTCGCGGAGTAGAGTTTTCGATTACGCGACGTGCCGATCAATCACCGTAGAACGAAATGTCACCGAGTCACGATCGTAAGCTTGGATTAATTCGTAAAGGATGTAAAGAAAATCTAGTAATGTGGCCCTTTTTATATCGACATAAGCCACGTAAATAGATACTGTCAGCGTCGTAACTTCAATGAAATTCATTTATCGAATTTAAAAGTTTAATCGAGCTTAACAAATTGTATCGTCATTGACAAACTCGTTCGGGTGTTCTCGAATTTCTTAACACGTTTGATTATGAAAATAATATTATCGCGCCTCTAAAAGATAAATTAAGTAAAGCAAAAAAGGGAAAGTCGATAAACTGGCGATCAATTTGGCGCGAAAGATTCGAAGAAACTTATTTAAATTAAACGCGCGAATACGATCAGAAGTTTCGCCAAGGGCAGTTTTCATTTCGTTCCGATGACCGATAAAATTGCTGTCTCGGTGCGGCCGACTTCATAGAAATTGGATTTTCAACGTGTCGCATAGACGATCCTTGACAGCGACCGAAACCGTATTCTCCCTGTCAACTTTAAAACCGTACCGATCGATCGACGTCCGATCTTACCTAATCTCGACTTTGCAAAGAGTTTCTACCTGCTCGCTCGGTTTAAATCGAGTTACCTAGTCACATTATCATGTGCCGTTAGAAGGCAATTTTGATTCATTCGTTTGCTACTTTACGCATTTTTATTACAACAAATCCTATTTCAATGCCGTTCAACCGACTTTGCTTGGATACAAACTCGCAATCGATTCTTCGTGCGAAATAGTCGAACGATAATCGACGAGCTTTCACGAATTTCGTAAAAGGATTTATCCGTATAAAAAATAGATTGCAAGAAAAAGAGAGAGAGAGAGAGAGGCAAAAGACACAAGTACGACGTGTCATTAATTCTCTCCATACACAGGCACCAACGCGTTGTAATTTCGCGAATACACATTCTATTTCTACGAACAGCGACAGCGTAGATTTCGTTCCTTGACGACAAAATTTCGCGTCTTGATTTTTCTACGTTTTATTTACGTATGCACGTAAGAGGTTAATCGATCGAAACGGGTAGGTCGAACAGAACAGAACAAGTGGAATCGATAATTTCCAAGCCTCGCGACAAACCAACCGAAACGTCCTATCTACGTACCGAAGAGAGTTGTACCGGTAGTGTAACTAACTTACTCCTAACTTATTCGAAACCCACACGCAGGAATAAGGAGATCGATCGATCGACCATAAGGAAGAAAAAGAAAAAAGGGCGGTAAAAAATAGCTTTTCAAATTTCGCGCCTTTTTCGAGTTGTATGAGAAATATGGCGCTTACTGCGAATGTAACAAGAAGTGCTAAATAAATTTTTATGAGAAATAGAGAGAGATGGATGAACCGGATGAATCGAGTCGATGATCGAAAAAGTTTCCGGCGGTGAGTATTTTGCGCGCGGTCACTGTCACCGGCGGCGTATCGACATTATTCTCGACATCGAGGATGTCAACCGACGGTAGTCCAGACAATGACCGACCATCTCCCTCCCTCCCTCCCTCCATCCCTCTAACCCCTAATTTCCTCCCACTCAAGAGGCATGGCCTGAAAAACACACGAGACACGCACGGGAGCGATTAAAGCGGAGTATCGCGGGAGAACGTGTCGCGAGTTTATTTACGGCGTCTAATCGTATGATATAAACTAAGGGGGACAGAGAGAGGGAAAAAGAGAGATCTTCCAAAAGTATCCGGCGAACGATCGAACGAAGAGGTAGAAGAAGGACGCAGCAAAGAAGAGTCAGAACACTCTAGGGAGTCCCGTTTTGTGCACTTGACACGTAGCGACACGTAGACGGCGTTGCCCAGAGTAAGTAAGAAAGAGAGAGAGAGAGAGAGAGAGAGAGAGAGAGAGAGAGAGAGAAAGAGAGAGAAAGGAAGAGGGAGTGAAGAAGAGAGAAAGAGAGAGGGCGAACGTGAAAAAAGGAAGACCGGAGAATGCAGGAGTTTACTTGGAGATTAGAGATTTGCGCGTGCCAAAGAACCAAGCAAATAAAATAACGTTTAATAATATCAAGTGAAAAAGGTATCGTATTAAGAAAGAGGTAACTCCTACCTGACTTTGCCACCGCAGAATTGGCAAGCTGGACCCTGCCATCCCTCGCGACACAAGCAAGTACCATTGACGCAATCCCCGTTGATGCAGCTCTCGCTGTCGCAGCTTGGTTCCGTTGTCGTCGTCGTCGTCGACGAGGAGGAGGAGGCCGCCGTAAGGTGCAGGAGCCAACAGCAGAGCAACGCCGCCCACCAGAGCGGAGGCAAGCATGGCAACGTGATCGCACCACACTCTTGAAAGCGTGTCAGCTCTACTTGCCGTGAAGGCCGACGACGTTTCCGACGGTACTTTGACTTATACAGAAACAAAAACATCTGCACGATCTCTGCCATTTTGATAGGCTTCCATGTCAGAGACAATGGCCGACGGCGACGCACCGAAGAAGAAGAAGACACATACGGAAGATGAATGCACTTTCGCCTCTTTCGAGCGCGACGGTTAACCGTTACTGGCACACTCGTCGTCCCTCGATCGTTCTTGCCTTCTCTGGGTCTCGCGCGCTGCTTCTCCACCGCTCACGATCCCTCTTTTCCGCTCGCGCCGCCCTTCCACTTTCGCACCGTGGTACTGTCTGTACATGCTGTGTCTCTTCGGACAACGGCGGCGGCGACGGCGGCGGCGGCGGCGGCGGCGGCGACGGCGGTGGCAGCGGCGGCTACCCTTCGCCGGCTCTCGATCACGAGCGCCCTCTCAAACTCCGAACTCATCCGAATAATGTCGAATCTTTCCGATCGTCTATCTCCTTCTACTGGAAATACCCGCCATTCTTTCAATCCAAGCGTTCGCCAACATTACTCTATTCTATTATCTCCTTTCGATTAATTTTCTACACATATGGAATAATATCATTTTCAACGCTTTTATTTCACATCCATACATATTATCGTCGATCGATCGATATCCATCTCTTATGTACGTACGTACGTATATTTGTTTAATATCGTTGATACGCCTCGATCTAAAATAAACTAATAAAACGTGCTCGTTTCTACGACGAATCTAATCAAAATATAACGTATAAATTATTGAGATATATGACCTGAACGCGAACGTTATCGATCGAGCGACGTTTTCCTCGTACTCCGTCTGAACGCGTCGCATACATCCAAATGAAAACTCTTACTGACGGATCGGTAAACTTCGTGAACATTCGTACCGATAATAGTAAAAGACCATTGGACCGATCTCCAACGTCTCTCTCCGTAATAATTTACGGTAATAAATGACGTCACGCGTATAACCAACAACGCGCTCACTCTGATATGATTCTGAGTACGAGGTGCTGCCAGTAATGAAAGAAACCGCCACTCGACGCTTATTTCCTCGACGGTTTGTACCGTTTTCTGTAACTAACAAGCTTATCGCTATCAAACTTACGACGCATGAATTCCTTTTCCTAACTATTTTTCCATTAGTTGTTATCGTATCTGAAAAAAGGAAAAAATCCTTTTATTATAAAAATTACCGCGAAATATCGACGGATTCTCGATATTCCGAAGCATATGTACGTTTTTCACGACAAGGATGTCGAACGTTTAACATAAGTTCATTTTTAACATATCGTGTCTACTTTTGCGTGACATTACAATGTATCTATGTACACACATAGCACACACACACACGAACACACACACACACGCACACATCAGACACTACATATATCTATGTGTATATAGACATACGTGAAAGGACAAAGTTGCGAAGAACAAAAAAAAAGAATATCGTAACGTAAATGTATAAACAAAATTTTTTATATGCAATCGTTTCGGCATATTTTTCGGCAAATCTTCATCTAAATTTCTTTTATATAAATTTTATCAAAATTTTACCTAAACTTATTATTTTGTCTTTTCTTTTTGCAAAATTCTTCGGTAATCTTTAAAAATAATTAAGTCTGTTCGTGCGTGCAATTAATTCTATACCGTTGAAAAATGCTTGAAAAATCGATCTTTTATTAACTCGTAAAATACATCGAAAGAAATAGAAAGAATTATTATAATTCTATAAGCTAATCTAAAAAAGAAATGGCAGGAAAGAAGAAAGGTGGAAGAGGTAAAAAAGGAAGGAAAGAAACGAAAATAATTGACGAGTATCAACTCCGTCGCGATTTAAGAGGGAGAATAGAAACGGAGGATTTAAATATGGACGAAGAAATTGAAGAAAAACTACCTGAAAAAGTAGCCGCGGAAGTTTCTTCAGAAATTAAAATCGGTGGTATAGAGGGGTAAGTTTTCTAAACGAAATTAATTACACATTTACGATAGAAATTAAATATTTTTCGAAGAATAATCTTAAATATAATCTTTGGAGTTTATAATGAATACTTGTAAAAATAGATAAGAGAAGGAAGATTATAATAATGAAACAAAACAAAATATCAAAATACATATATCTTCCTTACTTTTCGTTTATAGAGGGGGTACCTATTCCACGCTTGTAATACTCAATCATAAAGGTGAAAAATTGATAGAAATTAAGGGCCCCGATACCAATCATTGGGTAATTATAGTCGTGATATATCTAAAGATTTGAAAATAATATTCCGATTAATAAGTAAATTTAACGTTACGAATGTAAATTAGGTTCTGGGGATAGAAGAAACGGCCGCTAGGATTAACGCGATGATCGAGCATGGCAAAGAACTATTGGATATACCGAAAACGGTTCCCTTGGACTGCGTGGTATTTATTTTACATATGAAAAAATTATAAATGATAGTAAAAATGTACATTTTATTCGATAAATTTGTAGGGTCTAAGCTTAAGCGGTTGCGAGGAAGAGACTACCAATAATCTTCTAATTAATATACTTCTAAAGGAATATCCAAATGCTGCTAAAGATTATTACGTTAGTTCCGACACGTTAGGTAGTCTCAGAACTGGTTTAGAAAACGGTGGAATCGTACTAATCGCTGGAACAGGAAGTAATGCCCTACTGATTAATCCGGATGGAAAAACTCATGGATGCGGTGGATGGGGTTATATGATGGGAGACGAAGGCAGCGGTAAATATATAAATCGAAATTAATGAATTTTCTAAATATTCATACGCGTTATATTATTAAGAGAATCGATTTCTTACTCGTAGCGTATTGGATCGCACATCGAGCCTGCAAATACGTTTTCGACGACATAGACGACCTAGTGAAGTCTCCTCATCCTATTTCTTATATCTGGCCGGCGATGAGAGACTTTTTTCAAGTGAAAGACAGAACAGACATGTTACCGCATTTGTATTCGAATTTCGACAAGAGTAAATTCTCCATGTTCGCTAAAGAAATCGCAATTGGTTGTGAGAAAGAAGATCCTCTTTGTCTTGCCATCTTTGAAGAAACCGGTCGACTTCTCGCTCGACATATCGTGGCACTTTCCAAAAAAGCCCATAACGTGAATTTCGATTAACAAAAATATTCCTACCTAGATCAAATTCCACTTAACGTCATATATATATATATATATATCGTCCTATTTTTTAGGATCTTAAACTATGTCATGGCGGTCTTAAAGCGATATGCGTTGGATCCGTTTGGAAATCGTGGAAATTCATGAAGGACGGTTTCATGGATGAAATTCACAGTGGATTGGTCGTCGATGAACTTAGTCTTCTCAATCTAACGGCTACGTCCGCGTTGGGATCGTCCTATCTAGCTGCTGAAAAGATCGATTGCCCTTTCGTTAAGTCTTACGACGAAAACGTACAAGTCTTTTTCCATTATAAACGCGATAATTACAGTAAAATAGAAAATTCACAACGAACTCGACAGTGCATAAAAAATGATAATGATGAAAATATTAAAATAGTTACAACTACTTGTTAAATTAGAATATTTAATATTTCTGTCCGAGATAATTGAAGGTTACATCGATAAGAAACTAATGATACCTATTTAACGACTTCTAAAGGCTGCAATATTTCTACAGTTGTAACGGTCATACAAAATGAATAAAACATTTTAATAAGAATTTATCACTGCGATGCGTTTTATCGTTTGATAGAAATTTAACGCTAAATATTTACGTAATAATGATTATAATTTAATAATATAAAAAAAAATTCAGTTTAAAAAATTGAAGTACGATTCGGACGTGGCGCCAAGAATGCAGCTTTTAAAATGTACAAAATTAAAATGTCTTTTTTAACCTGTAATTGATTTCATTCGAAATTTCATAACTTTTTAAAGGAAATGGGAATAAAAAAACTTTGGGATGCCTTTTGGGAATGCATATATCAGGCAGCTGGAGTTATCGTTAAAATCATACTTTATTTTATTCTTTTTCTACTCAGTTTAATATTCTTTATCGCATCCACGATTGCAACTGTATTTTTTGTCCTATATCTTCTCGGATATGTAACGATGGAAAATGACGAACATAGGCAATCATAGATAACTGAAAAAGAAACAGGTATACACTATACTATACTATATATATATATATATATATGTATATATATATACATATGGATCACACATATGCGTAACACTCCATACTTAGCGTAAAGGCTACGTAAATAATTTTCATCGAGTTAAAATACTTCCCATTTAAATCTTTATAAAAATTTTCCAGAGAGATCCTTTAAAAATTCGATATAAAAGCATTTTAGTTTATAAATGTGAAAAAATACAATGAAGTGAAACAATTATTACCAAGAAGAAAAAGTTATTCTTCGTTGCGCTGCGTAGTCTTATATATAAAGGGCAGACGATGAAATACAAGGAATTACAGGCTAATATTTGAGGGCGCTATTCGCAATTATCGCGAATTTTTTAAATTACTATAAGCATGCGGTACAAACATACTGCACGCGATACTTGAAATAACATCAACAATGATATTGTATGAAAAATATATTCATGTAAGCGTATCACAATATCTCGTGTACATTATAACATTTATAACTTGTACACATATCATTTAATTATAACTCTTCTTTTCGTTTTTTCTAACTTTTACAATTCCTTTCTTACTTTCATTCTTATACCAAGGACTGAGTTCAAACAATTTTATTCTTTATCTTTCAAACTGCATAGCAGCAATATCATAACTGAACATATTGAATCAGCTATTTATGAACACAGGTCTTGGTAAATGTCACAATACTCATATCAAATATAAATTTATAGGTTTCTTCTTTTTTGCGTTAAAATTCATATAAAGAATCGATGATGAACTAATCTGTACATAATGACATAAGAATATCCCATTTTTGTTCAATCTTTTAGATATATATTTTAAAGCATTCGTTTCTTTCTATTTATATTTATACCAACTTATAGATTCCAATATGAGAAGAATAATTTTATGAAATAAAATCGTTTTCAATAAGTTTTATGATTATTTTTAGTCTTTCAAAGCCGTTCATTGTTTAAAATATAATTGGATATTTAGTACCATACTTTTAAATATTATCCTACATTAACGACAAGTTTGTCATATTGAATGACATTAAATATCTTGTTTCCTCGAAATACATAGAAATTTGTTCAAATTGTTTCGCTTGACAACTGCCATATCGCATGATTGCTTATTTTTTACAACAAAGTAAATACATTCACTTTTAGAAAATCTCGGTCTTTTATACATTCATAAAGATACATCTATATTCTATTTTTTCTTTTATATGTATATAGATAATTTTTTTCTTTTTTTTCTTTTTTCTTTTTTTTTCCCTTTTTTTGAAATATTCGAAATTTTATTTTTACAGAATTCGCATGACTCAAACTTTTCTCTGCTTTAATGCAAGTAAATTTTCTGTATTAAATGTTTCAATTACAATTATGCACAATGTTACAAGATCGGAATTTTTAAAGCATCATTAATTATCGAAAACATTGTAATTTTGTTTGTATCTATTATGTAAAAAAACATTAATCGATATATATATATATATATCTTCTTATTACTTTAAAAAAATAATTTAGATAAATAAGATATTGTCATAGAACATGTCATAAGATACATTCACTTGTGCTTAAAATTTTATTACATTTCTGATGATGTCATCCTGTTAAGTGACTAGCCAAAGTAATGCTTCCCTACATGGTTACATTTGTCTTATTTCATTCTTTGAATGTAATTGAACTTAACACTATGTAATACGTTTAAAGCAGTTGGTTGCATGTTTCTCAAAAATATGTGAACATTGTATTTTTAACAAAAGACATTGCACTCTTTTCAATATAATAATGATAATAATAATAATAATAATAATAATAATAATAATAATAATAATAATAATAATAATAATAATAATAATAATAATAATAATAATAATAATAATAATAACAATGCTATAATATAATAAAAAAGATATTTATGGTCATAACCAGTTTAATAAGAATGACACCTACTCAATTTGATCACAGTATTTTCATATAAGGCTTCATTAAGAATTGATATAGAATTATCTATTTTCTATTTCTCCGATAATAAGCTATGAGGTAAGAATCAGTAAAAGTATGCAAGATGTTAATATCAGTGCTTTAAGTCGAATATTTCTATAAGTAATGGCTCTACGCTAGATGGATTTACATTTAAATAAACGTTAACAACCTCGTCATTCAATCTATGGAGTTCAGAAATCTTTTGAATTAATTTTAAAAAAGTGGACTTAGCTTCACAACCTGGATAAACGCTTTCCAAGTATCGTCTCAGAAGATAATAATACGAATTCTGTAAATGGAAAATAAACAAAAGGAAGAACGTTATGAAATTGTTTAATTAGCTCTCTCCTGAGATTTTTTAATATGCATTTACTTACCTGCTCCAACTTAATTACATCACTGTGTACAACTTTTGGTCTATCAGGTGTGAATAGAGCAATTGCACTTAGAATTAAAATGATATTTTCATCTCTCCATCGTGGATCGAACGTTCTAACAAATTTTGCATGTTCAGCATACAAATTACCTTTTGCTTCCTTCAAAACATCAACTTTTATATTTGACATTCTTTCTTGGCTATGAGGTATTTTCCACATATCTTTATCCGGATCGTAATTAAGCGCCGATCTTAGGATCATCATTTCTGTACATCCCCCTTTCAAAAGGGCCAATTGATCTTCCTGGCACATATTCTTAAAAGCATTCATCTTTTTGGACATTTTTATAAGACGTCGTATTGCTATAGCTGTTAAATTGATAACATCCAATAACATAGGATCGGATTGGCCAAAACTTCCCTACAAAATAAATTGTAACAATTGACGATTAACAGGCAGAGATTGGTATACATTAAGGAATCCTTATAATAATTTAATTTTAATATCCAATAAGGAATTACTTTAAATTTGCATTCTTCTCCAACTAAGTTTGTTATATCATCATCTAATGGAGCTAATAGCGCTTTATTAGCTACTATTAATTCATTTAATTTTGCTCTTTCAGCATCGTTTAGCTCTCTGGTGCTTTGATTCCCACCAAGAGCGGAATATGCTGAAAATTCCAATTTAATAGCTTCACACAATATCGATTCGATCGAATTGGCAGCAATTGGTATTCTAAAAAAATAATTTATACATTATTAATAAAGTGATTTATATAAGGCCTTTCAAAAATAATTAAATCAAATAAATATTTATCCACCTTTGAACATCTTGAAGTACATCTTTAGTAACGTCAGCCGTCATTTTATTCATACTTGGATCTGCTGCATCTTTATTTTTATAATTTACAGTATTTTTATACGTTATTAGATCCGTTAAGATTGGATTTTCCACATGACATTGTTTGCTCTTGCATTGGTGTTTACTTGTAGCAACAGAAACGTCCTCTTCCATCGTGTCTTCTTCTTGTTGAGAGCTTAACTGATCCACAGGATCTGCATCATTATTATCGATACTGTTTTCTTTAAAAAATTGCGATATTTGCGGATCCGCCGCTAATCTATTGACCAGTACCGGATCCGTCATGATCTTCAAAATTAAATTTCTATCTTGAAATATTTTTGCAACTAGATGAGGATTATTGACAAATTTCATAACCAGTCCTGGATTTTGCGTAAATTTATTAACTAAATCGTTCCCTTTAGGGCACATTTCTTTTGGCCTCTGACATGCTGTAGTCTCTTCGGTAAACGTTTGTACATTAGTATGAGAAATGGGACTTAAATTCAATTGCGTAGCTTCTACATTCGAGTCAATGAATGTAGAGGGACCACTTTCAGGGCTCTGCTCGTACTTGCAATAACTTGTCGTACTGTCTTCGTACTCGTGCGTATAACGTGGCGACTGATTGCTCGAATTACCAAAATTAGAATCAAATTCTAACAAATTCTGGTCAAACTTTCGTGAACTTATGGACATACTTTTGTCATTTCCCGCAGATCGAGATGCAAGATCAAATTCATTGTACCTTGTTCTTGTACTTTGTATAGGCGAATGAGATGTAATTCTTCTAGTAGAGTCCACATCCGCGTTAGGTTCATCGTATTGGGAGATTAACTCGTACTTAACAAAGGTACATTTATTACTATAAGAGTCCTTTAGCATATCTAAAGTTTTAGATCCTGTTATATTTCCACTTTCCGGTGGGCTAGATGGACTTGGAACGCTAGCTGCAGTAACCGGACTCATATTCTCCATAGGATTTTGCCTACCCGCATCTAAGTCTGCATACTTCTTGTCGGACTCCCAAAAGTACGTATCGGATACAGTAGATGCAACTGAATTCATTGACATGGCTGTATCCTCAAAGGTACAATCTTCCACGCAATCCTTCTTAATCTTAGAAGCTTTAACGTTATCCGATTGAGGCCGCTTCTTTGCACGATTCTGTTCTATCTTCTGACGCTTTAAAACCTTGTCCTCTTCAGACATGATGTATTCCTTACGCATACCAATACTGAAACACTTATCCAAGCGGCATTTTTGACAAAAACGTCTAGTCACTGGTGTGATGCTACAATTTTCTGTAAAAGGACACCGGAAATCCTATAAGAAAAGAGAAAAAAAAGAAAATGAAAGTGACATTGTAAAGCAATGCATAAGAAAAGAAAGTAATAATAATAATATCGGTGATACGTTAAACGATCATTCGCGAATCTAAAAGTTTGTCACCTTATTTTTAAGTGCGTTTCTCCTGAAGAAGGCCTTACAACTTTCACAAGAGACCGCATTGAAATTGTATCCCAAGGCGCGATCGCCGCAAACACCGCATATCTTGTTGGCTTCTCTCGCCGGTTGTTCATCTTCCATTTCTCGTGAATGCACGATTTACCAAGCGATTAGCACCTCTTATCTAACGCACCATTATCCCTCCTTGAAATAGCATTTTTTTCACTGACTGATTCATGTCAAACATGATATATTTTATAATTGTTATTGTCGCGTAACCACGTCGACGACAGTCCTACTCGTCTACTACTTTCTTCAGGAACCCGCCAGCATCTTTGCTCCAACGCCCCGGATCTACGAGATGCTGCTTGAAAAGGTTTAAGTGATAAACCAAATAAAGTGCTCAATTGGTAGTCACTTGGGAGTTGTTAACGGGGCGGTGCGCATAAACCTGTCATACACGTATCGCCCAGTTCTCCGCCACTTCGCTCACTTCTCTTTCCCCCACCCCCGCTCATTTTTATCTAGTTTCTCTTTTTTTTTTTTTTCTTTTTTTCTTTTTTTCTTTTTTCAATCGAACGCGTCGTCGAACATGCTTTCGATATTACGCAGCCGTGGTCTACGATATCGGTTAAGGCGCATAGGTCATAAGAAAATGTAAAAGAGCCGAGAGAGGATACTACAATAAATATTTCGTAACAATTTATTTATTACTATATCGCGTTAGAGTTAATAAAGATTTCTTTATTATCAAAGTTGTGCCTTGCGAGAGTTCTTTGTTCAAACGGAAACATATCTTTTACGACGTATCTATCCCTAGTTTCTCCTACTTTTTTCAACTTTGCATACTTATTTATCTTTATGATGTATAGATATTATAGAGGTTATATTCTTTCGAGCGTGACCATTAAAGAGAAAAGAAAAAGAACTTTTAAAGCGTATCTTATAGGTTTAATTAAAAGTGGAATCGAATTGATTTATTAAAATATGATCAAAGAGTATGCTTTTATAAAAGAAATGAATGGTGACAGCGATTAAAATAGTGACAATGATATAAAATAAGAACGTGAAAACGTAGCCATATTGCTATTACAATCGACTCTATTCGCGATTAAGATTCTCGTTTCAGATTCGATATAATCGCAAACTATTATTTATTTATTCGATCGTACCGATATAATCGACCAGAGATACATGGCTTTTTGTATTTTCAAAAGATTAATAATCACATGATATTGAAGACAATTCGCCATAGAACGATAATTTCAATAGGATATTCTTATAGAGATACGTGAACATGTTTTCGAAAGGATCTTTTAAAAATCATTATAATAATATACAAGACGTAAGTAATACACTTACGGCAATACGTCGATGTGTTGCAACGATCTTATCGATAAATGAAATGATGCAAAAAGTCGATGGTGACGTTGAGCAGGGTTTTGTTTGATACAAAAATCAGACTACGTAATATTTTTGATTATAAGTACGGCACAGGTGGTTATCACATAGGAGATATCAAAATTTGTACAATCGCTTCTTTTCGTTGACTCTTAAAGGATATACTCATAAATGTATCTTTTACCTTATTGTTACGATCTATCTACACGTTACACGAATCGATTCAGTTATCAATGTATTACTCTAATACTGATATCATTATCATTCAATTCTGGGAATCTAACTAGATAAATACGAAACGAATTATTCGACGACCATTAATTTACAAAAATTAATATTACTTATATACGCCTGTATATAATAATTTCTCAACCATTATCGCGTTCGTCGATATACATAGATTAAAGTAAAAAAAAGAAAGTAGATCTAAAGAAAACTTCATTATTTCATTTTTTTAGATATCTATATATATATATATATATATATATATATATATATATATATGTATATATATATATTTATACTAGAGAATTATATTTTATACGATTGTACAAATATGCAATATCCAGATCTAAATATTCGTTACGTTTTGACTTAACCTATACGTATAGATTTGTGTCTTGTAAATCTCTGAAAATATTAAATACTATCACGATTCTATCGCATTTCTTAATAAGAATATCAATTTATAAAATACAATTGTAAATCGCATGTAAACATACATATCTTATTTGGTTTAATCGATATGTCGTATCATCAAAGGCACACATGATAATACTAAGAGGTAACACTTAACGATATGTAAAAAGATTCATAAAAAATATACATATGTGTGTGTATGTGTGTGTGTGTGTGTGTATGCACATACACATACACATACACACGTACACACACACACTAAATGCAACGTGCAATCAGTTTTACATATATAATACGTACAAACTAGGGTCTACATAATACACGTGTATCTCTTTCTATGTAATAGAGGCACTTTAGAATCATATGTATCTTAAAAAGATAAAATTTGTTAAGTATCCTTAGGTTAACGATGGCACGGCATGCGTTCCATTATTCGGCAGTGTACTTATTACAATTACATGTGATTCAGATAAATACACAATTTGTATAAATTTCTCGAGGAGAACAATTTCACACCTTATGACAAAATTTGGTTATTATTCATTTCAATGGTGTACCGGTTAATTTCGTACTTCCCGTTTGTACACCGCCCGTATAGAGGACCAATTCTTCTTTCATATAACACGTTACAATTTCTTCGACGCTAGAGAACGATGTTTCGTTTACTTTCACGGATCCCAAAGCATATCTAAGTATTATTAGAAAATATCGTGATTCGTCGATGTAAATCAAATATTTCTATTATCGAAAAGAAAAATATTTCAAAATATCGTACCTATTGTCAGATCTCTTTCTAACCGGAATATTATAAACTCTATCTCTGCACCAAAGCACCAAAGCTAACGGACTGTTTACGTTTGTTGTGGAAGGTCTCAAAAGAAAATATCCATCATCTTGTGAATTACCGTAAGTACCTTCTGTAAAGGCATTAATAGGATTAATATTAATGAACGATTTAAAGAAGTAAATAATTAACAAAATTTTTTCCTTATTGATATTAATCAATTATATTATGATACGTACGTTCTGTAATGAGTATTATGGCTTGTTCTCGCGTAACATTGTGAAACCAAGGCTTCTCAACGTAAGACAATCGATCTGGCGGTGGTGGTAATGGTCTCGTAGCTCTCTCGCTTAATAACGAAGTACTACTACCAGAATGTGGTAGCGTCGCCGATTTTTTTTCCGGTGAACGCTCTGAAACAATTCAAATTATGATCGAACGAAATGAAATCGCGCAACGATCATTTCCCATGGAATAGGAAGTCCGTCAAAAAGAAAAGAAAAAACCACACACACACACATATAAATTTTTCTTTTTGTTTATTACTAACTTGCTAAATTAAGACGTGCTTGCGTCAGAGCTGCCTGAGTCAGACACTCGGAAAGACTTGCCTGTCGACGTGCCGCAGTGTTCAAAGACACGTTTCTCTTGCTATCTGTTATTATAGTCGCCATGGTTTATCAATTGAATACGTTTTAAAATAAAATATCCAACGATAGATAGAATATTTCAATGATAGATTCATGCGTTTAACAAAAGTACGTGTACGTATTACATCGTCATTCGTTCGATCTCCATCTATATTTATTTATCGGAGCTTTCAGAAAATAACGAACGATCGACGTACACGAACGAGAAACGTTTTAGGAGGAAAAAGGAAAAAATGTAAAGAAGAAGTAGCGCGCAATTTCGATTTACGTAAAGATCCCAGATTTCAAGATTTTTCCTCCTAAAGAAGGCTATTTCGAGTGTCACTCACATCTGGTACGCGCTAATACCAGATTCGATCTATTCAATTACTTTTAGATCGAAAATTGATATGCTTGGAATATCATGAGTCACGACGATCCCTTCTGATCGTAGTTCGTAGTGACGATCGTACCAAGTTAATAATAATTTACTATTTCATGAAATTATTTTTCATTGGATTAATAAATAAATATAACGCGAAACGTGTAAATTTGTAGCTTTCCCGTTTACACTCGCTGTTATCTTCCAACACAGGGAACTTTTTAAAGAAGCAACGATTGCAAGTGTATTGCACGAAAAACTGCAGGAGACTGAGAGTGTAACGTTGCGACGGAATGCCTTTAAACGGTGGAAAAGAATCGACACTCCGTTGGTCCCTCTCGGCATGGGGTATAAAGTTTTACGAGCCATTTAGAAATAGCCATCGAAATAGATTCTTTCACACAGTCCTTATTAGTTCGTAAGAACCAATGCTCGCTTAGAGAATTTATTCTGTCATGCTTACCAAATAACGTGCTTTGCGATAATTTCATATACCTGGCGGATCTGGTGGTTGAGAATAGCAACATCTAGACAGACCTCTCTTGATCCTTACTATCATATCGGAGACCTCATCGGCCAGGCGTTCACCTAAACCTCCTAAGAGATGTTTGCTCAGCCTGAGATAAAAGCAGGAACACATTCCATCACACTATTTCGATTCTTCTTATTATCGAGGGTTAATTATTTTTATGTACACTTAATAGCCGATTATTTCGTAACTAACGATGATATATCGTTGAAAATTCGGTCAAAAGTATATCACATTTTCACGTTCGTTGTTGTACGTTCGATCTTGCGATCATCCAATTTCTTAATACAAACGTATTGCAGCAAATCGTAACACATTGTTCCCAATATTTTTGATATCGGACTCGGTTCAATCGACATCTTTGTGAAAAATCAAAAGGCAGAATCAAAAGGGATCGATCGTAGGTGCATTAAATAAACAGGACGATAGTCGGTGGTCGACTGACAGAAATCGCAAAGCGCATCAAGTTGCATGACAGAGAGTCGTAGTAGAGTCGGTTATTACCACCATTTGTCGCACACATGTTCGTGGGAAGCTAGTACATTATACTTTTTCTTCTTTCCTTTCGACTGTAGTCTGCGTTTTTTCCCTTGTCACGTAATATGATGATTCTTTTTCATTAAATCCTTAATCTTTTCTTTCTTCATTCTCGGATATCATGAGGCATTGTTAAAGTAAAGTAAAAAACGTTTCTTGCCTGAAGAAACTCACCCTCCTCTCGCTACTACTCCTCTTGGCTAACTCGTAACAAATATAAGAGATACTAACCATTTGCATTGTTTGATTTTGTTCGATGAAACGTTAAAGGCAGTGTGGTGGGCAGTTTAACGGGTAACGGCGGCGGTAGAGGATCTCCACTGCTCGATGATTTTTTAATAGGACTTAAATAATTATCGTCATCTTCAGGCTAAAAAAAAGAAAAAAAAAATATGTTGACGTAAACGAGAGTCTGGTTATAAAAATGCAAATGGAGAAAGTCGAAGCGTAAAAATTTACCGTTTCCGTAATGGATTCATAAATCTCATATGGCTCTTCCTCATCCTCGCAACTGGTCGTACTAGATGGTTGATAAACGCTCTCTACGGAACTTTGGGAACCGCTGTTCAATGACTGTTTGCTGTCGATTTTCGAGATAATCGACTTTTGATTTTGTTCTATGATTTGCTTGTCGAACTTTTCGTATTCGTCCTCGCTTTTATCCTCTCGAGTTGGTAAATTCGCAATGAGATCCAAATTTCTAATCGAAATGGACGGCTTCGACGCGTCTTTGTCGTTCTTCCCTATCCATTGAGAGCTTTGATCGGCGTTTTTCTTAGGTGCCGGTGGAGGTGGAACAGCCATTCTTTCTAAAAAGAAAAGAAAAGAAAAGAAAAGAAAAGAAAAGAAAAGAAAAGAAAAAAGAAGGCCGAACGTGAAGATACAGGACGATTTGATTCATAGTTTCTAACGAACGTTATCATTGTAGGGGGCCATTAAAAGAAGCGTACGCGTTTATATTCGGCGAAGTGAATGGAACGTATTCACGACTCCCCCCCTTTAATGGCTAAATAGATCCGATAAGAAAAGGGCAATTCAAACTAACTTTGTACATCGTTCGGAGGCCTCGTCTTCGTCTTAGATTCATCGTGTAAAAATGATTTTTGCGGTTGTTTGCAAACCGTAGAAACCTGTGGTATCCTCTTGGATATTAATATTTCCGGTTTAGATTTGAGCACCGGTTTCTTCGAATTTCTCAATTGCAATTGTTCCTTCAATTGTTCGGCCAAAGTTTTCTCTATCGTTCCATGCAACCTCGACAAATTTTTTTGCGGTAAATTCGTCAAATTATCTTGATAATTAACGTAAACTTTTCCCGCGTCTAAGGTCGATTCGAAATTCACATAAGTGGTCTCCTCGTCTTGTCTTTTCGTATTATCGTCTATTTGCGCGTTCGCGTTTACGTTTTTCATCTTCTTCGAAATAGTACGATCGTTTTCGTAATTCGAATTTATTTGATTAACATTGATGTTTCTCGTATCGGTAAAAGCAGTATTGTCTTCCGGTATTTCATCTTCGAAATCTGTATCCCAGGAACTGGTATCGCTCATGTGATCCTCGTTCTGTTCCATTTCAACATTTTTCTCTTGTACAAATTTCTCCGGGAATTTCTTGATTTTTTCAACGAACGTAAGAAGCTCCCTGCAAGTACGATACTTCATGTATAACCATAAGAAAACAATTAGAATTGGCTTTTCTAACTTTGCAACAAGTCATTTTATCGCAGGCGAGAGCGGATATTCACTCATAAACACTCTTGACTCATCGAATTGACGATGCGACATTAAAGGATAAAAGTACAACCCACACGCGATGCAATTACCACTTATGTAAATCTTGTATGCCTCGGACGATTATCGAGTTAAACGGATCAATTGCGATCCAATTCCATTGAATACGCAATTTTCAAATGTTCCTGTCTTTCCATCACGAATCGATTCGTAATATTGTAAAATCGATCGATTAACGAAGCAACAATGCGCATTAAATTATTACACGTTCATAGATGACACAAAGTACCCTTATTGTTAGCTAGTATCTCACGTTGATGTTATTTAAAGCAGGATTCCGCGATAATGTTATTGTTATTATACACACAGATGAAATATATGCGTGTATATATTATATGTATGCCTACATGCATACGTGTGTGCGTGTGCGTTTGATAAACGTAGATATGAATATTCAGCATCATTGATTGTACTGTAGTTGTAAGGACATAAAAGACAATGGCAATGAAATCAAATTGATAAACACAGGATATCATATATATATATATATATCGTTATCGATAGCTATAGTCTGTCAAGTTGGCTCCGCAAATCTAAAACTAAAGAGAAAAATGTGAAGACACGTAAACCTGTATGTGTTATTTAAAATACCGTATTGAAGGATACCGTTAATCCGCGATGTTACAATGTCGAGTTAATGGCGTTGGAGTTCATTGGAAAGAAATACGCGTATTTACATCTCTTGTAAAATTCAAATCGTGTAGCTTCGTTTTCTTACCGTATCAAATAACTGGTGAGGTCACTCTTCCATAGAGTCAACTTCCCCTCCGTCAAGTGCTGGAATAATTAGAATCAATTAAGATCGACTAAAGAGGGCGCGTGCCAGTTGAGTAGCCAAAATGCAATTATGGCCGGAAAGAGGTATAACTTAAGTTGAAAGGAAAAACGAGAAAGTAAGAAAAAAGAGAAAAGAAATCATTGAAAATAAATATCGTTCATTTATTCATCGTCGACTAAATCTTATCGACTTTCGAATACGAGAGAAGATAGAGAATTTTTAAAGATCCAAATGCGACTTATCAGAGCGCTACCGACATTTCGTTTTAATCGTTCGTGTGTGTTCAAAGTTGAACGAGAGAAAATCTAGAAAAGAAAAAAGAAAAAAGTGCATACCCAAGAGTCGGCAAAAACATCGAACGATTACAAAACCGTACACCGACTCGTATACTTACTAACAACTCGTCACCGTCGATTTGTCGTTTCGAAACTGCCGTACAGCATTCTTCCAGGCCATTCTATCAAAGTGTAAAAATATATCAAATAAACCTTGATATCGTATCATTTTCGAATGATGACTTTAGCAAATATTCTAATTAAAATGGACTATGGAATATGTTAATATATCTTTGAACCGTACTTCGTGAGCACACGTGAATATTAATTTTAACTTTGAAATAACACATTCAAATTTAATTCTATGATATTTTCAAATACCCTCTAACTTTTCATTCCAACGATTGGATTTTTGTACTCGTTTGTACTCGATTGTACTCGATATTTCGTCGAATATATAACGAAAAAAGAAAAAAAAAAAACATCCATGACATTGTAAATGTAAAAAAGAAGAAAAAAGGGAAAGAAATGAGTCAAATAAAAATGTTGACTTGTCCGTTAGAAAAAAAAAAAAACGAATTCCTACGTAAATTATCAATTCAATTCTACTTTCCTATTACTCGCTTTCTCCTTTTTAGTTGGCTCTGATCGCCTATCTAAAAAAATGTTAAGTACATATTTCTCTCTCTATCTACCTATCCTACTGGCTTGGTCTCATCTTTTTTCCTAAAAAAAAAAAAAAAAAAAAAAAAAAAAGAAAAAAACGTCGAGAGTCGGAAAATTGATTCGTTCTGGTGAAACAGGTATGCCCGAGAGGTGCACTGACCTGCATGTAAGAGTTTCTCGCGAGCAAATATCGTAGAATGGACGAGAGAGCGTCGGAGTTTACTCACCTTCCGTAGCAAAGACAAGACATCGTTTGTACTCCATGTAGATATGTTTTCGAGGGCGTCGCTTCGAGACAATTTCTTGGACATCTCACCGCGTTTGAACGCGCCTGTTGCAAAAACAGCGTCGCACGTGTTCACCGCTCAGGCGCATCTGCATCGGCTTTTTATGGGCGAGGTGTCTGACAGTCCTCGTTCCTTTTAATTTTTCCTCCTCCCGCCGCCTCGTAGCTTCCCTCTTTCTTCCTTCTTTCTCCCTCTCATTTGGCCGCACACAAGAGATATCCTTCTACGTCTTGCTTTCTCTCTTACAATAGCGTTAGACCGATCACCCACCGGTCTTACGATTGGTCACTTTGTACAGACACACCTAATACTCTGTTAAAGGTACGTTCACAAAGCTATTCTATCTTGTTTCTTTTTTTCTTTTTACGCAAAACGCCAAAAGGTAAAGGAAACCTTGGCTGGATATCTTAAA
The DNA here is from genome assembly GCF_050613455.1 of Vespa mandarinia. Classification (NCBI taxonomy): domain Eukaryota; kingdom Metazoa; phylum Arthropoda; class Insecta; order Hymenoptera; family Vespidae; genus Vespa; species Vespa mandarinia. Next base: position 19,492,170 of record NC_140811.1, read on the forward strand.
TCTCATAACCGTCTTAAATATTTTCGTTTCGGCTTAAAATCCATATGAATGCAATTGATTATTAATCAAATTATAAGAAAAGATAAATCGTTAATACGTCGAAAAATATGAAAATCTATAATCGAATCGTCGTATAATGTTAAATTGATCGTAATTTACCGCGAACGTACGTTCTGCTAAATTCTTATCGATGATTGGATCCCAATGAACCAATCGCAAAGCTTGATAATTCTAAACCTCCATGAGAGCGATAACTCCGGTCGCGTAGTCGTGATGCTCGTGACCGTTCGTCGTGTGTTCGCAAGAACGAGACATTTACCGGTGAACATTTCTCTAGAATAATACGTTCTTTTCTTCATTGTTCTATACTACCATATTAATGGGTGACAGGATGACTGTCACCGTTTTAAATACCACACCAGAATACGTTGAATTCATCAAGTAAGCAAACGTTCCTTTCATTATCTTTTTCGAAAATATTCCTTTCTTTTTTCCAACCTTATTATTATCACTTTATTTGCAAAGTCTTATTTTATTGCTATACGAACAACATATTCTTCTTGTTGTTCGAACGATTATCGATTTTTCCTCAAGCTCAAAAAATTAACAGAATTTCTTTCCTCTCTATTGATCTTCTTTTTGATATTTATCGTATTTCAAACACTTTTTTTATTGCATTTTTTCCATTTCATGCTCTGCTGTATAAGAGCAAAGAGCAATAAATTTCTTTTAATACATACGAATATTATTTTTATATCCAAGGTCCAAAGATCTATCTGTTATTCACTTTTTTGCACCATGGGCAGAACAGTGCAAACAAATAAACGATGTTCTAGAAGAAATGATAACATTGACAGAGTACAAAAAGGTCAAGTTTGCTATGATAGAGGCAGAGAATTTACCTGAAGTTTCTTTGAAAGCTGGCATCGCCGCCGTACCAACAGTTTTATTATACAGAGATGAGGAAATAATAGATAGAATCGACGGAGTTAATCCTGCTTTATTAATTGAAAAAGTTAAAAAACATTTAACCAGCCAAGATTCGGCTCAGGCCAATATAATATCGCCAAAGGACACTCTAGAGGCCAGATTAAAGAAGCTTATAAATTATGCGCCTTGTATGCTCTTCATGAAGGGAAATCGTGAACATCCACGCTGTGGTTTTTCAAGAACTATGATCGCTCTTCTTGATTCTCATAGAACGGAGTATCAAACATTTGATATACTTCAAGATAACGCGGTCAGAGAAGGTTTGAAGAAGTTTAGCAATTGGCCGACTTATCCGCAGTTGTATATTAATGGCGAACTTATTGGTGGATTAGATATTGTAAAAGAAATGAGTGACTCAGGTGACCTAGACAGTATGTTACCTAAAAAAAGTGTCTCTCAAGATAGGTAAATGAATCAATGAGGATAACTAACATGTATAAATTTATCTAATTTATAATAAGAATGACATTGTATCTTTTGTTACAGAAGTTAAAATAGGACTACAGCTAATTAATTACATCTATATTTCCTTAAATTATCTAATACCACATTTTTATCTACAACTGGAAGCAATTTTTATTTAAATAGTTCAAAGTGTTTCAATTCAAAAATTTCAAAACGTACGATTTATTCGTTGATAACTAATGTATATTGTCTAGCAAATTAAACATCTCATTTTTCACCTTGTCATGTAAAATCCAAGCATTTCGAACAGATACGAAATGTACTTTATAACTTAACTTTTTTCTTTTTTTTTTTATTATAACATTGAATATAAAAATACTAAAAATTAATATTAAATATTCATTTATTTAAAAATTCAACTATAAATTACAAATTGCACTCTGTGTAATTGTACATAAATTAAATAAAATGTCATTTTCTGGCTAAGACGCATTGCTCGCTCGGTCGCAAAAGGCCAAAAGTGGAGGTAGTAAAATCGCTGGAGCTTCGATTTACTTATCTATCAGTCTTTTTAAATAACGATATGGTACGCTCGTTATTAATTCATTTTCTTTCTATTCAATTATGAAACGTAATAAATGATCTATTTATTTATTACTTCTTTTGCTTTTCATTCCAATTTGTGCTCCTTTCTTAGCTCCAGCAACGATACCTCGAAGCTTTGTTGCCATTTTTTTCTTCTTTCTGAAAATTAATACATTTATTTGTACCAGAGGATATTATTTTATAAGTGGTTTTTTTGGTTTCTCTTTCTTTTTTTATGTCATCATTTACCGCTTATTTAGAGCAGCTCTTGTCAGTGGAACGTAAGCATAAGGGTCAGGTTTGCCCTTCTTCTTGATGTCACCTCCTGCTTTATGTGCGCGATATTCCGAACCGGGTGTATGTTCAATTTTTTGCATTTTTAGTGGTCTATGAATACCTGAACCTCCAGCTATAACAAAAGCAATAGTTTCATTAGAAATTGTATTCTTTAGTAAAATTATTTTCCGATATTCTTAGTAGTACTTGCCTCGATATTTCGATACAGCAAAACTCTTTAAACTTGTTGTATCGGAACATGCACCATGTTTTCGTTTTCTGTTGCTAGATATTATTGAATTTTTGTCCTGTTCGTCATCTTCTGTAAAAAAAAAAAAAATAAAAAAAAATACAAGAAACATTATTTCCAGATATCACATATTTACTTTATTAACAACAAATTATATATCATAAAATTACCATAATCGTCATCATTCGAATCATCTTCGGATAATAATCGTTTTCTTTTTGTATTTTCCGTATCGCTATCATCTTTTTGATTATCATCCTTAATAATAATTCGTCCATCTGGAGCAGTTTTAAATCCGTAATCTTTTGGTTCTTTCAATTTTTTAATGGGTTCTTTCATGTTGGATGCATTCCCAGGTTGAGTTGCTGCAAAACAGACGAAATTGCTTCTTAGTAATGCCGTTAAAAAAAAAAAAAAAAAAAAAAAAAAAAAAAAAAAAAAAAAACGCGAAACTAACTAGTTATATTTCTGGCAGTTGTTGGATCAATCAAATCAACAATATTTTCTTCGTTCTCTTTGATCCAAGCTTCTTTTCTTGATGTTCGCTTTTTGTTGTTCTTTTTTGGTTCGTCCTCATCCATATCATCAAATTCTTCGCTGTCTGCCAAGAGATCTTCCATGCTAAAAAAAAAAAAAAAAAGAAAAAAAAAAAAAGAAAAGGATAACGACCTGTGACGTACATTTTTTTATGCAATTGTATTTTGTGATTATGAATATATAAGTCTACCTTTTTGGTCTTCTTTTTGCACTGAAATCAGTGTCTGTGTCCTTTTCACTTTGTTTCATTTTTTTCAATTCCCTACTTTTCTTTTTAATTTCTTCTACTTTATGAATATTTTTTAACCTTTTATGAAGTATTGTGTCTGATGCTGGCACCATTCCGGAAATTGTTCTTATACTATATTTCCGTATCAATTTGGTGAAGATATCTCGAACTTTTTGCCTAAAATGCCTTTTACAATCATCGTTCATATCGGACAAAGCACTCACCTAAAAAAAAAAAGAAAAAAAAGAAGAAAGAAAATCGAGTTGTTTAGAAATATTATAATATCGGTAAAGAGCCGATTAAATATACACAATTTCACTTACTATTTTCGTTAATGTTTTTGCTATTATCAGAGACGGCATTACGGTTATATATACTTTAATATATGACAATGCTGATTCTACTATTTCTCTTGTGGAGCTAACTACAAGTAAACACGCATGTCCTAATATTTCCTCCAAAGTTTCTATACCCAAGGAACCTATATAATAAAACGTGATTTATATATTATAATAACAACGTAATACAAAAGGAGATAGGCAATCATGAAAAATAATGTTCAAATTTGTAATTACCATTATAATGATATGTGAGGGAAGCAAGAGCTAGTAGAGTGTAACTACTGTATTTTTGTTCACCGCCTAAGCCTGCAATTACCATGTCTATATATTCTTTAAGATATTCAGGCTTTTCTAAAAATTTATCAGCAATGACGTTTAACAATTGATATGCCGAAATTCGACATTTCTGATTTATATCCTTTAGGGATAATATCGCTTCCGGAATGATGGCTTGTAAAAATTTCGTTCTTTCTAACTGTGGGTGACTTTTTACAAGATGTGTCAAACATCTTATACGGGCCTTAAGGGGAAAAAATTAGATAAAAAATATATTACAATGATTCAATAGGATGAAAAAAAAAAAAAAAGTAATAATATACATACTCCTTTACTCGTTTGAATTAATTTAGTTGCAGAAGCAACCATCATTTTTTGGATTTCTCGTCTATGTTCTTGTACAAAATTTTTACACACTTCTTTATCACTACCGCACAATCCTTCTATAAATCTAAAAATATTCTCTAATTTAATTTCACATTTGACATATATCCGAACATGCGAAGAATGTGTTAAATTACCTGTATGCTTTCTTCTGTTCCTTTCGTTTTGTTTTATCTTCTATGTACGGTAGACACATATCGTAAAATTTCTTTAATCTATCGATGTCAGTATATTCGATTAACAATCTTATTAAGTCATATACGCTTTCTTTGAAAAAATCATCTGCTTCGACATCGTTCAATTTACTTAATGATTTATCAAATAGCTCATTTACCAATATTTTGTCTGTTATTGTCAGATATATCTGAAAATAGTTCAAATATATAAATATTAAATTAAATTAGTGTAAAATATTGCACCTTTTACTTTCTAGTTTGAAATGTTTAAAATGTTACCTTAATCGTATCAAATGTAGCTAAACGATGTCCCTCTTCATCCGTTCCAGTTGGTTTAGTTGTGTATAAAGCAAACAAAAGTGGTAGATAATTTTTGGCAAAACGAGCAAGTTCCAATATATCTTCACTGTTATTAACTTCTGTTGCCTTTGTGATCAGTTTTCTTAAAGCTGCCATTACTGATAATCTTAAATCTTTAACTCCATTGATAATTGTTCCCAGCAATTTAGCGATATTCTAGGAATATATAAATGATAAATATAGCAAATTTTTCACAAATAGATATCTCACGAATTATCTTATACGCGTACCTTGAAATTGTCTTTCACGTCATCAGCATCATTACATAAACTTGGCAATATTGCCCATACTTGCGTTAGAAGGAATTCATAAGTTTTTCCTCCTATTGGTTCTTTAGATTTTATGCTAAAACAAATATACGTAAAAATAATATTTAAAAATGTTTATTTAAAGTATCATAGAATATACTTACTTGCATATTACTGCTAATGGTAGCAACATATCTGTGAAGAAAGAAAGTGATCCATGAGTTATGCAATCTTTCAACAATGGAAGTAGCCAACTTCTCTCTAAGTTTATAGCATCTTTTCCAATCTATAAAAAATAAATTTATTATAATTATAAATTTTATTTACAAGGTTCATTTTATAAATTCAATTTTATCAAATCTATTGTAACATACTTGTAAAGGTAAGGTCTGTAAAACAACACGAGGACCCAGTGCTTTTATAGCAGCTCCAATCGCGTATTCAACACCTGCATTACATGCAAAGTTGTATGATTCCCGTAATTCTGCTAATGTCTTCAAAATTTCTAAAAGCTGTGGACTTTTTATTTTTTTAGTTATCTGCAAAGTAAATATTTTATATAATAACGATACATTACAGTCTTTACGGTGCATTTTTTACATCATTTTTATAAGAACAAGATAATTACTTGAAAGAGCAATGCGATTAAATGAAGAATATTATCAAATGGTATATTCCTGTCAAGATACTGGTACTTTGTTGTTTTATACATCATATCTATTATTTGATCCATTATTACTTTGTATCTACAAACCAAATATATTTATTTATATCAAATTCCTATACGTTCAATAAATAAAAACACTTACCTTTTAACTTTTTCTTCATTTTCACATAGCGGGCCAATGCAATCTTGTAAAAGTATTTTTATGGTATGAGATGTACCCGATATGACTTCTTGTTTATCGGAGAGCCACAATTCAATACATTTTTCTAACATTCGAGGTACAATGGCAGCACACATATCCATAGAATTTCTACAATTATTAATATATACATTTTTAAAAATTTCACGTTGCATTACCAAAATCGATGATGTATATTCCTTGTAGTTTGTTTCTACTTACTGAATGAGATTGCAATGAGCCTCTTGCATAACGGTCAACCAAGCTAGAGTTGGTTGTGCATCATTCGCAGGAGGTTGATAATCATAAAGGGCAGTTATAATTTGAGCATTTCTTTGCGATGGTAATATTACTTCCGACGGCCTAGACACGAACAATCCATGCAAAGTTTGCAAACAGCACGATGTTATCAAAACATTTTTTAATCCCATAATACTTAAAAGTCCCTCGCAAATAGTCTGCATCAAATGAAATTGAATGTTATCATAATGCATATGCGTAAAAAAAAAAAAAAAAAAAAAAAAATAGACTGTTTTATAAAATATACCTTTACATATGACTTTGGTAAATGGTGGATAATGTCCTTAAGTAACGTGAGAGTATGAAGGATGTTGGTTATTCCACCAGGTTCGCAAGCTGCGTTCAATTGATTTACACAATGTTTAGCAACTTGTGGTGCAGCCGGATGGTAAGCAGGACAATTTTCACTTCTCATTAAATCACTTCCTATAACGCATCAAAGACACAATGTATTTTTTTTTTTAAATAAATAATTTATTGTCTTGTTCAATAATTAAGAAATACCTTTAAGTATGGCACATATTCCATGCTGAGCTACCTTCCTTATTTTAGGTTTAATATGAATAGAAAATGACAAAATGGCGTCTAAAATTTGCATTGTCGAAGAATTTGACCAAACCGCGGCTTCTTGAAACCGTAACAACAGTGAAAGACAGCTGAGGCACTAGAAGGATAATAAAATTTACAATAGTTGATAACGCAAGGCTGAAATAGTTTATATTAATATCTAATTACAATAAACTTACGTGTCTTATAATTAGAAAATTTTCTGTTTCTATATACTTTGTTAATATTTGGAGAAAGATTTGACTTGTTGGACCAAATTGTGCATTGAGAACATTTTTAGGTACAGTTCTTAATCCCATACCTAAAAGTGAAAGTGTGGCAGCAACGGACGTATCCGTATCAACTGCCTCTAGAGTACTCATCTAAAAAGAGAAAAAAGAAACAAAAAATTATTATTATAATAATAATTAAAATAAAAAATGTATTATATTTACCAATGCTGCGAAATACTCGGTCGAGGTTTCAGCCCCCCCATTTTGTTTAATAACTTCGGTTACTGCTGATAATACTGCTAACATCTCCTTATGGATTAACGACTTAGATTGAAAGTGACTTAAAAATCTATAAAATATTATTATTGTGAATATGCATTCTTAAGCACAAAAAATTATTAAAGATATTATAGTTATTATAATTACCGATTGAAAGAAATATTTGTACAATTACTATAAGTGCTTGCAAATGTACCCGCAGAATCGACTGTGCCATCTGTACTATTTTCTACCTGATCTTCATCGATATCTATATTTTCTATTTGAGGTAGAATACTTTGCATAGCATCATGTTTTTGCAAATCTTCTGTTGTTATACCCGGCGTTCCTAAGGAAAATACCGTAAAATAGTATAATACTTAATATAAAATTCTGAATCACAATTATCGTAGTACTTGAGGAAAAACAACTACATATGCATATATTGTTTATATAAGCCTATAATAAAAATCTATTAATTGTGAAAGCTTATAGACGTTATAGAAGAATAAATTAGATAAAATTATATAAAATAACAACGTACCACCAAAATCTTTAAAAAACATCCATGTAGCTCTTTCTCGGTGCTTTGTTGTTTCCGGATTTGAATTAGAGCTTTGACCTTTTGGCCAACGCTTTGCTTTGCTTTTACTATTTAATCGCGCTATCTTACCCATTATATTTAAAAATAGATCCTTTTTACTACTTCCAATAAATATTATTAACAATAAATACTATTAACAAGAAATAATATTAACAAGAAGTAGTATTAACAACAAAAATCTATCAGGTTTCTTTTTACAAGTTACCTCCGCAGTTTACATCCATATATACCCAACGTTTAATATAAAATGGCCGAAAATACAGTCGAGAGAACTTATTAGATATAGGTGGCACTAGTTTAGTTAACCTTAGAAACCATGGATCATAGAGTCACCATCTTTCACTCGTAGCGACCTCAACGATAAATAAAGACAAAATATGAACTATAAGTGCAATAGAGATATACCATGAGCGTATTGCATCGGTGCATAAGTTTATGGATAAACTCTCGCGCGTAATTTGACGACCGAGATAGTATGTGACAAAAATTTTTGTATGTAGTAAAAATAGTAGTAATTTTGACAAGATAAACTATATACCTAATTATACTTTTTTGAAGATGGATAAATTGAAAAGAGTTTATTAATTCTACAAACAATATATTTTGTACAATTAACTTTTATTTTTACTTTATATTGCTTAAGAAGAAAAATAAAGATTTAGAATATTTCAATGCGTCTTCCTAAGAAATTATTTTAGAATTCTATCTATCTGTTCAAGTACGATTAGCAACGTAAAATGTAAGTAATTCAGTATTTAGTTTGCTTTAAATTGAAAAGATTTTTGGAACAGCCTTAAAATATCCAACCATTCGCTCAGTAGTACTTGCATCCCATAATAGTACCGAGAAAGAAGAAATATTTTCCTAATATTCGCTTCGCTCGTATGATATACTAATTTCTCAACGAATATATCTACTAAAAGAGATTAATTGCACATCGATTAGAAAGATACGCAATATCTTCGGAAGATAACTTGGACAGGAGAACTTGAAACATTGACGGTTTCAAATTGCTTTATTTTTGTATTAAATTAATACAGCATATTAAGAAACAATGATTTCACAATTAAAATGAATTTTCTGTACAGCTTCATCTTACCTACAAATGGAAAACGATAAAAAAAAAAAAAATATATATATATATATAGAGCGTTTTAAACACGTCTAAAAGATCGGTCTTTAGAAAATATAATACATTCGTAATATTTACATATTATGTACAATTTCGAAATTCCTTTGCGTACATTTCACTAATACTTTCCTCATGGCAGATTATTTACATCAGGTTTAAAATTCCGAAGAACATTTTGTGTCAGAGGTTGGGCAGTTGGGATCGATCTGGTAGGTTTACTAGGAGCTGCGAGTAATTTACTCCAAGCTCTACAAGTTTTGCCAGACCAGACCCACATACCCGAGGTCACGCCAATGACCAAAGACAAAAACGGCCTGAGAAGGGCCACTTCGAGTCCTGCCGCTCTATAAACGGGGCCCGGTACACAATTCTCCGCTGATCGACAATCAAGAGCAGCGAGAAGTGCGAGCGTTCGCCACCGAGGTCTCGTGGAAGACTCGTGTAGAATACAGGTTAAGCTACCAAGGGCTGGCAGGGCGTAAAGCAACGCAAAGATTCCAAGACGAGTCATCAGTCTCTCCAACTTCGTCGCGCTACGACCGGCCGAACGTATAGCACGTCGTACGCGAATCAACGCACCACCTGCCACTGCTGCTAAAATGCAACCAAGAAAGATCAGAATCGCGTGTGGTAAAACTTCGAGCCACAAAGCGGATTCATCGGCGATTTGACAGAGACCAGTAAGTTCGTCGGCAACTATTTGACGCGAAAGTAAGCTGCCTGTAAACGGAGAATAAAAAGATTCATTTGAAGGCTCTGAATATAATTTTGAAAAATAATAAAAAAATACTGGGTGTTACCTCCGGTAGCAAAGAGCGGTAATCCCCAAGCAACTGCATGTAGATACGAAGCAATATTGTGCAAAGCTTCGCTACTCCACTCGTTTCTAGCGCTGAGAAGCCAACAACCGCACAGTATCGCCCACCAAGTGCTACTGGCTAAACTCAGATAATGCTTGACGATCCACCAGCTCGTACAAGGAATACTCTTTAATCCATCGTGAACCGGCACATAACTCGGTCCATCGAGTTGGCTGACACAGCTAAGAATTTCGACACCGATTGCACCTCTGATGATATAATTTACCGACAATAAGTTGTAACAAAGCGCCAAAAATACTATGGGTCTCTCTGGATAACGGAATCTGGAAGGCTCGACCCAGAACGTTAAAAGAGTGAAAAGGGTGGATAAAAAGCAGAGCCATGCCCATCCTATCATCCATCGTTCGGCAAATTTTTTATCTTCGGCACGATAATAAGCGTCGGTACCGCAACGTGGAACACAAGAGATCTAAAATATTAAATAGATGTATATAGATTATATCGGATTAAATTAAATTCGACTTGTCAAATCGTTAAATTAAATTCGATTTGAAATTTTTCCATTCACCATTTGTACATCCGGCGTTTGTACGAAATGAGGCGGACACTGATGATGATTCTGCAGTCCCGTGGACGTTTGAACAGGCTGAATTTGTTCTTGCGTTGGCCATTGTTGTTGAACAGACGGAACGGCGGCTTCCGAGAGAAGAGTTTCCTCGGGTGGTTGAACGCAAAGTGTGTTACCTGAAAGATCAACGAAAGAAAAAGATTTCTTAGAAACGATTCGTAAAACCTGATCAAAGACTACGTAAAAAGTTGATTTCCTCGTTACCTCGATCCAAAAATCGATCGCAGTCGAGCATATGTGGCCAAGGAAGAGTGAGGCTGGTCAGTGCCGGCTCGCACTCTCTCCTAACCGAAAGACAGAGAGATTTGCAAGCGGGTATCTGCATGGCCACATGTTCGGAGCATACAGGGGCAAAGACGGCACAAAGGAAGAGTCTCAAGTGTTTCGAACAGTTGTAATGCACCAGAGGCATCAATGTTGCTAGCTAAAAAAAATAAAATAACTAATTATTTATTTATTAAACATTTATCAAGTTATTGGTATATAACTTTTTGGGATAGCTACAACTTTGTAAAGATTACACAATCAAGTGGGTATCTATAACGACGATACTAATACGAAGAAACTAAGACTTTCTTTTATTCTAGTGGTTAAATTAGATTTTAACAGGGAAGATCGAAAGTTCTTTCGAAGATCGGCGAATGGGTTCTCTTTCTCGGGTGTTACGGGTGACCACGTAATTTCACGAGGCTATAATTTGAAGGAACATTGTAGAGGTGGAGGAACAGGGAGTATTTTTCCTCTCTCCTCGGTGTAATGGAGCAGGGAGCAGCTAGAAGGGTGGACTCGAAGCGACGGGCCCTTCGAAGGGAAGAGAACGAAACGTCCAGCGAGACTAGAGGCGGGAAGAATGGGCGGGATAATTGCCCGTGATGCCCACCGCTCGTTATATCTCATGGAACCGCCGTCTCCTCCGCCCCGTTAGGTGCATTACCCCCTTATTTTCGATCGTCGTAGTCCTCCTCTCCTCCTCCTCTTTCTCTTTTTCTACTTCCCTCCGGGCATCTCAAAAACGCTTCGCGCGCGCTCTCCTCTCTCTCTCTCTCTCTCTTTCTTTTTTCGAATTCTTATCATCATAGGGGCAAAATGTCTCGTCCGTTTTACAAAATTCGTCTCATATTTAAATCGACATTAATTGTGAAATAAAATAAAAATATCTACCGAGTCTAATGGCATCTCAAATATATAGTTATGTGTGTGTGTGTGTGTGTGTGTGTATATATATATATATATATATATATATATATATATATACCTATTATGTGGTGGTCGCATAAATGGTCGCATTTGGTAAAGGAAAGTAAAGAAGCTTCACCGCGATAGTTCCTTTGCACCCTCGAGTATAATGGAGGAAAAAACGAGAGAGGACGTTGGAAGATGGATCGCATCGGTCTCGTGACGGATGCTCGTCCCTGTCACGGTCGGTCTCTCCTCTTGATTCGACGACGACGACAATGACGAAGAAGAAGAAGAGGAGAAGGAAGAGAAGAAGGAGGAAGATAAAAAGTTCTTCCTTGTCTGGAACGACGAGAGCTAGACTATGCGTTCTGGGGAAGAACAGAAATCAACGAAGGAAGGAAGGAAGGAAGGAAGGAAGGAAGGAAGGAACGAACGAACGAAGAAACGGAGACCGGTTCCCGCATGGTGCATTCCCTTCCTTCGTTATTTCACGTTTTTCTCCGAGAATGGCCCGCCGAGAGCACCATAGGGAATAAGAAAGAAGGGAATCCACCTTGAAGGGAGAGAAAGGGTGGCTCCACGTCGATGCTTCTGCTGGAGGATAGCATTTTAAAAGTGTCTTGACAGACAACCGAGATGGCTCGCGAAAAAGAGAAAGAGAGAGACCTTCTCTTTCCTTAGCTCTCTCTCTCGGAGACAACGAAGAGACTTTGCGTTGCGTAGTAGTGTATTAGTAGTGGTAAGATGTAGTCCGCTTCTTCTCCTTTTCATCTTCTTTCTCTCTCTCCTCTCTATCTCTCTCATTTTCTTCTTCTTGCTTCGTACTCGCACGATTCGAGCGGCTTCCTCTTTTCTCTCTCCCTCTCCTCATTTCACCCTTTCGTTCCCCTCACCAGAACTCCTTCAACAGCCTCGGGTCGTTCCTCTCGCTCGGATCGGTTCAGCTTTTATAGCCGCGTGCCTTGCCTTCGATATTCCCGCGAGTACGCAGGATATGTACGCGCATATTATGTGCGCGTATGTACGAATACGTCGGCGAAAAAGCTTCTTGCGCTGACCTCCTTTCTTTCTTTCTTTCTTTCTTTCTTTTTTTCTTCCTTCCTTCCTTCCTTATTTCTTTTCTTCTTTTCCTTTTCCGTCGAAGGAACAGCAAAAAGATTTGATAGGATAGATAGAACCGTTCCTTTGATCCTTTAATGTCGACGCGACTCGCCTTCCACGCACGTCCTTTATATAATTTCTCTCAGCGTGTACACCGATTCGCACAGCTGGAGATTTTAACGCAGCGACAAGAGAGACCAATCGTTCCTGCGCACACACACACCTATCTCCAACATTGTTTTCATTGAGTACGAAAATACAATGTAACATCGAATTATTTGTAAACAAAAATGTAATTAAAAAAGAAATCTTTTTCTCAGCGTTTTATCTCTTTCTTCTTTCGTTTGTACATTATAAAAGATGTGAGCGTTGCTCAATGACGACGTATGTATTGAATAATTTGCGCGCCTTTGTCGCCGTCCTTCGCAAGCCACTAAAAAGATCGACTTTAATTTATCCACGATACGTCCCGTCGCGTCTCATACACGCTTCTGTGATATCGTTCGCTCTCTCCTCCTTCCCTTCGGTCGTCCTCGAGACTACTCTCGACGCACCGTTCATTAACCTTTCATTTGTGCAATTTTTTCATTCCATCGTACAAGAAGAAATGGACAACGAATACTCGACTCGCTTGTCGGTTAGATTCGCGATTGATGATCATCCAGCAGATAGCCGATAGATACCATTTACCTGTAATAAGCTAAAAATGATGTCTTCAAGAAAGTTCATTGCTCGAAACACCAATAAAAGAAATAATACATAGAAAGGAAACGAGTCCGCTTCTTTATTTAGCGATTTAAAAGATATTACTTCATAGTTAGCTAAAAGAGAGAATCACGGAGGCAACTAATTAAACCGACTTTCAAATTAATTACTTGGACGGTATCGAGGAGAGGTTTTGAGGTTAGAAACCATCTGGGTTTGCCGGCGAGCTATCTCGATCGGCGATCATCAAAAGGCCCCTATCCTCAGCGATATCCGATCGTCTTAATGCGCTTTTCATGTCTGACATCGAGCCCGCGAGATACGCGAACGCGAATAAACTTTTATATCGTTGCACTTCTCTCTTTTTTCGTCGGCATAACGTCGAAATAAAGAGAAAATGAACGGAAAGACGTAGAGGAAATAATTTATAAGAAATTCAAAGGGTAATCCGACTAAACGAACGAGATTTCGAAGGAGTCGAGGGTAAAGTAGACGAGAGAAGCTCGTTTACTTTTCAACAGGATGTTTCCTGGAAAAGTCGGTTCTGCCGAGTGGTTATACGAGCCGCGAACGATCCGACAAGATCAAATATATATATATATACATATATATATATATATATAAAACTATATATATATATATATATATATATATATATATATAGTTACTACTATACGAACGAATTTATTCCAAGTTTGTTGTGCGACTCTCCCCCCGAGGCCAATTCCTCCGAATATAATTAGATTAGCGTATAAATCCGTTCCTCCTTTTTTTTTTCGATTTACAAGACATTCTTCCTCGTCGAACGAATTCTATGGAGAAAATTTGACGATGCTAGTCAAAGTCACGCTGATCGTCTTTCTCTTACTGTAATAAATTTAATGAGGGTCCGTACAGCTCGTTTAAATATCGGAGAGAACCCGACGAATGCATGGAATTCGATATTCTATCTCGGACGAAGAGAGAAAATGTGAATGGAGCCGGGCGCAAAACGATGTCCATGAATAGCCGCTGTAACAGCGTTTATCGCGAAGCCGCCTTATCGTGAAAATGATTTACAGAGACGCAAAGACGCGTCGGAGTAAAGGCTTTTGCGGCTCCCTTTGATCTTATCGACAGGACTATAAAAGCCACCTGCGTCGTAGAGACACACGTATATGGCTTTCCTCCGAGGCTTCAACGTGCTATCTCGCGCGCAATGCCGTGCCTTCGTTCCATGGATTCGTTAATCTCCGGCCGATTGCGACATCACACCGATGACTTTTAAAAATCACATAGTATGAAGAGAGAAAAACATTAATAATTCGGTTTAATCCTCTTTAAACGTAGTTTATAGTAGTACAGTAAGAGAAAAAAAAAAAAAAAAGAAAAACAATCTGAAACTAAATCGTTTTGATTAATAGCAAAAAAGGTAATCTCGTCGTAATCGTTCCCCCCTTTTGACGTAAAAGCTCATTCGTTCGATTCCGTTTGAATTTTCATATATAGGATGTATATACGTTACGAGTTGAAATCAAACTAAAACGTAAGATCTAGAATGATATGAAATCTAATCTAAGGAGAAATGAGCAAACTCACGCCACGTTCCGCTTGCAACTGATCCTCGTGGCCCATAAAATTCGGCATGGCAGTGAGATTGTAACGCAGTCCATGGCAAAACGAAACGCTGAGTCTCTCGCATTTCGTATTCGTGCCCGCTTGACCAGCGTGATTAATGCCCCACGCTCTTGCGAGGACAAACACCGCCGATAATAACGAGATCGTTCTCCAAATATGTATCATTCTCTACTCTACGATCGAAAATATTTGTATATATCGTTTCACGGTATTCTTTTTAAATAGTTTGATATCGCGTGAAGGAGTCGTTGAACGTGACACAATTTCGATTCATCTTCTTTCAAATTTGGCGCGCATCGCGTCTCGCAAAAACTTATTTAACTTTTTATGCGCGTAATCATTGATGTTTCACGGTTATACTTCGATCGACACAATTCCGTTGATATAAGATCACGCTTGTAAGTCATAACAACGATACGTAAGGAATAAGTAGATCAGAGTAGGAACGCGTGGAAAAGAGAAACTCGATGATGTCGCGACGACGAGTCGAAGTGGACTGTCGATGGTCCGAGCATCGGATTCACAACAAACTCTCGTGCGACGTCGGCACTTCTCGACGATCCTTAACCTAATACTCGGCAATGTTCGGCTTTACTCGGCAACGTGCGACTGGGGCTCTCTCTACTTGGTACACGCTATGGGCACATACCTGCTGCGCGCTTTCGTCTTTTCTCTTTCAAACTTCTCGCGCTCGAGCGCGCGTTTCTCCTTCTCGCCAAAGGATTCTTTCCCTTTTCCACGCCTCGCCTCGACCCTCACGGGCCGCCGCCACGGGTACCTATTATTTTGGCTCTACCGCCGCTAGTCATCGAACCAATCCCACAAGCGCAATTAGGAACAAAGGGAGACTGACGGAGTACGCCGAGCAATCCCGTAGCAATGAATTTCACTCCGAATTCCCGGAAATGGTTACGTCAATGCTTTATGACGAACGGGACAAAACAGGTATGCTTTTCTTTCCCCATTCTCTCTCTCTCTCTCTCTCTCTCTCTCTCTCTCTCTCTCTCTCTGATATCTATCCCGACAGGATGATCGCTCGAATAAATTCGAATACGTTTTATATCGTCGAGGTTAGAACAGATTTCCTAATCGCTCGTTTAGCTTTGTTCCGTCGTTAGGACGATTCTTTTTTTCTAACCCGACAAGAATATCACTGAGAAAGAAGAGAGAGAGAGAGAGAGAGGTGAACGCGAAATAATCGATTCCTCGAATATACATTTTCGAGCTTCAAAGTGGTATATAATAACGTAGGATATTATATACACGCTTACAAAGTAGATTTTGATTAGCCAACTGACCATGGTGGATTCATATTTCCCCACGGGAGGGCGCCCTTTGTTTTTTCCTCATTGTTCGTTCGCCCTTCTCTCGCTTTACTCGCTCTCTTTCCTTTTTCTTTCTTTCTTTCTTTCTTTCTTTCTTTCTTTCTTTCGCTCCGGCGCTTTTTACTTTCTTTTCGTGATACTCCAGCTCCTACTATCTCCGTCCCTCCGACAGGGTCCCTCAGCAGTATCCACGGCCAACAACCCTTTTGTATGATTTCATTACGGCTCACAATGGACTTAGCCTTTGCCGTTCAGGCGCTGAATAAAATTTCGACGGCACCGAGACGGGCTTCTAATAAATTTCGTTGCGACGTACTCATGTATCCTTTAGGTATCGCATCCCACTCATCGTATCTCTGCTATGTAAGTACGTACTTACATGATTTCAATAAGAGATTACGTGTCAGCTTTCTTTTCGTTGAATCTTCCAAAGAACGAAGCAAATAAACTTGAAAAATTTACATGTATTCAAAACGTGAAAATAAAGAAATACCAAGAGTATTATTTTCGAAATAGATACCGCCTACGTCGTCGATAGAAAAGGATCGGGGGAAAAAGAACGCGCGGAAGGTATAAGAGGATCGTAATTAGTACTTTCGCGTTTAAGAGAAAATGAGAGTCTTCGTGCGGATTACATCAAAGAAAACCATAGGACACGACCTGTCTCACCGGTTTCTTTATTTCGCTGCATGAAAGCTCCGCACCGGAGAAGCTCTATCGTTACTCCCTCGGTCGTCCTTCGATGGGCGTAACAGACCGTTGCGACTGGTCCGACAGACATGAAAAGAGGCCCCGAGCACGGGTCCAACAAGCATGGGGTCGAGAAACTTGAAAATCGTGTTAATGTGTATAAGCCGGCCCGTAACGAATATCTTCAATAACCGCTCTCCTATATTTCTTCTAACTTTGTCTTTCGTTCTTTTCTTTTTTTTTTCCCCCATTTCTTTCTAATTCGAAAAACGCAAGCTCGTCTTCGAACTAATATCAGATGCAGCAGTGAATATATAGCGATAGAAAAGAAATCGATCGGTGCAGAAATCGTTGGTGAATTTCTCAAGATTGTCTCCTTTAATCAAACCTAGACTTACATCACGATGTATTAAATTCACATCGAAGGAGGCAAAGTTAATGCACGTTAATGCTCGTTCTTGTATAAGATAATGATCGATGATACACCGTAATATCGCGTCCGCATTTCTCCTTTTACGTCTCGACCACCAACGGTATTATCAAACGCGATTATAAATCCATTTTCTCGCATAAGGGCGTGCACCTAAGAGTGCGCTTTTAATGTGCGAATATATTTTTCTCTTTTTCCCCCTTCCCCCTCACTCTTGTTACGAATAAAAAGAGTAACAAAAAGATGAACGAATCGATGTGATTCATGGAGGGTACCTCGTGCTTCGTGCATCTCTATGCACTCGACCGCGGTCGCGTTTGAAAAGATTTACGGCACTGTCTTCCTCGCGAGAGAAAATGTTGCATACGAGATCTTAATGAACTTGCGCGTCGGCCATTCATTAGAAATAATTGTTATTCCACGAAGGACTGTCGCTATAATTTCGAATAGATATACAAAAGAAAGAAAACTATATACTCGAAAAAAAAAAAAGAAAAAAAAAACGAAAAAAAAGAAGAATTGTTTTTCGAGAAGCAACGCAACACTAGGGACAGATCGACTCCGTGACATGTAAAAGGAATGTTTCAAAAATTGTCAGCATTCTTAGGGTTCATCGGGCATCGATTTGATTTTGCCGGTCATGAATGAAAGAAAGGACGCCAACGATGAGGTAGAAACAATAGGGGTAAAAGAAGCGGCGGCTCCAACCAGAAAAAGGAGAACAAAGAAGATGGATGTGAAGATCCATCGGCGGTTCCTCCTTGGAACGTGCCTTGGATATTTCGAGCAAAGCGAGTCCACGTCCGGAGCTACTTTTCTGCATTTATTAACCGAGCTCCGTCCTGTAGAAAAACTGGTATCGAGTTGCCGATTCCTATGGTCGCGTATAATTTACTTTTTGACGATGAGAGATTAAGAGGAGAAAAATCTCATTAAAATGTGTACCTATAAAAGGTGCCCCACCGTGTATGTAGGTCAGTTAAAACGAATTCTTTCGCTAAATTCTCTAGATAATTATGATCGGGCTATAGGACTTTCCAGTGATATTTCTTCGAGCTCGATCGTTCCACGGCTCACAAAAGAAACAAAAAGAGGAATGATCCCATGCAAGGAGACACGAGTAAAGGGAAGAAAAGAAGAGAAGGTGAAGGGCCTAACGTCGAAGGGCCCAAAAACTCGTCCCCGTCCGTTCTCGACCGATCCCGGTGAATCGAATCGTGATTTTCAAGCGACAGACGCAGAAAAAGTTTAAAATCTCAACGTGTCTCGGCACGGCGGTCAGTTCGGCTCGGTGCTTTCTCAAACTGCCAGCCGTGTGTATCCCCATTTTTTACTTCCACTCGGGCATTGCGAATTTCGAATTCAAAGACGGGCCGATGATCGTAAAAGTTAATGTTTAAATTTAATTAAAAAAAGATAAAAAAAAATATATATATATAACGTAACTTGTAAACGTACTTTTTCGAGATTCATACGTTTTAATCCAAATCAGCGTCTCGGGTCGCATCGTTTACGGTGAGATGGTAATCGCCGTGAATTTCTTCGTGAGGGAAGTCAAGAAAGAAAAGAAGAAGAAGAAGAAGAAGAAGATACAGATGAAGAGAAGAAGATCGGCAAGAGGGTTTCGTCCCAAGAGCGTCCAGCAATGAAGATTGCGAGCAAAAAGTGGGAATTCCCGCGTCCGGTGCTCCGCTTGGCCGCACGGCACATGCGCAGCTAATTACAGTTCCCTTTGATGGTTCGCCGCTGCCGCCGCCGCCGCCGCCGCCGCCGCCGCCACCACTGCTGCCGTCGCAGTCACAGACGCAGACGCAGTCGCCTCGGGACCCTCGATCGCCCACCAACATCCTTAGCTCTTTTCTCTTCGAGCTTCATCCGAGCGCAATTATGCCTTCGAACATATACCTCGAATCTTTTTCTCTTCGTCATTCGAACGTTTTTCGATACCTTTTTTCGACTTTTCAAAGAGGACTCATCTTTTTACAAAATTTAACATATTCCTTCTATTTTTCTCTTAATAAATATATAATAAATGTAAAGCCGGATAAAACTTTTAGTCCGTAGAAAATTAGTTATTTTTCAAATTTCGTTAGGTACAAGAGATGATAAAAGAAAAAGAGAGATGAACATCCGGGAAAGGAGTAGGGGGCTATTCATTAAAAGTGCCGAAGGCGGCGAACGATTGCTTATAGCTTATAGCCTCTACTTGAAGCCGCGCATTAAATCCATGTTATTACGGGCTATTACCGAGTAATGAGAGGCTCCCTTGCACCATTTACGTATCCGCCAGTATCTCTCCTCTCTCTTTCTCCCTCCTTCTCTCTCTCCCTCTCTCTCTCTCTCTCTCCCCCCCTCCCTCTCCCTTCCTTTCCCTTCTATCTGCCAACTCTACGTATCTCCTCCCGCTCGAGCGAAATCCCGTTTCTCTCCGCTATTCGATCGCATCTCTCACGACTTTGACACTATCCGTAGCTTCCAAACTCAAAACCGTCTATCTTCGATGCTATCACCATTCAACATTTATTTTGATAACATTTGCGATATTATTATTAGAGAAAAGTTTTTGTAAGATGATATTCAATGTTCGCGTGAATTTAATAACGTTCTTTTATCTCTCTCAGTAGGTATAGATTATTACAAAGTTACTACGCCTTCGAAGGCCAGAAGCATTTCAAGAGCGCAAGGTAGCAAGGTCTGGAAGGGATCAAATTAAAGGGAGTGATTTTTACCACTTGCCGCAACGTACATGTATAATGTATATGCTATATAAGTAGGTGGCTATATTTGAAGGGCTCGAAAGAGTTCTCCTTCCAAGAATCATCCTATCTCTTTCCTATATCTGTTCCCTTTTTTTTTCTCGGTCCATCTCTTACACGTAGAAGTTTACAGGCCCCCAAGATACTCGTTTCTGTAACGTAATAACGGGTGTTCCGCGCTCACGTATCCCGAAGGTGTGATCCGACTTGGGGCCTTTAATTCTTTGCGATTTTATGTACTATCAAAGTCTGCGGTCTGAAACAAGAGAAAGGGTAAGAGAGAATTGCATCTTGGAGAAAATTTTTCGTATTAAAAAATAATAATATTTTCTTATCATTTTCTGTCTTAACGTTAATGCCGAGTAATGAAATTCCTTTCGTTCTTATTTCGTTCCTTTCTAGAGAGAGGGAGAGAGAGAGAGAGAGAGAGAGAGAGAGAGAGAGAAAAACTCGAAAATAATGAATTTTTATATGGAAGAGTTATGCGATCGACTTCGTTATCGCGATTATTCCTTTCTGGTAGCAAGTACCTACATAGTATTCGGTCGATGTTTCTCATCGAATTGTACGGTTAATTAGCGAATTTCTCCAAGGAATACTTCCGCTTTTTATCGCTAAAATCGTCGGTAGTTGCTCGTCTTTGGCGAAATTAGTTATTTTATTAAGGCGAAACGTATAGGCTGACCCGTAAAGACGATCAAAAACAATTTCGCCGCAACAAAATGAACAAGATCGCATGTCTTCTCTTTCATGTCAATTACACCGCAAATGTGCTAATTGACGAAAGCAACGATTAACCCCATACGCTTTGGCATCTGCGCGACATGTGGTCGCACCGCATTCCACATCGCGATTTCCTGTAACGATCGCGTAACTTTCTTTCCCTTCGGTTAATGCCAACGTAGTATTTTTCTCATTTTAATTAGACCTCTTCCAAGAAAGATGAGTGGAACAAAAGTTTGCGTGGATCCTTGAGAAATTACACGAGAGACAAATTATTTTACAATTTTTTCCGATAAAAGTATTACGTGTATCAGGAAACAAAGGACACGAAAGGAATAATGTAAAATGAAATGTAAGTTAAGCGTATATTTATAGGGAATGGAGGGTAGTGGCTTCGACTGACCTTTTTAAGGCGTGAAGGGGAGATTCGGTTCGCTTGGCTGACCCACTAGTCCCACCCTTGAGGGCCCTACCGCCATAACGTAATGATCTCCTGTGGTACTCAACTTCTTAGGATATTCAGCCGACCTACCAGTGGTTCTCGACTACGAAAGTGAGAAACGTTTATGAAAAAAGTCTGAATCAACTTTTATTGGTATATAACGTACAACGTAGCTTTATGTAAATGAAACATTTTAACGAAAGTAATAAATGAAAAAAAAAAAAAAAAAAAAAAAAAAAAAAAAAAAAATGTAATAATATACTGGCTTAAGGCGATATATGATTATACGATTGAAGGATAATCGAAGATAAAGATAAAGATAAATTGATTCGTTTATCGCATATTTAAGTATGTGCACCTTTAAGCAAACTGTCTCTTCTCTTTCGTAAATCTCTCTCGAGTGTAAGAAGATAGAGACATTTTTCTGCTTTCCTGATTGAAGTAGAAACGGCAGTCGACAGGTGTGAGTGGCGTAGTGCTTCGAGGTCGGCTAAGATCAAAGGATCCAGCAAGAACTGCTAATAATAAAGCAGCCACTCGCAGGCAGTCGGCCGTGCACACGCGGCGTGTCCTTTCCCTTCCCCCTCCCAGACTCGAGAAACATGCCAGCGTGTATCACAAACGCGCGCACACTTATGCTCCGAGTAAAGCGTCGTGCGGTTTTTACAATTTCTTTTCCCTTTTGTTTCTGTAAAATTCATTCATTCATTTTCTCCTTAGAATATTACTTTATTATTATTATTATTTTTATTTTTTTAAGATATTCTCGTAACGTTTCAAACATAAATTCGACAAATTTCTTCTCTTACGACGAAGACAATTTCGACAAATCACTTTAAATAATGCCTATTATAACGTGCCTTCGTAAAATCGTATTAATTAGTAGCATACGACTTGTTCGCTTCAACGTTTCGCATATTTATGCATGAGAAAGACGCTAACACCACCTTACGTTCAAGACGGTGTACTAACGCTTACATGTTACATTATCATCGAAACATGAATCAAGAAAAAAAATTGCATTAACAAGGAATATTTGTTTCTGTTGTAAAAGAAAAACATATGAAAGTAATTATGCAAAAAAAAAATTGATGAGAAAAGTCAAAAAATTTCAGAGGTCAAAAAAAAAAAAAAAACAAAAGTAGTAAATTTGTAGGCGTACCAACATCGAGGAACCAAAGAGAGAGGCAACAAATTTTACTAGCTGTAACAGCGCCATCTATTAGGTTGGAAACTATGAAACGGGCGTTTTTGTTTAGTTATTTATTTTCATTCAACGTCCGTTTCATAGTTTCCAACCTAATATATAAGTATACATAATACTTATTCATTATTTAAAAACGAATAACAATATGAAAAATAAAGAAATTACATATAGAATTCGTGTTAAATCTCTTCGCTTTTCGTTATTTCACTTTACGAGAAACTGAAATCATCTAGATGCACTTTCCCCTAAGAAGAAACTTGTCCAACATTTACCATACTCTACACGAGGTCATATTTTCCACTCTAGATAAACATACGTAAGCATAGTTTCGTTGTATATTTTAATGCGTCGATATTCTTGGCACGATTAAGCGTGAGAAACAAATAAGCGACTACGACGCTTTCAACTTTGTAATATTATTTTCGTTTTCGAAAGAAAAAATGAGTAAGGTGGCTAACGATTCTCAAATACGCTCTTCCAAAAAGATTCTTATTGACGACAAGAGGGAAGAAGATGATGAAGATGAGGAGGAGGAGGAGGAGAAGGAGGAGGAGGAGGACGACGAGGAATCTGAGACAGAGGAAATGTCATTGAAAGAGAAAATTCCTTGCACTCACGAGGTAACAATGACACATGGTACGAAGGCAGTAATTGCTATTGCTGCAGATCCATCTGGAGCACGTCTTGCATCAGGATCGATCGATTACGATGTCTGTTTTTGGGATTTCGCCGGTATGGATTCATCGATGCGAAGTTTCAGAACTTTGCAACCTTGTGAAAATCATCCAATAAAATGTTTACAATACTCTACGACCGGAGATGTAATACTGGTTATATCAGGAGCGGCACAAGCTAAGGTATTGGATAGGGATGGGTTTGAAAAATGCGAAACCGTGAAAGGCGATCAATACATAACGGACATGGCACGTACAAAGGGTCACACAGCAGGTCTTAATTGTGGATGTTGGCATCCATTTACCAAAGAGGAATATTTAACCTGTTCGCAAGATAGCACCTGTAGAATTTGGCTGTTACATAGGCCACGTGGTCATAAGAACGTTATAAAATGTAGAGCACAAAATGGTGTAAAGACTATTCCAACTACGTGTAGTTATAGCCGAGAGGGAACCGTCGTAGCATGCGGATGTATAGACGGTTCTATACAAATGTGGGATCATAGAAAAAATTTTGTGAATCCGTCCTTGACTTTAAGAAACGCCCATGGCTCGAATAATGAAATATCAAGCTTGTGTTTTTCTTACCTTGGACAAACTTTGGCAACGAGAAGTTGCGACGATACATTGAAATTATGGGACTTAAGATCATTCAAAGTTCCAATATTTGAAGTAAAAGATTTATTTTCAAGATATGAAACAACGGATTGTATGTTCAGTCCGGACGATTCTATGATAGTTACTGGTGAATCTTTAAAAAAGGGTCAAGACATGGGTAAAATATTATTTTACGATACTAAAACGTTTGACCGCATAAATGAAATACCAGTAACCAATTCGCACGTTATTAAAACTTTATGGCATCCAAAATTAAATCAATTATTTGTTGGCTGTGGAAATGGTATTGTTAAAGTATATTACGATATCAACAGGAGTATGAGAGGTGCCAAATTATGCGTCGTCAAATCTCATTTCAAACACAAGCACATGGAAGTAATGTCTACTCAACAAATTATAACCCCACACGCTCTACCGTTATTTAGACAAGATAGGCCTAAATCTGTTAGAAAGCAAATGGAAAAAGATCGTCTCGATCCTGTGAAATCGCGACGTCCAGACTTACCGATTACTTCCGGTCAAGGTGGAAGAGTAGCGTCGTCCGGTGGAACATTAAGTTCTTATGTTATTCGTAATCTTGGACTCAGTAAAAGAATAGAGGATGATCAGGATCCTAGAGAGGCAATTTTGAAATATGCGAAAGAAGCAGAGGAAAATCCATACTGGATAGCACCTGCGTATAAGAAGACACAACCAAAAACTATTTTTCAAACTGACGAACAAGATAGCGGCCCGAGTACCAAGAAACAGAAGACATAAATAGATTTTAATTGGAAAAAAATAATATCTTGTAAATAAGTATAAAAAGATGATGATAATAATAATAATAATAATAATAATAATAATAATTTAAGATACGTACTGTGCAAAAGTATATAATGAATGTTGTTTTATAATATACTATGTATTATTTATCTCTTCATTAGAAAAGACATTGATATTATTATAAAGATATGTATAGAATGTTGTTTTAAACAAAAAAGATACACGATGTAATGTCAACGTAATTAAAGGTAAAAAAAAAAGATAGATAGGGACCTTGGTTAATTTTTTCGAGAGAACTAGTGATCTTTCAGTACCATCTGGTGACTGGAAAGGGAAATTTGGAATTTCTTTCGCCCCCCCCCCTCCTTTTAACTAGTCAATCTTGGATAACACATGTACAAGCCATAAGCCATCTTATATATCTGCGACTACGTTACATTTGAATGTTTTCACAAGTTTTCTTTTCGATTGGGAGATGCATTTAAAACTATACGTAATAGCAGCGGCATGCGAAAACTTAGGAATCGGTATAAATGGAAATTTGCCGTGGAACTTGAAGTAAGTTTTATTTTAATATCTCGTCGTAATATCTTTCTTGAAATATAATTGGATATAACAGTCTTCTAATCATGATTCTCATATATATAGGACTGAAATGGCATTTTTCACGCATATAACGTCAAAAACAAGTAATGAAAAGAAAAAAAATGTGGTACTGATGGGTAGAAAAACCTGGGATTCTATACCGCCAAAATATAAACCCTTGCAGAATCGTATTAATATGGTTTTGACGAGACAATCTCTGTAATCATTTAAAACTCGAAAGATTAAGAAAGTAATCCTTTCTAGATAGTCGTTTCGAAGAACTTATATCATTAAACAAATTTTTGTAGAAACTTTGGAAGCGGAACGATTCCTTGCAAAAGTATTTCAGATGCACTCGACATTGTGTCTCAATCACCATTGTGCGAAGAAGTGGAAAAAATATGGGTCATAGGAGGAAGTTCCGTTTATAAAGTAAGCCTATACCCCGATCATCCTTTGGATAATAACTTTTTTCCCTTGCTACAAAGTTTATATTTTAATTTCAGGACGTTTTGGAATTACCAAATTTTTATCGTTTGTATCTCACGAGAATAAAGAAACGTTTCGATTGCGACACGTTTTTCCCAGAGCTTTCGACCGATTTCGTACCGGTCAAGTAAGTTTCGCCAATTCCTTTAACGTATCGCGAAATAATAATTGTGATCGTTTTTAGGGATCCCAATGTACCAGATGGAATTCAGGAGGAAAATGGAATTCAGTTCGAGTATACGGTTTACGAGAGAAAATGAAATAAAAGCTTGTACTTTTGTTAAACAGATGGATGAACGAAAACTAACGATATAAATACTAACATTTTCAATGAGTATGAATTAATTTTTAAATGTATCGAAAATAAAAGAAATCTATTTTATATAGACTCTATTCAAGGCGTTGATGTATATTTCATAACCTCATCCTTTTATTAACATTCGAAAGGGGAATATGTAATACATAAGTTTCGAATTCGTGCGAAATAAGATTAGATCATATAATTCGTAAGTCGTTAACCCGGAGGCCATTGCATCTGCCTACCGCCGAGTACATGCAGGTGCAAATGAAAGACCGATTGCGCCCCGTCTTTTCCATCATTGATTACCAAACGAAAACCATTATCTAGACCTTCTTGTTTTGCCACTTGTCGAGCTACCAACATCAAATGCCCCAACAAGGCTTCATCCTCGTTACTTGCTTTTGACAATTGTGAAATTGGTTTTCTTGGGATTACCAAGAAGTGTACAGGAGCTTGGGCGTTGATATCTTTAAATGCGACACACTGATCCAAAAAGAAAACAATTAATCATGCTGAATCGTCGAAAAATTAACCTTGCAGTTATATCGCAGAATGATACACATGGATGATAAATATACGCATTCTCTTTACTAATTATTAATAGCTCACCTTATCGTCTTCGTAAATGAAGTTGCATGGTAGTTCTTTGCGCAATATTTTACCAAATATAGTATCGCCGCCGGGAGTAGCGGTTTGTGCTTTTTCCACCTCGGTCGCCATTTTTCTTTTATACAAGCTCTTCGATATATTACCACTCGAAGATGCGATCCTTCTGGACGGAATCAATGCAAATTTTAAGGAAAATGACATTTTCGAAAAAAGTGAAATTTAACGAACGTTCGTTAACAAGGAAACTTAGAGATATAGTTTTAAGTTTAAAGGTCCCTCATGTTTAGATTATTATCACCAACCTTGGAAATATAAAATAATGGTAGACTTAAAATAAGGCGCGAAGATTTGATTCATATGGAATATTAATATTCAAGAAATAAACTTGAATTTTTGACTTTCGTTGCTTTTTCAATATTAAATGATTAAACGATTACATGATCGAAATAAATGTTGGTAGAGTTATTTTAATAATTTACAAAACTATAAAATGATTTTA
Source organism: Vespa mandarinia (assembly GCF_050613455.1). Taxonomy (NCBI): domain Eukaryota; kingdom Metazoa; phylum Arthropoda; class Insecta; order Hymenoptera; family Vespidae; genus Vespa; species Vespa mandarinia. The sequence continues at coordinate 19,519,309 of NC_140811.1, forward strand.
TTCTATTATACAGTCTTTTTAACTTTTGTAATAACACATTACAGTATCTTATTATCTTAGATGTACATAATACATATACATATAAATATATATCGCTGATATTTATACGTTGATAGCCGATATCTTACATAAAATACAATCTTAGTATTAATATATCTAGCTACTTATTTATATTACAAGATATGGCAGTGTCTTTTCTGGTTTCCTATGAAAGATCCTAAATCTTTCAATGATTCTAATAGGTCAAACGGCCCCAGTCTTATAAAAATTATCCTATTATAATATATATTTGTGTGTGTGTGTGTGTGTGTGTGTGTGTGTGTGCGCGCGCGCGCGCGTGCGTGCGTGCGTGCGCGTGTGCGTGTGCGTGTGTATATTTAAGTATATAATTAAACGAAGCTAAACACTATTAGCTCATAACTAATTAATTTACGCGCAGTAGAAGTTTAGGAAAATTTGTCACTTCGTAGAAAATACAGAAGTAGTATGTCTTTGTGTTTTTAGAAAATATCGTAATTCTTAAACATTAATTACGAGTTATTATAAAATACCTTTTTAAATACTATACGTTATTACTATTATATACCTAAATTGGTATATAAAAGATAGATTGAAATAATATATAATAACTAAGGTCAAGTCTTGGGTATATCTTGTACAATTACTTAAACATCTTATATAATATGATATTGTTGAAAATGATATTGTTACAACCTAAAAAATGTTAATTATAATATCCAAAATTTTCTATATGTATGTATAATTTTGGATATTATTGGATAAATTACGCTCCCTAAAAATAATTCTATCAGTCTAAACATGAATCATTTTCATTGAAGTATTTGTGCTCTAAAGCCTGAGTAGCAGTTAAACGAACACGAGGGTCAAACTTTAATAAAGATTGTATAAGGTTCAATCCGTCATCATTGAGATTAGGTATTACATCACTTAAAGGCTTTGGTTGTCTATTAGGAAATGCATTCCAACTAAGCGATACGTTTTTTGGCCACTCTACTTCTGATGGAGTACCAATAATACTAAAATATCAAATACAAAATATATTTATATATATATATATATATATATACACACAATTATATTATATATATATATCTTTATTATAATTTAATATAATTATTATAATATAATTATATTAATATAATTATATTAATTTAATATAATTATAGTAATTAATATATATATATACACACAATTGTGTCTACAAGTCATATTACAATGAATTAATATTTATAATTAAAGCTTACCGGAAAATCCTATCCAATTGGTCTCCTTCGCTGGTACCAGGAAATAATGGTTTCAAGCTACTAAGCTCAGCTAATATACAACCAACTGACCACGTATCTACGGGAGTTGCATACGAGCAACCTAATAAAACTTCTGGCGCTCGATACCATTGGGTTACAACCTAAACAATATGGAATATATAGAAAGTAAGTCATTCGTTCAACTAAAACAAGTATATGTCAAGTATATAGAAAGAAATGTTAAAATTACCACAGAAGTCAATCTCATTTCAAAGTCATATGTTCTGGCTAAGCCAAAATCAGCAATTTTTATCGTTCCTTCTCGCGTGACTAATAGATTCTGTGGCTTCAAATCTCTGTGTATAATCCTGTGACTATGTAAAAATTCAACGCCCCGGAGGATCTCCTTTGACATTTGCTTTACAATGTGGGACGATATGCCTATCTCTGGACACGACGACAAATAAGATGCCAAATCTTGTTCCACATGTTCGAAGACTAACCAAAGAGTCAACCCTTGATTTGATCGGTCAGATCTTTCGTCGCTGGAAGGCAATTGATGATAATTGCCTTGACAAACGTCTAATAATCTAACCTATTGGTTTTAAGAGATATGCCATAAGTATTAATAAAATAATTAAAATAAAAATAATTAAAACAATTAAAACAAATTATTGAAGTACTTACAATATGTGGATGTTCGAATCTTTCAAGCTGTTTTAAAGTTGCTATTTCTCTTAATGTACTCGTGGGCAGTCCATCTTCCGTCAATGGTACTCTAACTTTTTTAAGCGCGACTACTTGACCGCTGGTTAAATCTTTAGCTTTATAAACAGTACCATAGGCACCGTTACCAATATAAGATAATTCCTCGTATGACGCATGTTCCCCCGTTAAGGATGTTTGTACATCTACCGCAGAATCTAATTCAGTGGTTTTCATGTCAAGGGACGTTCCTTGATCGGTATGCTCTTCGTCAGGCTTTAGAATGTTGTGATCTCTCCAGGATGGTCCTGGGCTTACTTCATTTATTGGAGATTCCGTTGCACTCAATGTCTCTAGAATATTTTTTTTTCTTTTATTTATTTTTTTTTTTTACGTGCAATACAACTAATATATAAAATATAAGCAAAAACATTTTGTCAAAAGAAATCTTATTTTCTCTACCTTGTGAGAGATTTAATGCTTCTTCTTCAACGTCCTTTGGCGTTGTTATCCTTTCGCTACTTTCTAACTCCTTTTCCACGTTACCTTCCTCTTCGACTGTGACGTAAGATGCAACCTCTTGAGGTAGATCCGATAATTTGGGTCTTTTCGAATGTGTAGATGAGAGATCCGGTCCGAGCTCTGAGCTCGGACGTCGAGATCTTCCGGCCATCACCACATTTCGGCTATGTTCTAAAAAATTAACAATATATTTAATTCAATATTATTATAGTGCCAATCCTTTCGTATGTACCATCATTGATATTTGAAAATTTATAAAGTGGAAGAAAAAAAAGAGGAAAAAGAAAAAAATGCAAACAGGCAAATATTAATTCCTGTTTTATCTTTCTTGATTAAGACCTGGAAGGAGCGAAGGCGATTAGAAACTAAATACGTCCTACTAAATAGGAGAACTAAAATAGGAGAGACTAGAAGTCCTACTAAATAGAAACTAAATAGGAGAAAAGGAAGAAAGAAAGAAAGAAAGAAAGAAAGAAAGAAAGAAAGAAAGAAAGAAAGAAAGGAAGAAAGAAGGAAAGAAAGAAAGAAAGAAAGGAAGGAAGAAAGGAAGGAAGGAAGGAAGGAAGGAAGGAAGGAAGGAAGGAAGGAAGGAAGGAAGGAAGGAAGGAAGGAAGGAAGGAAGGAAGGAAGAAACACACTTGCGTGCTGATGATATAGTAGCTTCTTTTCGACGGAAAGGTAAATATAGTTTTCTAGAAGTCTTTCAATGAAAATTCTTCCGCTCTTTCTCTTTCAGACTAAGCGGTGGAAATGACGTTCGTATATACATATGTGTATATATAGAAGGAGAGAGAAAAAGTACGTATATATATATATATATATATATATATATATATATATATATATATATACACGTTGGCATACACCGTCTGCTTCGTGACATCTGCACCGACACCTGCGTTCGTATAATAGAACCCTCGTCGCCCTTCACCGCCTTCCGAAACATCTTGTAAACGTAATGAAGCCCTTATATATCGTACAAACCTTGGATGAAGTTATAGTAGTAGGAGTAGTAGTAGTAATAGTACCCTTCTAATAACATCCGCAACCAATTATCCTGATCGTTGGACGTTGTAGACATATCAAAATAATGTTCGTTATACTTATTTTCAGGAAAGTCAACTTTTTTATCTGGAGTATACCAATTTTTTTTGTTCTATTTTTTTTTTTTCTTTTTTTTCTACCAAAATTATGACGTTTACGCGTAACTTATTTTCAGGATGCACATCAGCCACGATATCCCCGTGATTAAACGTCCTCCTTTAAGAAACTTTTCAATATTTTTGGGAAAAAGGAAAAAGAAGAAAACTGAAAGATTCGCGAACTGTTCGGTACACTCAAAAGTTCGACAAGTACTGAACCGATAGTTGGTGACGACGTCCTTTTTATACTCCTGCACGTAATATATTTTTCAGGCAGGTAGTTGATGTAGTTGAATAGAGGAACTCTAATTGTTTGATTTTAAAAAAGGTCCGTACTAATACAAAAGAAACAACCTAAGCAGGGTCATTACAGTGACGTTTGGGACTTCAGATAATTTTTACTGTCATTATTCAGTTTAAAATGTCCAAGTATTTTACAATGGTAGTTTGACATAAAATCAAATATTTTAAGATTATTGATAGGTAATATATTGGTATATTGAAAGAGAGCTCTTAAGATTGAAAATTAGATAGAGCCAAACAATGAAAAAGATATTAAACGAGACACGTTGTTGTAGAAAAGAAGGAAAAAGAAAAAGTAATTTTTCATTTGGTATAACGACAACTTGCGATAAGAATGAGAAGAGAGAATGTAACTTTTCTCTCAAGGGTCGAGAGAAGTAATAAAGATGGATGAGGATGGTAAATATTTTGTGTTATAGAGATAGGAAGAAAAAAGAGAAAGTTTCCGTCCCGGCACGGAAATGTAATAAAGTTTCAAAGGAATGTTATCGCTTCTCAGTTTTTATTTTCCATTTTTTCGTAGCAAAGATGCATCTATATATATATATATATATATATGTATGTATGTATGTATGTACGTATGATGTATGCATGTATACATCTACATAGATTCATTGAGCGTCCTCGGCGAAGAAGTGATTTATTAATGAAAAGCATCGGAACGAGCGGAAGGGAAGGCGTCGTACGCGCCACTGCGATTACGATACAATGTTGCAACGAGATTGGGAGTGAGAAGGCTTGCGGCCGAGTTTGTCCGCTCGGCTCGATTAAATATTTTTATCGGCTTCCTCTCGCGATAAAGAATGGAGGACAAAAAAAAAAAAAGAAAAGAAAAAAGAAATAGAGGAAGGGAACGTAAGCGAGTCGTAATAATCGAAAACAAAAGAAAAGAAAAAAAATAAAAAACTCACTAGCGATGATATTTTCGACGAGATCCTGATCACGACTCTCAATGACTCTGCTTCTGCTTGGGACGAAAATGCAGGCGCAGAGGGAAAAAAGGCGTTACAAGAGAAAAAACGTGCAACAATCTCGAAAAAAAGGAAGAAGTAGAAGAAGACGAAGTGGGGATAGCGCCTTCTGAGAAGTATCCGGGCATCCGGGACTTTTTTTCGTTGGAGTGTGTGAGACAGACAGACAGAGAGAGAGAGAGAGAGAGAGGGGGGGGAGGACAGAGAAAAGAAGCAGTGGGAGGACGATAGGAGAGCGAGAGGAAAGGAGAAGGGTGTTTGAAAGGAGGGAGAGAGAAAAGAACGGAAAGGTCTATGAAACTAAAGAGAAGCATCCTTACATCGGCGGTGAAGCTAGCGAGTTTGTGTATGTAGAAGTATGCCTTTTCACGTGGCATTATCTCGACATCGGCTTCTTGGAAAACGGGGTCGTTTCGACGTTCCACACCAACGAAGAAGAATCACTCGGGAAAGCTAGATGGAAGAAAAGAAAATACGTAGATATAAGAAAATATATTTTTGTCCACCATCGATGTACGGTGATCGAAGGAAATGGCGTCTTTTAAATTACTCCCTTTTCTCTCTATTTTTTCTTCCTTTTCTTTTTTAATCATTTCCTACGCTATAAAAATATGAAAATTTTGGAAAAGATACATATACGTAATATACATGTATCCTTACGTACATAAGCGCATCTAGGATACATGTATTTACTCTGATGGTTTCCTATCGACGCCATTTTCTATCGACCTCTCGAAGGAAAAACGGAAATACAAACGGAGATGTAAAATAAGAGGAGCCTCGATAACCGTGACAAACTAAATGTTGAAAAGTTGCGCAACGAGGCTACTTGGTATCTCGAGTGGCAGGGTACACGAGAAACTACGTTTACGATAAACGACGTTCCGTTTTTGGTTGTTTTTTTTTTTTCCTTTTTCTTTCCCTCTTCTCTTTTATTCCCGATCAAAAGTCGATCGTTCTTATGTTACGACCCATTGTTCGTCGAACGTCGATCGTCGAGTGAGAAAGATTGCATCACAACGAAACGAAAGGTTGCTTACCTCTGTGGCTAACTCGTGCAATGTTCGATTGATAAAATCACTTTATACATACATACATACATACATACATCCACGCACACGTGCATATACGCACGATATATATATATATATATATATATATATATATATATAAAATGTCATATACACGTGTATACGTATGTGTAACGAGGAGCTATTTCGTTACTCGTACGATCGATCGACAAAACGAATTTCCCGCCAACGCATTCGAATCTCGCGCGTTTTATCGATAGTCAAAGATTTATCTATCTACTTGGATGCACGATCACCGGAGTAACGCGCGTTGAGTACAACCTGAAAAAATATCGGAACGATGAATGAGAGAAAAATAGATAACACAGGGACATTGGATACGCTTGCTATCGTATCAAGCGATAATTATATAGTCGAAAAGACGAGGAGAGACTACGAATAACGTCGTTTGCTCTATGAGATCGAGTTCAGAGTCGGACTACGACCACACAGTTACGAGCGCTCGCGTGCATGTTCACGTAGACCGAAATTCGTAGTGTTATCAAAACAAAAGCCGTTCACCGTAGACTCTCTCTCTCTCTCATTCTCTCTCTCTTTCTCTCTCTCTCACCCCTCTCCGTCCCGCCATCCACTCCCAACCATCTACCAGAGAGACAAATAAGATTTGTATCGTTAATGAGTACACACATGCATACTCGCGACAATTTGTGCAAATTTTCACATCCCATCAGCATAATCTCCTACGTGATAATTAAGTTAAATAGTGGTAAAGCCGATGACAACGATAGAATCTTTGACAAAAAGAAACCTGCGAAATCCTTCGAGATTAAAATTTAGAACAAAGATTCCCCCATTATTATCCTTACCGACGATATTACATTCTCCTTCTAGATCCGTAAGCTCGAAGGAAGTATACCGGAAGAATGGACGACATATGCGAATTACGTTCGGTCAATTTCGTCTTACACTTGAATCTTGATAGTTTTCATTGGCTCGAACATTTCGATGATCAGCGAAGGATCGCGTATATCTGCATTCGATGTCTTATCCCATTATCGAGTGATCGTAACATTCCAAAGCGTTTGCTCTATTACCGACACGCGAAACGACAAAACGTTATCATCGAAGAACGATAATCAAGCAATGAAAAATGGCGTCGACGTAGAATCTCGGGCGGGAATTTTGAAAAGGAGAAAAAAAAAACTTTCCTCCGGAGTATTCCCTTTTATCCGAGTGAATATATTTACGTATGTGCGCACACGCACACATACACAAATTCGTTCGCCTATGTGTTGTAACAGGGCCGCCGGTACTCCAAAGTGCTCGTCTCCCACGAAAGACCTTCGTCGGCGATCTCTTGGCGTAAGTACGAAGAGAGGGGACGAAAGGGCGAAACTAGGCAACCCAGACGCGACAAAACGAGCGCAGCATTCCACCGGAAACGATATCACCGTTTCGCTATCGAGAGACCACGAAATTAGAATCGAAGGTAAGATTCGGATATCGTTTAAAGATCCGGAAGCGAGAGTAACACGACGTAATCCCGGACGAGAGAACACGTTTTTCTACGCACCGACAACATCTTTCAACTTCTCCAGAGCTTCTCCGGGATGATACTGTTCTTTCGGTATGAGAGAGAGAGAGAGAGAGAGAGAGAGAGAGAGAGAGAGAGAGAGAGAGAGAGAGTGAGAGAGAGACGAAGGGAGGGAATTATGGTTACAAAAACAACTTGAAAATAACTGGAAAATATGAAACGATGATAAAAATAAATTTCTTACTTTCCTATTACACTCGATAATAAAAGCAGAAGCACAAAGTTGTTGCGTCGCGAAAACGAGAGAGCAAAAGAGAAAAGAAAAGAAAGAGAAAGAGAGAGCAGCCGGCCATGGGCCGGCCGCGTGCTCGACGGGACGTCGAACTCGACACTACGCCACCGGTTTTCGCGATCGACTTTATAAGAAGAGGCCATGCATGACTGTCGCGAATCAGATGAGAACGAGGAACGCGTGGTTCGTGGAAACAATCTAGTCTCTAGTCGCGTCATCTTCGAATGAGAGAGAGAGAGAGAGAGAGAGAGAGAGAGAGAGAGAGAGAGAGAGAGAGAAAGAGAGAGAAAGAGAGAAAGGCAGAATGATTCACGTCGAGCGATCAGCTGGCACGCTATCGTGCTTTCACGTACGTCGAACTTTTCTTAGAACGATCGCCTCGTAGTTCTATCAAAATTCAAAAACGAGAGAAAAAAATACGACGAATAATGTATGTGTGCACACACATACACACACACACACACACACACACACACACACGTTAAAGGAAGCAATATCTCACAGTCTTTTATTATCCACCGTCATTCCCTTCGACCTTTCGACTCGCGTTCGTCGAATGATCGTGCTTCCTAGGATCGTTAACGGCAATAATTTAATAGAAGAAGAAGATATACGTACAGAGAGGGGAAGAGAGAGAGACGAATAGATACATAGATAAAGAGAGACAAGAACGTACACACAGATCAGACGTAGAACCTTTGACACTTCACCGTACACACGATCGTGCATAGGATTCCGCGTTGATCTCTGTTACTAGATTTTGCTTAATAGATCGCGAGTACTCTCGTCGTGACGACGACACCGTCGACGACAAAGACGAAGACGAAGCAAAGATGAAGACGAAGACGACTCGATAGTGTAAAGTAAAGAGCTTTGCGAGACGAGGACGACGTTCCTACCGAGGGCGGAGCACGAATGGGAGGAAGTGGGGGAAGAGGACCGATGTGTTCGTCTCGGGCCCGTAGAAGGTGCTTCGGCTTGAACGTTAAGGCTTCCTCTAAGGGCCTCTCTCGTCTTTCTATCCGATCACCGATCTTTCCTCCTTACAAAACATTTCCATAGATTTCACATTTTCTTACATCTTGGGACGGACCGATCCTCCTATCAGGTATTCTATAAGAAACGCCGACGAGAGAGCGAGAGAGAACTAACGAACGAACGAACGAACGAACGAACGAGAGAGCGAGAGCAAGAGCGAGAGCGAGAGAGAGAGAGAGAGAGAGAGAGAGAGAGAAAAAGAGAAAGAGAGAAGGGAATTCACCAGTCAACAAGCAAGCCACGTGTTCTTTCTAATCCAAGAAGCTGCGTCTTTCTTACGTGGCTTCCACTGTTGTTTGCTGATCACGAAGAGCTGGACAACGCATCGACGAGTCTCGACGAATATTATATCCCGTGGCGCCAGTAAACGATGACGCTCTAAATGTCTTCCACTCGTTTCCACTTTCCTCCTTTTCCTCGTAGATATCTTCTATCGTATTCTATTCCACTCTATGCGATCAGCGTGTCGCGCGACGTCCCGAAACATGAATGGAATGCTTCCTTCGATTCGTCGTGTGCGAGAGAGAGAGAGAGAGAGAGAGGAGAGAGAGAGAGAGAGAGGAGAGAGAGAGAGGAGAGAGAGAGAGAGAGAGGAGAGGAGAAGGAAGTAGAAGACGAAGGAAAGACGAAGCACAGGAGGAGAAGAAGAAGAAGAAGAAGAAGAAGAAGAAGAAGACGACGACGACGGGTCTGGAATGGGTCGGAGAGGCTCCTCGGTCAGATCAGGGGCGGGGCTATCGATCGTAGGGCCCTTCCAAGGGCTTCCTCAAGGGTCTCTTCTATCGTCGCCATTGCTGATCGTATCAAGCTACATTTCCTTTTTTTTTCTTTCTTTTTTTTTTCTTTCTTTTTCTTTTTCCACTCTTTTCCTCGCAAGAGCCACTCGAATTTCTGGCGTTAGGAAAGAGATAACAAGAGGAAATATTTCTAGACGATCGAGTCTATCCTTAACGCGTGGCACATAATTTGAGGATGCTATAATTCAAACGACGACGACGACGACGACGACGACGACGATTCAAAGTTGTAGGAAAAACGTTATCGCGAAAGAACGAGGTGCGTGTATCATCTGCGTACGATTGCTTAAGAATATCGGAATAGGACCGTGGGAAAGAGAGAAAGAGGGTAGGAGGGATAGGGGTAAGGAGAGAGATAGATTATCGTGGTGAATGAAAGAGGCAGGAGATATCCCGATTGTTATCGTGGTAGAACGCAACGTTTATCGTTTCGAGGAGTGGACGTGGACGCCGTCACTGTCGAGAGGGACAAAGAAAAATTCTCTCTTCGCTCTCTCGCATCTGCCAGCAAAAGCGTAGGAAAAGAGGAGGGAACGTAGAAGCCTTAGCTTGCCTTCCAACGACGATTCCACCATATTCGAATTTTCATTCCTCTCGTGTTTTCTTCCCTTTTAAGATACGTCCCTTATGAAAATATTCATTTTAAATCGTATTATTCGAATCGATTCGTATTAATATTTTCACGTTACGTTACGTATTCTTTCCATTCTATAGATTACATCTATCGTATACGCGGTCAGGGAAATTCCTTGAAATGCAACCTGCTGATTCATGGATTTATGGAATGTGCTAAAACGCAGAGAGTTATGAATCCGACGATAAATTATTCGTTATCGTCATGCGATGATTCGTTCGATGAATAGGAAAACTTTCTCTCTCTCTCTCTCTCTCTCTCTCTCTCTCTCTGTCTCGTTCTCTTTTATTATTCAATCCTACTTTACAAGACTATAAAATATAACCTTCCTTCGGTTCTACCGCGATCATTTAAAGCCTTGGAGAAATGGTTTTCCACGATTCTCAGGACATAGGACGCTATAAATCGATTGGTATGCACGTACAATACGTACGTATACTTTTCGAAATATGACGGAAACGTGCATTCGTTTTCCCTCATCGGATTTGTACTCTGCATCGTCGGAGAAAGAGAGCGAGGGAGAGGAGGGGGGAGGGTGGTGGTGGTGGTGCTGGCGAGGGGGGAAGAAGAGAGAAAGGAAAGAAGAGAGATAGAAAAACAAGAGTATCGTCGATTCGCGAATGCATCGCAACCGAACCGCTAAAAATAATCCTGACCTTTTAGACAACACCATAAACGTTCACATTAATCTGTACAACGAAGCAGTTGTATGGGCTTCCGTTTGGCACATCGAACGGAGTAGAACTTTCAAATCTATTGTACTTCCGTCCGACACTTTTCGTATCACTAACACTTTCTTCTTGAAACGTATAATTTTACATTCGGCTAAACTCTCATTGGATATATTTTCTATGGTTCAGCGATTGTACGTTGAAATATCCATTTATACGTATGAAAAATTAATGTTCGATAATTAATCTATAAATATATAACATATATGATTATCAATGATTCGTTCTCATTATTTCGGTGTCGCGCCGTCAATGGCGTATTTTCTCTCACGATTCCTCGCCCCTTCTCGAAGAAGCAAAGAGAAGAAGTTGGTGCGAGACGAAAGAGAGGAGGTTAGGACAGGCAGTCGGCGTCGAAGGGCCCCGAACCGTAGACTCCTTTTGTGAGCATCAACTTCAGCATTGTGTCGAGGTCTGCGCGACTGCTTCGCTTCGCTTCGTTCCTTTCCTCCCTTCTTTTGATGGCTTATGCGTTCCTACCTCTCTAGTTGTTGTTGTTGTTGCTGTTGCTGCTGCTGCTGCTGCTGCTGTTGCGCTCAAGATACCTTCGACCTCGCCAAACTAGACGTCGGACTGGTTTCTGCCCAATTTAGTTGCCCTACCCCACTACCATCCTTCGCCATTGTTCGCTCCGCTTTGGAATGAAAATAGAGAACTGTACGTTCCGTGATCGAGTTGCATAGGAAAACATCATAACCTTCGAACTACTTTCTATCGCTTAAAACGATCGAGACCTTGCCTCTTCAACATACTATATACGTACATGCCTATCTTTTCCTTTCGATAACTTTCCTTCCTTCTATCTTACTCGAAATATTACTACTTTTAATTACTAGAAATTGTATTCATTGGGATTACCTCGAAATTAAATTACGTAGGAAAATTTCCGTAGAGAATTATGATACGTACGAATCGCTTACGATCACGCGTTCATTTCTTGCACTTGGCGGATATTAAGATCTTTTTTCTTTTTTAAAACTTTCCTTTCGTTCTTTCAAACATTTCGTTCTCTAAAACTTCCTCCATAATTGCGTGTAGCGTTGCGTTGCGTTGCGTTGCGTCGCCATCCTTTTGAATTAATATTTGATAATGTACGTCAAAGGCGCGTCGCGTCGGTAACTCCGATTTCCTTATCGACGAAGAAAAATTAAGACGAAGAATAACTTGTTGATTTACGTCGCTAATCTTCCTTATCGACTGCAGCCGCTGTTATTATACAAATTTATCGTTACGCAATTGCGACATATCGTCGATTTATTTTAAAATTTTATTAAATCTTATACCGACGATTTTGAATGATCGCTCAATAATCTCATTTGAGATTACTTTAGCTTTATCGTCAATCGTCTATAGGTAGCAGCTATATCGCTACTTCATACTCAATCGATAATCCTCTGATTATCGAGAAAAGAATTTTTTCAACTCGTATGGTAAGTCACGCGACGAAGGTTTAAGAAAGTTTTCTACCCATGGATAACATTGGCAATTCCCAATTATCAACGTGATGTGGCGGCGTTGCCTAAATGCAGGTGTTACTTTCGACGTTCCCATAGATAATCATGCAAAAAAAAACAACTGCAAAATAGACACGAATAATTATTATAGTCTAATCAATAAATGAATTTATAATATTACACAGGGTAGCAGCGAAGAATCATGCGAGATACACGATTAAATTGAACTTGTTGCTTTTCCTGTATATTTAATTGTCGATTAATTACAAAGTCACTCTTCCTTGTATGCATCCCTCGACGTTATAATTTTTCTGCACACGGAAGAACGGTAGGTAAGACGTAGGTTTTCTTTCCATTTCTTTCCTCTCGCAGGAGAATCGACTACCGACCGTGTAATGCTTCATGGGTACTTGAACAGAATGCAAAAATCCGTTAGACAGAAATGCGATTTTAATTCGCGGCGCGCAGTACGGAGTTGTAACGAGGACAACTCCGTCAAAGTACTAAAAGACAATTCGTAAGAATGGGCGTTACCACGTTGTTGGTCGTGAGGTCGATCGAAGTATTGTTAAAGAAATTGCTCTCTCGATTTATGCGGGCGACCGCTTTCTTTCCGCGTTTGCAACTTCAACCGTTATTGACCTCTCCAAAAAGCTCTGTTCGTTTCAAATATTCGAAAGAACGATTACCCGAGAAAGGGATGATATCACGATTGAAGGGGTATACGCACCCCTTCAAATATTGCAAAAGATTTCTGAAAACGAGACTTATCTTCAAAGAGATTTATCCGGTCTCCGTCGTTTATCTTCGGCGAAACGTGCGAAGAATGGGACGATCTGACGAGAGGAAACGAAGACATTTAATTAACGCTTATCCATTATGTTACATTTGATGAAGAGCACAGAGGAAGTTTAAACGAACCCTCTGTGGCGTTAATTGCTCGAATTCATTAAGCGAAAAGAGGAGATGAGATAAGAAAGTTTCGCGTCTCCTTAACTATCTACTCTTGTCAGATGACGCGAATTATCGCCCCGACAGATATTCCATCGAGAAGATGATTCGATTTCAAACGATAAAAAAGAAATGTCTAAATTTTTAACTACGAGAAGAGAAATATATCGAAGAATCTTCTTCTAGCTGTACGATTTTATAGCTAGACACGGTCTGCTGCAGCAAATGCAAGGAGACAAAGATTCGACAGAGAGAGAGAGAGAGAGAGAGAGAGAGACAGACAGAGGAGTCCAGCCAAAGCATGGTGGCTTCGATGTGGGTTCGAATCACGAAGAAGTGACGTTGATGCTTTACGGGAGTATAGAAATACGCAACACCATGGCGCGGCCCTGGAATAGTCAAGGTGGGAGAAACCGTGTATGACCGTCTTCACCGTCGACGGCCAGTACCGTGTGAACGACCGTGAAGTAAACCTCGAACGAAACGTGAATCCGATCTTTACTCTACTCGCGCGATACTTTTGAAAAAAATCAAACGAAGGGATCTCGATCAAAATTGTGTTGTTTTTTCCAAAAAGACAAAAGTCTAGCAGAATTTTATTATATTTTTGGTCTAATATTTTAAATTATAATACAAAAATCTGTGTGAGAGTACAAAAATTTGTGTTTGTGTCTTAAAGAGCATCCACATCAAGGGATCTTTCATTAGCAGGATGTAAAGAAGAAGATCACGTTGACATTGATAGTGGTAGGACGAAGAAGAGGAAAGGGAGAGAGGGAGAGAGCAAAGGACGGTCGTGTCTTGGCCGAAAACTTGACGCTCGTTACACCAGACTGTTCCTCGGCAAGTAGGTCAAGCGGTGTGTGCGAGAGTGCGAGACACAGAGAGAACAAGATAGAGAGGGAGGAAAAAGGAGAAGAAGAAATTGAAGAATAAGGATACGTCAAGAGGGAGAGAGAGAGAGAGAGAGAGAGAGAGAGAGAGAGAGAGAGAGAGAGAGAGAGAAAGAGAGAGAGAGAGAGAGAAAAGAGAGAAAAGAATGGCGGACTATGGCTGTGAAGTAGTCGCTCGCTGATGACGAGTCGAGGCTCGTGATCCAAAATGGCGGCCCTCTATCGATTACACGATTCCTTTCGTATAGGAAATTTAATAGGATTTGATAAAGCTTCTGAATCCTGAAGGAAGAATAATCTTCCAGTTGGCCTTGAAATACCTACCTTCAACAGGACGAACCAATCATCGTCCTCTTTTCTTTCTCTTTCTCTCTCCCACCCTCTCTCTCTCTCTCTCTCCCTCTTTCTTTTCTTCCAACGTTTCGACTACGCCGCCTAGCAGAACGAGGGTCTAACATGTCGAGATTGACCGGTTCGAAGGCCTTATCGGCCTTGACCATTCTCCTCGTAACTGCCGGTAAGTCGCTAAATCGTTGTTGCGGTTGAATGTCTATGATCTATGGGAGAATATAGGGAAGAATGGGAAAAAGAAAGATCGAAAGAAAGATTTATTGTTCTTGTCGAGCCCTTCTCCAAGAGTCGATTTTATTCTACTTTCTTGTTTCTCTGTTCGATCTAGATTTTAATGTTGCAAAAGAGATAGAAAAAGAAAAATGAAGGCAGCATTTATCATAACATAATGTTTTCACGTTTAAAGAATGTCTCGCGTCTTCATTACGCCGATTCGACGGAATTTCGATGCAGGTTGTATACGTTCTGTTAGATTATTTTGAAAGGAACGACAAATACACGAGAAAATGGGAAAAATAATTTGCTATTAGTGCAATGGAGTATAAATTTGAGTCGAGATTCGAGACCGTAAGTGGATCATATCCGCTTCCGGATAATCTGGCACGCTCGCGCTGCTTCAAAAAGACAAACACTTTCTATTCGGAGTCGGTAAATACGACGATCGAACGTCGAAGATACAAATTAAATTGATTCGAAGGAAGAAAATGATTCGCGAAAGTAACGAATAATTATTTTACAAAGTTGACCCAGTACTCGAAAAGAGATATGCAAAGGAGTTTATTGTTTTCATCGAACAAAAGATGGATTAGAAGGGAAATTCACGTTAGAGTCTATTTAAACGACGAGGAGAAAGCTGCATAGAACGTAGACCGTGTTTCTCCGAGATTTTTCACTCGCCCGACTGACTGGCCAAATGAAAGCTCTTCGTACTAACATATCTATGAGAAACGTTTATACCTGTTGAAGCGTTAACTTGTAAGACCACGCAGTAAGCACGCGTGTTCGACGTTACCGTTTTTAGCCCGCATAAACGAAACGGCTTTATCGAGTCTAACTTTGCTTCTTCTTTTATAAATCCTTTACGAAAGATCCAATATTATTTTATAATGCCCCGTGTCCGTTATAATGCCGATTTCGATAATGATTAACATAAAAAGTTTAACGTCAGGGATGAGATCAACGACACCAAGAACGTATCCGGCATAGAATTTCGTCATTCGTCGACTTTCGCTCAACCGCATTAACCCATGAAAGTGTCACGAAATCGCGCTCTGCGTACCTGAACGTACATACCTATATCTACGTAACCGAACAGAAAGGTGGATCCGATAATTGGACTTTTGGATGAATAATCGAAGAAAGCCGGCGCGCGCGCATCTCCTCGAAGAGAGATGACGTTATTAGTTGAAATATCTAAGTGTAACGTTCGCTTATATTTTCGCGAGCGTCGTCTTCGATTAAACGAACGATCCCTGACGAATCCGTCAATACGAGATCGACTTGACGAAGTTGCCAGACACGGGGCAACGAAATGTCGCGCTTACCAGCGAAAAGAATAAATATTGGGTTGGAATGGTGTACCGTTAACTCTGCCGTTACCGCCTCGAGAGACGTTACATACATCGTCTACGCTTCTACGGATAATCCCTACGACAGCAACGACAATAAGATCAATCCATACATTTACAAATTAATCGAATCGATGTATATATATATATATATATATATATATGTATGCCATAATCGATAAATGAGTACGAACGTAATAGGACTCGCGAGAGAAGAGAACTCTACGATTAAGGTAGTAATTATTCGGTAGAAAATGGTACACCTATAAATTCGGTTTACACGCGTATGTATCCCATGTATTTATTACGTAAAGTTCGAAGCCCGAGAGAACTGCATTCCGTTCTCAAAGTGACGACGTCTGCCTCACGATTTGCCTACATTCTCACGCTTCTTCTATGTATCCGACGACTTTGAAAAAATTTGTAATACTCTTCTACGCATCTCCGTTACTTCTCACTGCTATACCTAATATTATAATGAGAGAATATAATTATATATAAACGAGAATATAATTTTCTACATGCGATGTTGCGAGTACTTGTAAATTCGTGAATGTTATCGCGATTGACGACTGGAAAAAAGAAAGAGAGAGAGAGAAAGAGAAAAAAGGAAAGAATAGAAAAGAAAAAATCATCGATTAGAATAAACAGTTACACATTTTAACAGGCAAACGATATACGGTTAGTTTAATTGCGCGGATTTCAAATTCGTGGCTATGATAGATTTTAATGACCAATTAGCGATATATCGTCGCTCTTTAGCTTCGAAGGAATCAGAACTGAAAAGGAACGCCGCGTGATTATCTGATTTCTTATCGGGCACGAGTTTAATTTCGCGAGGATTCCTTTCTTCAATTAGATTCTCTACTTCGTATTTCAATAAAAATTGTGATGGCAAAATGTATCGTAGAAACAATTAATTAAACGGGGTTGAATGGTTTCAAAGGTGGAATTTGGGTCGGACTTTATCGATGCGTGCGACATAATATATCTGGTATATGTGTGCAATGGTCATTATAGAAAATTTTAGTTTCACTTAAATTACGTCGCGCCTCGTTTAATCGAATGGAGGAGACCGAAGAAATTGCCGCTGTTCTCTCGTTCTTATATTCGCACTTTCTATGCGGTTATGAATTTCTTTGAAATATTCTTGATAGAACGAACATCCATTCGCCGGATTATAATGCTCGATTATAGCGCCTATCGATACTTGCAAAAAATTCTCGCGCGATAAAATGGTTTAAGTGTACGAGATGAAATATTACCGACACTTAAAATGATTACATATGTCGGTAAAATGATAGTCGGTAAATGATCATCGATAATATAATAACCGACCGACATTATACGGACTCGCGGTCCTTTTAACGAAATTTCTTAACTCGATGACTTTGATATCCTTGATATCTCTCTCCGTGATCGCAACGGAAGGAGACGCTATAAAACGATATAGTTCAGGATGATGGTACTCGATAAAAATATTGGATATTTGTCTATTTTGAATAATGAGCAAAAGGGAATAGCGGCAAATAAGGATTTGACAGTAGTACGCTACTTATAGTATAATATAGTATACTATATAGCTAGATATAGAATATCTTTGAATATAGAAAGAGTAGGTATGTAAGAGTAGAATTTACCGATATATTCTTCATACGGTATACGTATCGTCATACAAGCGAACGAACGAACGAACGAACGAACGAACGAACGAACGAACGAACGAACGAACGAACGAACGAACGAACGAACGAACGAACGAAAGCAGAAAAAAGACGGAAAGAAAGAGAAAGAATCCAGAGTAGTTGTACTTTCAAAGCCGTCTCACAGCAGCGTCTCAAAGCGGCCGTTCGAAGAGTTCGATACACCGGCCTCGAGAATGTCAACCGCTCGAGTACCGTTCGTTTCGACAATCGTTCGTCGATCTCGTCGATTTTTTGCTCCCACCACGTTAGATCGATTCACTCGTCCGTTTGCCCTTTGACGGAAAAATATGACAGAAGAAGCAGGTTTCTCTCCTCGTGGCCTTTGCTCGCGCGCGCTTCCGTTATCACATTCGCTAGCCAACCAATGATCTCCCTTCTTTCTTTATACTTTCAGCTACCTTGGCCATACAAAATGATCGAACCTCCTCTAGATCGTCTCAAGATGATCCGGTTTTAAGTGCGAGCTCTTACACGGGTCCTCAAAGGACGACCTTGAGTTCCGATCGACGGGACGAGTCGTTGACTTTTCATCGAACTTCTCCTGCTTTTCGATTGGAGACTTCCAAGAGCGTCTACAGTTACGATAATAAAAATGAAATCAGAGAGTCTCGTTCCGAAGAACCGATCGATCAGTTGACTTCTTCAAAGCACGTCGATCATATAGACGGTAATAACATCGAAGTGAAGTCCGGAGAATATTATCGGTAAGGATTTAACGTTCTCGATGAATTAAGGGGAGAAATTATTAAATCTAATTCGTTTACCTAGCAATATAATACCAACGACGAGTCGATCGATTTCGGGGGAAGGACATGGGGCTCCGCAGGGACGGAATCTCTTGACGGAGCCCCATCAGCCGGTTGGAATCCAAGACCGACCAGTACTCTATTTGCAAGGAATAGACCAACCAAGACAACCTCGCCAAGAGAAGATTTATAGCGAACACGCGCCACCGCCTATTCTACAAACTGCCTTGCCTGGTAGACAAGCCAATCCTGATATTCAGGACATCATTACGGGTATCGTAAAACTTTTGAACGGGAATGTCAATGTGGCTGCTAATACGGTAAGACCGTTGAGGCCGATCCAAGCGACGAGGTACGTACTTATTACGAGGTACGCGATAGGAGGACACGTCCGATGTCTACGACGACGTTAATTTTAGGATCAACAATAGAGGACCGCCGAGAATTTCGGACGTTCCTCCTTTACCACCGGACTTTGATACGCCTGGTATGAATCCTCCTCCTCCACCGGACACTCCTTATCCGTTTGACAAGCCACCGAGTCCTGAGAGGCCTCTGATCAATCATTTACCACCGGAAAGGCCGATCAGGCCTTTCTTGAACGGTGTACCTTTACCGGAACAAATTGTACCTTCGGGAAATCGTCCTTGGTCCTGGAATAGGCCTGGTATTTTTGTTTTTCTCCTATTTAAATTTCCTCATGACTAATAAAGAAAAGTGAAATATTATACGTTCCAATTGTTTAGGTGTTCACAGACGACCGATTCCAGCGTACAAACCTCTACCAGCGAATTTAGATTCTAGCTTCCATCGTGACAAGGATCATCTGAGCAACGAAAAGCACACCGAGAAGCCGCATTTTGATTTGAACCCAGATCAACAGCAGATTGAACTCAATACAACCAACGAGTCTGCGAACGTGGACGATGGCGTCGCGACGAATCACAAAACGATAGAAAATAAAATAGGAAATAGTCCTAATCAGGAGGAGCAGGAAAGTCCTGCGAATCCGACGAAGAAAGGAGAACACGATGATTTTACGAAAAAGATACACAAGTATCAGTCTCACATGAAGGATAAGATAAATAACGACAATACTCTCGTGTTGGGTGCCGAACAAGAGGAAAATGAGAATCAACCTAGCAGCGTGATACGATATACGGATTTTCCAAAACCAGTCATATCTTTGAACAGTCAAGCCAAGGACACGAAGATTACGAAAACGAGTCAAGTCGCGATATCTTCGGTCGTCAACTCGAAGAACGAAGAAAGCAAACTCGACGTTGCGTTCTCGAGTAGCATCAAACCTACGAAATCATTCCCAACGAGCACTTTGAACGTTGAAACGAGCTCGTCGGTACGAGTGATCGAACCGACGCCAACAAAGACCGACGTTCGGCCTACTTCTGTGCCTTCGAACGACGATTCGAGTAAACCTTTCGAAACGTTGACGACGACGACGACAACGACGACGACGACGACAACGACGACGACGACGATGACGACGACGACGACGACGACGACGACGACGACGGAATTAGAGCCGAGTAGTACGTTTACCGAATTGGGAAGCATAGAAATTAAAACGACTTCTTCGACGCCAACGGAGAGTTTACCTACGACGATTGTCAAAACTATGAGCACCACTCAGAAAAGTATGATTCATTCTTCGACGAGCAGCATCTTTTCGAAAAATACAGGTCAGACCGATCTAATCTGCTAAGCGAATGATAAAAGAAGCGTGAGTTCGATATTTAACGAAGCGATAATTTATTTTTGTAGCTCCTACGGATCGATATTCTTACCGACCTCGGCCTGGAATAGTACTAGACGATACCTTGGATTACACGGGAACCCCAGGAGTGGCTACACAAAGACCTTACCCTTCGCCAAGACCCACGTCCTTGGTCGACATATTCGACGTCACCGTTTCCGCGGTTCAAGGTCCTGGTGGAAGTTCTGGTGAATATATCACTCCATTATTCTCTCGCAACGCACAGATACGAGAAATGATCTAATTTTATCTATTAGGAGATGGCGTTAGGGTATCTATAAACGGAGGAAACGCCGATGTTATTCTCACTTCTGCCGTGGAAGGTCAAGGGTTTGTAAGTATCGACGGTAAAAGGACCTATCTGAATTTGTTCGATAATACCGATCGAACTTCTACATCCTCGCAAGTGATACCTCAACCAACTAGAACTCAGCCTCCGCATGTCGTCGGCACTGGGTTAGCCTTCTTTCTCTAGCAAGCGACATGTCTATTGTCAATTAAATACAATGTAATCATTTTAAATACGTTTAGTCTAGCGATCCCGCAACCTGACACTCCGAGCATCAATCAACGTCCTGCCTTATTGTCACCAAGACCGAATTATCCAAAACGACCGACTCAGCCTCCCGTTAGGATAGACACTTGTATAGTCGGCGATAGTAGTACCTGCGATGCGAGTCAACACGAGGCATGTGCAACTATTCAAGGTGTATCAGCGTGTCACTGTAAACCAGGATACGCGAGATTACAACATTCTCTCCCATGTAAAAGTTTGTAATCGAGAATGCTTCTATAACCTGATATCTTACGATCGGTCCATTTTGATAATTATACATTTTTAATATCTTCTTCCTATAGAGATCGTCAGTATCGTGGTATCCATTAGGATAGACAGATTTTACGATAGAAAGGTTGTCTGGGATCGTGGACTCGCTGACAAGGATTCCGAATCTTATCAAACGTTGGCTTTCGAAGCAAACAGAGCCGTAAGTATTTTCTTTTCTTCTCTCTCTCTCTCTCTCTCTCTCTCTCTCTCTCTCTTCTTTTCTTTTTTTTTTTCTTTTTTAATCGTATCAAGGCATTAAGACATTCTATGCTTTGTCCTTTCATTTTATCTCGGATAAAAGAGAATCCGTTTGTATCGATTCAGATCGAGTCTGCGATGTCTATGACGCCTTTCTCGGACGAGCATATGGGATCGTCTGTTAATTCTGTATATCAAGGTGACGTGAGTCAAGGACAAGGAGGAATCTTTGTAAATGCAACCTTGAAACTCATCTATGAACCGAGAACGGTGCGACCTAGTTTGGCTGGCGAATTGCAGAAACAACTTCTCGGCGTCATTCATAGAAGAAACAATAATATTGGAAATAGCGCGCTGTACGTCGACAGTCCTCGCGGATCGATATCCAATTTGCAAGGTTAAATAAAGTCGTAAACAAAGGAGAATATTTTTTTCTTCTCAGAGACGAAACAAACATCCTAAATGTTTGTTGTCCTTTATTCGTTTCTAGACTTGGACGAGTGTGCATCCTCGGAATTAAACGATTGTCACTCTTATGCAACTTGTACAAACACGTGGGGTGGTTTTACCTGTACTTGCAATTCAGGATTGAAAGATCCCCATAAAGACGATTCGAACGAAGCTGGTAGATCGTGCTTATCTTGTCCTTCGACTCATTGCAACAATCGAGGGACGTGTTCCTATCAAAACGATCAGATGCAATGCGCGTGAGTTGAAATGCTCATAGCTTTCCATGCTTATATTTGTTTCATAAACATACTTATGCATTTATGGGCTTTGTTCTTTCTACAGATGTACTGGTAATTATTATGGTACTCAGTGCGAAGTCGACGGCGAAGTTTTGGGCGTTGCGATAGGTGCCTCTGTCGCGGCCTTAATAATTATAGTCTTAACTTTGGTTTGCCTCGTGATGTGGAGGTAAATGGATTTGGATTAAAAAATAATTCGTGCAACTAAATTTGATATTAATCTCGTCTTATCGGTTTCGATCGTAGTCGGAGATGGTCGCGCGAACAAAAGTCCGTCGGTTCGCCCGTTTATGGATACATTCAAGGTGGAATACCTGGGACGCTTCCTGGTAGATAAAAAGCTTTTCACATTTATTTCATTGATAAAATTCACTCTTTTATACGTATAAAGTTTTTGTGAAATAACTTGACGTGACTATGGTATATCTAGGTACGTTGGCTAGAGTGGGCTCGGTTGGGACTTTAGCATCGGTGAAGCAAGGACCGCCGCCTAATCTACCACCCTATATGTTGGCACATTTTGCCGATCACATGGCAACCGCGAATATCTATGCCGTTAGTATTTTTCGTTTAATCGTAAAACGTGTAGTAAGTACGAAAACGATCTTATAAGAAAAATTTTCACATAAATAGACCGAACCTATGGGCCCGACAAGACCGAGCTCTGCGATGTTCGGTTATCCACCGATCAATGTTCACGGAACGTTACCTCCGGTTCCATTACCAAGACTTCAAGCTCCGCCAAGGCCGAGACAAAGACATCAACCGGATCCGGATAGTTCGGACTCGGAACCGCAGGACAAGGATAGGGCCGATTTAATACCACAGAGCAACGGGTTCCACGTGCCCAGGCCAAAGTCCAGATCGTCTTTGGCGGTGAGCATAACAAAACAACGTGTCGTAAGCCTTCTCACGATATAATATTTTACTTGCACTTAATCCTATCATTCGTGCCAGTCGTCGCTTTATTTTTACATTATTATTTTCAAGTTGAATATCTTCTCGTAAGAAAGTCTTCTCTTTTCCTCACTTTATAGAATCAAAGTGGAATCTACAACGACGTGGAGTACGATCAAGGCGATGTTCAGCACCTGTCCAAAAACAATATACCAATGTCCACCTATAGACCGTATTATAGAACGTGAAATTGTAATATGAGTCGATTCTAATCGACTTTCATACAATTTCAAGGAAATAGTCTTTAAATGGGAGAAAGAAACGGAAGTTATCGGCCCTGGCTCGTGACAAGTGTCTTCCGTGTACGCATTACGATGCGAGAGAACTGTAAAATAATAAAATAAAACGAGACTCTACGTATTAAGATTATTTAAGCGTAAATACGAGCAGAGTTTCAATGGGTGTTCCCTTGCGGCGATGGATCTATTTTGCGAAGCTTCATTTTTAGAATTTCTCTTTCGACGAGCGTACAACAAGTATACATTGGTTTCGATGGCCAATATACAAAAGTTTAAAACGATTGGAAGAGTTAATGCTATAATCCATTACGTAATTTTTGTAATTACATATTATATATTTTTTTTTTCAAGTTGAATACAATATACATTTTGAAAAGTTAACTATGTCATCACTTTTTCATTGCCCCTTGCCAAAATAAAAGTTGTGGACAAAATTTTGGTATGCGTAGCTTCTTTAATTTTGTTTCTATGTAGATAAACGAGCAAAATACATCGAAGCTTTTACGTTTCGCAAATTTTTTTATTCGTTCACTTACAATTCCTATCACGAAAAAGAAAATTACGATCGTTGAAATTCTATTGAGGAACTGATAACGTTTTTAAGATTATGCTCATATTTCTTTTTTTTCTTCTAACTTTCAATGATACTTAATTACGATAAAAAGGATATTCGAAATCAAGAAAAAGAGAAACCAGGAGAGAAGGGGAGAGGTTGGGGCACGTGATGATCTACGAAGAATACAAGTACATTTATAATTTTTAAGCTGAAACAAACGGAGTGCATCCATTTATTATTATAATAACCTATGGATAATCGAAAAGAGAAATTTTATTTTAAATAAGTTTTTCTTACGTTCTTCCTGCAAACATGCGAAAATCGTGGCGACAGGCTTTTTCCTTTCATTCTCGAGTCTCGGCACTTGTATAGATCGTAAAGTGATAATGATGAGAGAATACGTTACCGAACGTCGACGTATATATATATATATATATATATATATATATATATATGTATATAAACACATATACATATATATACAAGACATTATGTAATTACAATATATCAATATAATAAATATGAAATATATATCGACAAGTATACATATATATATGCATCAAGATATATGTATGTATATGCGTACTATGATGTGTCAATAATAATAATAATAATAATAATAATAATATATATATATATATATATATACACACACACATACATATATATTATCATTTAATATTAATCAATAATAATTCATCTTTCTTTCGATATACGTAACAATGCTCCATATGAACGATAAAGAGAAATTGTATCTTTTTTCTATATTTTCGCCTTGTTTGTTTTGATAAGTGTAACAATTTTATTGTAATTTATATAAAGAGCTCAGTACTACATCACCAAAGTGCGTAACACGGTGCCCGGTATTTCGTATAAAGGCAATAAATTCTTTTGGTATCTATTAACAAGAAGAAGAGAAAAGAAATGACCTTTTTTTGTTGTTTTTTTTGTTTTACTTTTTCTTTTTTTGTTTTTTTCGATTTTTTTTCTTTTTTTTTTATCGCAAATACCCTTTGACTACGTCAAAAATACGCTTCGATAAGCAGGATATACTTTTTTCCTGCTCGTTTGGTCGTAGTGTAACATGATATATATATATATATATATATATATATATATATATGTATATATGTATATATGTAATGTAAAAGAGTCGAAGAGATCAAAGACATTATCGAAATGAAGGAGAATAAAGCGAGCGAGTAAGAAGTTTTGGAAGGCAAAGAGTGGACGAACTCTCTCGAGGTTGTCGACTCGCGAACGTTATGTTATATACGAGAAAATGAATACTTTTCCTAATCTGTCGTTCGCCGATGAAGCTCTTCCCGATTAATTATATTCATGTACATATCTTACTTAGAAATAAACGACGTTATCGCGACGGAATCGTCGCAACATTTTTAGTTTCTAATCATCGAAAAGGAAGTTCGAATGAAACGAATCGATTGAACAATTAGCGCGAAACAAGAGATAATTGTTTAAAGTCCCTTCGTTGTCCGGGGGAGGGGTAATATGTGTCGCTTTGAAACATAATTCATAAATTCGTTGATTCAAACGGGGTGCTTCCCTTTCTCTCTTTTTTTTTTTTTTGGTTTTTGGTCTCTACCAATATTACACAACATATATGTATTGCATATCATGCCGGGTTTATCTTCATCGACGAGCAACGACGTGGTTCGTAAGACTTCTAAAAGAATCTCTGGCTTATAGTACAAACGACGGTAGATAAGTACAGCGTAAGTATTCAAAGTAGAAAGTGTAAAGTATCACAAGGATTATAATAATCGTTTATAATTACAATTATCTCGCAAGAGAGTAAGACGTTGCTTCTTACATTATCGATCACACATTAATTATAAGCGCTTTAATCGTGTTCGTGCAACGAACACGCGCCAACGAATATCACCAAAGGGATTTTCTTCGTGTTTGGGATTCTCCCGTAAATACATCAGTCTTTGACACAATAATTATAATAATACCACTGATAGAGAGTAAAGCTGAGTGAGAAAGATCGTCTTTTATACACACATGCGCATCTATATGCATATATATATGTGCGTATGTATATAATCATTAAACGTTTTCCTCTTTTTTCCGTAGACGAGAACACTTATAAAAGGCGATTTAAGTTTTTGATGCATGGTCAAACGTCGTAACATTGTGCGCGATAGAGAACGGGGATAGAAGGCTCGAGTAAAGATATTTAGAAAGAGAAAGATGAAAATATACCCTCGAAAAAGAGTGGAGAAACGTTACGAAGAATCCTTCCGAAAATATACGATGGTCGAAGTACTTACCGACGAATAAATCACTGATAAATGTGTGCGTATAAAGGAGCCATTAAATTATCTTCTTCTTCTTCTTCTTCTTCTTCTTCTATTACTTTTCTCTTTTTTTTCGAACAACGGCGACCTCGTATTTAGATTTTCCGTGAAGGAGAGAAACGCGTGGATAAAAAAGAAAAGTGTCCCGTCGTACTTTCAACGAACGCAGAGAACACAAACGAGGATCATCCGCGTAATCGTTATCATTAATTATTATTATTATTATTATTATTATTATTATTATTATTATTATTATTAAATTATTACTAACGGAATAAAATAAAAAATATCTTAGTTTGCGCGTATTTCGTACGTTTCTCGATATGTTCAACAAAGCGAACGAATATCCGATAGGATCGTCGCGAACTACGAGAACTCGTATCGCGACTCGACTCGTTTCGCCATTATATGTATATACTTTTCTGCTCGTGTGCGTTGCGACACGAGAAGAGGACACAAGAAGAGAAGACAAGACGACGCGCGGACCTATGTACAACGAGACGCTTGTGGGTAAGTATTTCGAAAGGTGTATCGAATCCCTCGACGGGAAGAGAGTCGTAGATACGACGTACGACGAGCACCTATCGATTCTCTCTTTCTCTCTCTCTCTCTCTCTCTCTCTCTCTCTCTCTCTCTCTCTCTCTCTCTCTCTCTCTTAGGCCACACGATATAATGATTTTGTATATTCTTTCTTTTCCTTTTTTGTTGTTTTTTTTTGTTTTTTTTCCTCAAAAAAAGCAAAAGGCTTCGAGTACGCGTAAATACTCGTTCTTGAGATCGTTCGTTTTTAAGTCGGAGTTGCTTGCGTCTGAGGTGAGGGCGATGCCGGTGTGTTAACGTTCGGCCTATAGAATCTGTTCACTAGCTGTTTCAGGCTCATGACGGTGCCTAATCCGGTATCCGGGTCCATGTTGATAAACGAATCCAAATTGTCTTTGCACGCTGTAACGTACGGATTCGTAATCGAAATCAATATTGCGAGAAATAAAAGGTATACGTACTTGGCGTTGAAATCGGAGGATAATCGGGTGGCGTTTTGATCCACGTGCCGTCCTCGCGTTTCATGTGTTGCCGGTTCGAGGCAAATTGTTGCAAATAAAGACTGGCGGGAACCAATCGGAATCTTCTGTGATATTCTGGTCGCAAGGCCTCGTCCGATCTGAACGTTTCCGTAGCGTATTTCCAAAAGTGCGTTGGATATGGTAAAGCGCTATCCAAATCGTAAACGACGGCTCTCTCGTCGGGCGCGTAAATGAGGATAACGTGATAATCCTGAAGAAATATGAAAGAAATTATTTTTCAACGAAACCGATATAAATCGAATGAACTAACCCAAACTACGAGCTTGTCCTCGTCTTTGCCAGCTCGTTGACGCCAAAGTGGAACGCTACGTCGAGAATTGCTTATGAAAGCAACGTGACAATGTTGTAATTCCGAACCATGTTTGGTAGCGACGTCCTGGCACAGTTTCCATACATTTTCTTCGCTGAAAATGATCATGAAAATATCGCACGTAAACGCCATAAAAATAATAAATAACCTATAACAGCGTTTTCGCGTGCGCGCGATAATAATTAACCTTTAGATTTATCAGATATATATTTTAAAATCGAAACAAGATAATCAAGAAGGGCCGAACGATTTACGATAGAGCAATTCCTCACCTCGAAAGCATTAACGAAAAGGACAAGACGTAAATAAAACTTTACCATGCGTAGGGTAACGTATTAGACATACGGGGTCGAGGGGGGCGGGGCGAGGTTGGGAAAAAGAGAGAAAAATAAGATGCGTCTCGGCCAATGATCGAATTGTCGGCGAAGCGCGAATTTTTGAATAACCTCCTGTGGGCGTTCGTGATTGGTAGTACGCTATCTATCTCTCTCTCTCGTTCCCTCGATAATGGCGGTGCTCCGTATCAGCGACGTTCGTTCCACCACCGCAACGCGTATCGATCCAGGCGCGGGATATGCCGCAATACGACACATTTATTTCTTCAAATCGATCTCGCCTCCGCGTATCAAGACAAACGATAGTACGTCTAATTAACGCAACGAACTGTTTTTCTTCTCACCAATAGCAGCTCGTATAAACGCAGTCTGTTGCCTTTATGAAGAGTGGCACCAGGGGTTTGGTGTTTCCAGTGACACGAGGTTCCACGGCCATTCTCTGTTTACAAACTCGAGAAAATTCGAAATCCTCGTTGTTCTCTCTTCTCAAGGTCCTCTTATACGCACTTCAATCGGGTTTGCGATTGATTTCTTTCTTTTTTTTGTTTGTTTGTTTGTTTGTCGTGAGCTACGTCATAGCTACTCGTATTCGTTTCGCACAAGCATCCTCGTCGTCGTCATCGTCTTCGTCGTCGTCGTCGTCGTCGTCTTTAATCTACTTTCACTTAGCTTCGGCCGAAATTCGACTAGCTCGTGCGTTTTATACTCTAACGACGATCTTTAACATTCATTCCGTCACTGCGTCTCGCTCGGCAATGTATGTATGTACTCTCGATTAATCCCTCTTAATACGTCCGACTCGCGCCTGGTATGTCGTGAAACTGCGACTGCGCGTTCTCCTTCCATCGTCACATCTCGCTTTTCCCCACCACTTGCTCGGTTAACATTTCTCTCTCTTTCTCTCTCTCTCTCTCTCTCTCTCTCTCTCTTCCTTCCTTCCTCTCTTTCTTTCCACACACCAGCGAGCGTTTATAAGGCCGACGCGCGTATCGTACTATTAATAAAGCCTATTGCACGGATGAAAAAATAAGGTGTAAAGGGAATAGAGAGAGAGAGAGAGAGAGAGAGAAAGCAAGCGGAACGAGGGCGAGACAATGCATTAAAGTAATATCAATGATATCCAACGACATCGATTACTTACCAATATTCTTCAAGGCGCGAACATTCCTATCCAAGCTCGCCAATTCCAAGACCAATTAAAATTTCGTTATTCTTTTTAATCGTCGTACCAATCGACTACGATCGATCGAAACAATGCGATTGACTTTTTCCGTTTAATAGCTAGACAAACAGTAGCTCTCTCTTTCTCTCTCTCTCTCTCTCGTTCATTTCGCTTCCAAAAACATACGTATATTGTATCGTATATATTAAAGTTAATTTTGGCAGGTAAGATAAACCATGAATTAAACGATGTTTGCAATATTTTTTTCCGGTTCTACTGCTTGTCTCTTATCTTTTATCAACCGCGCGTCCAACCCTTCGTAAATATCCATTTTCTTCTATACGATGTTCTCGAATATATCCAATCGATCGATCCGTGAGAATTTATGCGAGTATAATGCGACCTTCCTTGCTTTATCGATAGAAATGTATATTACTCTTGCGTTCTCCTCTTTTTATTAAAGAGAAACGATAAAAAATGCTTCGTCGTTCGTTTTCTATTTAGCATCGTGCTTCTTTTTTTCTTTTCACTTTCAAGGCGGTATGACATTTTTTATTTCCTCTCGTGTCGATGCGATTATAATATTCTCTACTTAAACTGTTTGCTTTTCCTTTGCTCTACCTATATCGCTCAATTTAATTCTTATCCTTTGATCTTTGCACACGATAAAATCAATGTAGCTCGAATAAAATATAATATCGAAGAAACATACGTATAAAAGAGATTCGACTTTTTGAAATCTCTTATAAAGTGTAATATAACGTGAAATAATTTTTTAATTGCATACTGAATCGTGAAAAAGCTTGGTATTTTTGAAACGCAGTGAAAGGACTCGTGCGTAACTTGAAAAAAGTATATATCCGATAAATCACCAACCGGGAACGCTAACGTTGTCCCTGAACTTTTATTAGGCCAAACGTTTCTCTTATCCATATTCATATGTATCGCTTGTTATCGTTTGCTCTTTTCGCGTATTATTTTACTGTACTCCATTGAACGAGTCGAGTCAGTAGAAATAAACAAATCTACGTGATCGGGATAGGAGCGTATTTACAATTTTCAGATCCTGCACCAGCTTTAAATGGGATTCTCGTAATGAAATAATTCTTAATAATGACCCATGTATTTTCGCCTCTGAATTTTACAATTGACTATTGTTTGACATCCAATAGCTGGTGTTCATTGCATTTATCACGTGCCTAACACGCAAATGTTTCGTTTATTTTTACTAACTCGACTCGTTGAACGGAGTACAGTCGTGGTGGCATCTAATGCAGCGTAAGAAATGGATGGATGCAGTGCGACGTATCTTGCTGATATTAATGGAAGAGAAATGTAATCTACGACGCGGTGCTTCGACGAAAGAAGAACAAGTGATTGAGAGAGAGAGAGAGAGAGAGAGAGAGAGAGAGAGAGAGAGAGTTTGATTCTTTAAAAATTTATTTTGATTATGTTTAGGCAACATGATCAAAAAAAAGCGTAACGTAATCTACTATCGATTGATTTTGAAAGAGAAACCTTTTCGATAACAATCTTCGAATACATTCATCGAAAGGAAATTGACTGTTTCCAAATTTTTCGGCTTATTAAGCGAACCCATTTAACTTCACCAAGGAGACTATTATTCCGGAATAATTAACGAGCCTCTTTTCTTGATTACGATCTACCAATGATGAATATGGGGCTCATTATTTCACGGTAATATCCGATATTATGGCATGAATGATACATCTGCGATAGACCAAAGATTATATTTATCTCTGCGATCGAACATATAGTATATTTGCTGTTGCTACGAAGTATAGAAATAAAAGAAAAAAAGAATAAAAACAATAAGCTACGTATAATCTAAATATATAATAATAATAAATAATAAATGAGTGTATGTGTTACTATATATCTATCACGATTGAATTCATTACCTCTCTTTCTTAGAAAATTCAGCCGTAAAAGCGCAGACATATTCTATTATCCACTTTGACTATCGATAAGATACGCCCTTCAACGCTATATATTTTTAGATGTGTATACGTAAATGTTTCCAGTAATAACATAAAGTTTTATTAATGTTGCGGTAAACGAATAAGTGCGATAGTACAACTTAAAAAAACTTACGACTCCGTTCATTTTTCGAATTGCCAATTATGACTTGCCAAAGTGAATTATAATTATTCTTCTTTGACATATATATGTATATTAATTGTTATTTATTATAGATAACTGGCTCGTCGCCATTTGAAATGAAATCGCCAAGTACTTTGGAAAATCGGCCACCCGGACAAGTTTTTATTTTATATTAGAAAGCTTCTTACGAAAGCTTCTTCACGCTCTATATCATATATATTATTAAATACATTTTGATACCGCAAGCAGATAGACATTTAATTTTTTATTATGACCTACATATATGTCGTAGTACCCATTAGGACGATATTAGTTTCGACGTAATGCACATCATCCAGTATAATGTACGAAGCGCGATACGTACGATGCCGCAAAAATAATCAGAATTAACAGAAATATAAAAATGTGAAATGCGACCACATGACATACAATGATATTCCAAAGACCTTAAATCGGGTAAGTAATATCCGCTTCTCACCGCGGATTGCCGCTCAAAGTTCAAAATTGACATCTACTCGAATATGTCAGATTAAAATTATTTCGCATTTCAACGTTTCTCGATGGCTGTGTAACTTTTCAACGAGTACACCATCGTTCAAATATTAATTATAATTATATTACATTGATAGTCGTAAAAACGTTAGATCGTTTAAATAAATTAAAAATAATCGCAACTATGTACTATTGTACGATTTGGCCGATTTTCGTGGAAAAGAAAAAACTGATTCGCCAGATGTGAACGACGTCCTTATTATTTATATTACTGCCTTGCGACTTGAAAATTTCTATCCAACGATTATCCAATGGATTAAAATTCATTGGGGAAAATGGAGTTTTACAATTATATAGGAAGACAATGGCAACGGAGTCCGTAAGTTTTCTTTCCACCCCCTCCGGCCCCTTCCAAACGCACTATCACCTTCCTCGATTGCAGACTGAGTACAAGTTTCGCCATCTAACCGTTGACAGGCCAAACTGCATTATACAAGAATTGAATTTCATTAATACTTCTGCCGTCATCTGATATATCGATGAGAGCTACTGTTCGCTTGTCTTTCACTCGACAAACTCCACTGGTGTCGTATGTGCTAGTGCATCAAACCGTTCCTAACCCTTTTTCCAAAAATTTTGTTGAAATAATGGCAATAAATGCAGCAAAGGCAATTCTTAAAAATGGAAAAACTGTATTATTTATATGTGACTTTCAAGAAAGATTCGCAAAAGCTATGTTCGAATTTGATAAAGTTCTTGAAAATTCTGTAAAATTGGTAATTTGCTCAAAAGTTATCGTATATTATAACGTTAACATATTTGCGTATATGCTTGATAACAGTTGAATTGTGAATGAGAAAGTTATAAAGTTTGAGGTTACGTTCCTATTGTATCGCGTATAAAATATAAATTATACATCCATATTATCGTTTAGGTAAATTCCATGAAACTTTTAAAAGTTCCAATGATTGTGACGGAACAAAATCCAAAAGCTTTGGGGAAAACTGTACCACAACTAGATATATCTAGCGCTAAAGGTCCTTTTGAGAAAACTCAATTTAGTATGTGTACCGCTGACGTAAGTAATTAATTCTTCAAGGCTCAGCTTGTAGTATAAGTTCTTAATTATTTCATTATTTGCAATGTTAAGTATATGATATTTTCTCATAGGTCAACGAAGCACTTTCCAATATTTGTTGCGGAACCCGTCCTGAGTCCATAATACTTATCGGAATTGAAACTCATGTCTGCGTTGAGAATACAGCGATTGATTTGAAAATGAGTGGATACGAGGTTCATACCGTGGCAGATTGTTGTACATCTCGCACGCAAGAAGATAGGTTATTAGCACTGGAGGTAATCGATTGTGAGATATGCGATTTATTTAAAATCTATTAAAAGATATTAATGAAACGACGCGCTTTTATAGAGGATGCAAGCAATAGGATGTCACATATCTACTTCAGAGACTGTTATTTTTAAATTATTAAAAGATGCAAAGCACGAAGAGTTTAAGAACGTTCAAAAATTGGTAAGAACGCCTACGTTATATACAGGGCTTGTAACCGTATCAAAGATATAAAGATAGCTAGCTTTCCTCTGTTTGAGATCTTTTAATTCGTAAAAAATAGATGGATTATGAAATATATTTTTGTAAAGAATTTGGATGTGACAAATGTGTATATTATTTCATTATATCGTACATGAATGTCTTATAAAAATAGTAAAAAAAGTCGATACGATGGAATAAACTTGACATAGTAATAGAAAAATATTGTACTTTCTTTAAATTCTAGTTTGTAATTAGCCTTGTCGGTTATAAACCTTTTTTACTTTCCTCCATTCTTATCTCAATTTTTCCCTGTAGAACCAAATCCATCCGCCCCTCTTGTCGTTTTATCCAAAGTATCCAATTCTTTTAATTCAGGATATTCTATTTTTTCACAAATTAATTGAGCGATGCGGTCACCAGGTGCTATTTTAAATTCTTTGTCGCTATGATTGAAGATTAATATTTGAAGATTTCCACTGCAAGCATAGTATTTTGCAAGTTACAATTCATATTATTCGTATTATTATT
The DNA here is from genome assembly GCF_050613455.1 of Vespa mandarinia. Classification (NCBI taxonomy): domain Eukaryota; kingdom Metazoa; phylum Arthropoda; class Insecta; order Hymenoptera; family Vespidae; genus Vespa; species Vespa mandarinia. Next base: position 19,553,151 of record NC_140811.1, read on the forward strand.
ATTATTTGAAAAAGAATAAAAAAGTATATACCGATAGTCCGCATCAACGACGCCTGCGCCAACATCTATGAAATTTTTCAATGCTAAACCAGATCTTGGAGCTATTCTGCCATAAGTGCCAGGAGGAACCTGTACTTGTATATCAGTTTTCACCAAACTCCTGTCTCGAGCCGGTACAACGCACTCATAAGCACTAAGTATAAGAAATAATTCAAAATGATTCGTTGAATTTATCACTGAGAAAAATAATTCCTACCTTCGTAAATCGTATCCAGCCGCTAAAGCTGAACCTTTCGTAGGTGCAAATGCTTTTTCTGATAATTTGGCGAATTTCAAAACGCTTCCACCATTCACAGCAGTCATGTTGAGACCGTTATGCTTTCTTCGACGCTTTATGACCGACGTGTTAGCACAACTCAAATGCGATTGTACTAAGATTTACTGGGGTCGTTTAGAGGCGGTTTTTCATTGCCGACCAGTATGAAAAATTTTTCTTTCATTCCTTCTTCTCCATTTTTAAATGCGTACATTTATGAATTAAATTATCTCGGCAAAATTCAGCTTGAAAAACTTTACCGATTATCTTATAATTTTTTCCTTATTGCTTAATTATAAACGCTAAACTGACTAATATAGTAGCTTCTATTTTATGAAAAAGGACCGGGAAATTTGAACGTAAATAGTATTACGTTATCGATGAATAGAACAATACAAATTTATAATATTGATATTTCATCTCTCTATCGTTTTTTACTTTCCAACGAACATCATTAATATTGATAATGGCAATTCTTGTTATTTGTACAAGGACAGAGAAAGAACTTGAAATTCTTCAGTAGAGTAGATATCGTCTATTGCGCTGTCGTCGAGAGCGACAAAAGATCGATACTTCTTTCGTTCGTGAATTTGAGAAATACATCGATTAAACTTGTCTCGTCTTTTCATTGTTTTTCCATTTGGCATCTTTTATATGTATATATTCATAGATATAAAGACGTACAGTATACTATAAGAGTTGAAACATATAGAGAAGAAAGGATTGACAAAGGATAAGCAACGCGAAACGAAAACGAGACGCATTCTCATTTTCTTCATCGTTCCGCAGATGGCGTCGCGGTGACACCTGTTCTCGCTAAGCACCGCCGCGAGTGCGATGAAATATTCCTGAAGATTCTCATTTATCCGAAAGAGAAAGGAAGCAAAAGTATGGTGGATCTCAGTGGACCTGACACGCCGTATCAACACGGCTTTAACAACGTCGTCTTCGTTCTTCCAACGATAATAGTCGTCGGTCTTTCCGGTAAGAATTCTTATTCGTTTTGAAACTCGATATATCCTATACCTTTTTTCTCCCTTTTTATTTCCTTTTCTTTCTTCGATCTTACCATGAAAGAAAGAACATATGGTTTTTACGCATCGAACGCGTTCGTTTATCCGTCATCTCCAACATGTTATTTCTCTAGTTGTTATTTCGATCTTTGAGAAGATTCAACTTTGTTTTCATCCCGAAAGGAAACGCGAAACGTAAAAAGTCGACGATTGGCTGCTTATCTCTCTCCGTTCGATTTATTCTCTCGGGTGATTTGAAAGAAAGAAGAAGGAAAAAAAATACATTTCCATCGTTAAACAAATTTTCGATAATTTATTTAGCTGGATCTTCGAATTGGACTATGAAGGTACCATTAACGGCTATTTCTAGCACGTTATGATACACATTTTAAAATATTTAATGAGAGGAGAAATTTGAACAGCTGTTAAAAAGACGTGCTTTCAGATGGATAAGCAGCTATCGAATGTAACTGGCAAATATTTTTTGACTAATTTAATCGCACATCTATTTTTTCTTTTTTATATAAGAAATTTAAGTTCAATGGATAGTCGAGCGATGTTCTCTCTCTCATCACTTTATTATATTATGAAATTTATATAACACAAGCTTTATATTTTATTTTTATAAAACAGCCGGCTAACAGACGGTATCGAGAAAGGTCAATTTGATGAGTCGCTCAGCAGCCATGATAAGGGATCCTTCCTATCTTTATCTTTTTCTCTGCCTGCCAATATTTTTTTTCTCATACACACTCTCATAAACGAGGGGTGAGAGATAGAGAGAGAGAGAGAGAGAGAGGGAGAGAGAGACAGAGAGAGAGAGAGGAGAGAAAGACAGACTATATTCAGAGAGTCTTCTCTTTATCTGTACCTTGGAAAATGTCAAGTCGTTCTGGCGAAGTTGAAGCACGCGTCGTTAAAAGCCACGTTGGCATCTGCTATCCGAAATTCTACTAATCGTAAAGCGAGCCCTCTTTTTAGCCCATCTTTTCGCCAAAGGGCGAACAATTTCCTCTCATCAGTGGTAGATCGTTTCGTTTTTTTTAAAAGCATATGCTTTCCGACAGATCTTCTCGTAAAAGTCTCTTATTTAAGATCACAGATACATTCTACACTTTCAAGAGAGCTTGCGCTCTCTTATATGCGATTTTCGATGGAACTTGTGCGATAAGAATAAACGTGTGGCCTTTTATGAAGAACTTGTAAAGATAATTCTATAAAAAATTCGGCATATTAATCGTTGGTGTTCGATTAAGATATGGCGGTCGATTGTGAGTGGGCTTAAGATGTTCGTTAACGCTTACACCGCCGACAAAATTGTATACGAAAGTATATTGGCGATGCGGAGAAAAGTTAGAGAACGAATTTCAATGGATCACTCTGTTTAACATCCAACACCTGCATGAGATACTCGACTCGTAGGTCGACATGTCCGAGGAAGAAAGGGCCAACTTGAAGGAAGATTTGATGAAGGTTATTCAAGGTCGTGCCTCGAACGTAAAACAAGTGCCCACTCGCAATCTCATCAATCAGACCTTCATTTTGTTGTCCTTGCTCGCCGTCGTAGCTCTCATTTTTGGTAAATATCGAGAACGTGAAACAAAGAAATGAACTCTTTATCCTTAGTCTTTGGAATTTGATCCTCGTTGGTTCGAGCTAATTCGCTTGCCTTTGCATTTTTTCGATGATTGCGTAGGCATTTGATTTAAATCATTGACCTTAGCCCGTTAAAACTGTTTTCTGTATCGAGCTCAACTATCCCGATATCGTGTATTATCTAATCGTCCACTCGAAGCGCTATACAAAAATCCAATTGATTATCACCTGTAGTTTCAATTCGTTTCTTTTAACAGCATTAGACCAAATATTCGAGATGGTTGAAAGTATCTTAGAAAATTTGTGTAATATCGATGCACTTTCTAAAAAGCAAGAAGAAAAGTTGATCGACATTCTTCTTCGATTGAAAAATCTAGAAGATGAGAATAAGAAAAGTTTTATGAAGAAAGTTAAAGTACTTGTTAAAGAGATCTTTAGCGATTGGAATACACCCGCTTCGTTTTTCTTATTGATGCGATCTAACGTTTTTTTTTTTTTTTTGACAATATTCCTAATATTTTTTGTATTAGGTACGACAATATTCCGAGCTAGTGTGATTATGAAACTGGAACTCATATACATAATCCACAACCATATAGACAAATATCTTTCAATAATCCAATTTCATATTATTCTTTGTGACGCTTTCATAATTCTTTGCACTGTATATAATCATTCGTTTAAGCGAACTCGAACGCTGTACGAAATTTGTTAATTAAAATCGTATATATTTTCAGTATTCTTCGTTTATAAACTTTTCAAATGCTTGAGGGAGCGCGAACAAAAGAGAGAGGAGAAAAAGAAGAACAAACAGTTGAAGAAGAAAAAGTAGTCGAGGATCTTCGAATCCAACGACGAAACGAGTTGACTGAAACGAGAGAGTACAAAATCCTACTTTCCACCGAATAAAAGTGACGATTTATAATAAAAATGAGCTGTTACGTTGCTTTACATAAGCAATCATCTACGGTCTCACGTGTCAAATGATGAAGTCAATTGAGATTTTATTGTCAATATTACGTTTTGTTAAATAAAGTAATATATTTATGAATATATATATATATGTATATATATTTAAGTTTTTTAATCCTTCCTGAGAAGTTTCGAGTCTTCGTAGTCGTCGTTGTCGTTATCGTCTAAAGATGATATCATGTTAAAATGTCTCTTACGATTTCATTGAAAAATATTTATTATGCTTATTCAGACTGATTGTACGCAAATTGCGAGACTACGTATACACAGCACAGGCATGCACGCACGCACGCACGCACGCACGCACGCACGCACGCACGCACGCACGCACGCACGCACGCACGCACGCACGCACGCACGCACGCACGCACGCACGCACGCACGCACACACACACACACACACACACACACACACACACACACACAATACTTAATATAATTTGTATATCGACGCGCGTGGATTTATGAGCGTACACAGTGTTCCTCGTCAGATTTAAAAGTAATCTTACAAAATTCAAATTTCTTTTCTATAGAGACGACACGTTATTACGCTACCTTTACATGCCGATTTGTTATTTCGTTCCGCAAAGACTTTGAAACGTATACGTATTAAACGGATATATGATACATATTATATCAGTAAAAAATTTTATAGTAAAAATTATCAATAGCTAATAATAATTATACGCGGCACGTAACATACCATAGTGAAAAAATAGCTGATTTATAATCGCGCGATATATGTAAAGGTAGATAGGCATTAATTGCTTTTTCAGCAAATTTATCGCTTTCTTATTATATATCTTTAGTTGTACGTATCAATGTAAATTACTGGAGATATAATCATGTCAAACGATGAAAACGACACTAAATATAGCTGCCGTTCGACGCACAGGTACGCTTCATTGTAAATATATAACAACATATCATTATATGCGTATGCTTATAATTTGTTTTATCCTATTAACAGTTATAGTTTGTATAAACTCTTACGACATAACAAATAACAGGAAGGTTATAATACTTGGTAAGTTTTTCCGTGAAACCAGACGTAGCTAAGACCGATCAAATTTGTACAATTTGCATATTTAATACCGCATTCCTTGGAAGCATTTGGAAATATGCTTGGCAGAACAATTAAGGCACCTAACGCGAATCGATTGTGCCGCTTTAATAAATATTTTCCATTGGTTGCGAAAGAACGAAGAAATTTATGAATTTCATATTTCACATTTCGCTCCATTCATTTTCCAGTTATATCAATCGAACAAACACGATAATAAAATAACTTTTACGACGTTAATAACTATGAGGTTTTTTTTTTCTTTTTTATTACGTAAATATTAGTCATTTGGTATTCAAAATCTGTGATGCTTTTAAAAAGTCAGTATCTACCTATACAACAACAGTTTACTGATGAATAACAAAAGAAGAAAAACAACGGTTATATTTAATATCATAACGCAATAAAAATATATTTTTAATAATAAATTTAATTTTTCTCGTAAGAGATGAAATAAAATAACGTAACAAATTTGACGAGGCTATCCATTACCAGACCATTTCTTAACTCGCGCCATGTATACATAAATCGATATTACTCAAATAGATTTAAATTAATATGGCAAAAAACAAATTCGCTCGTAACACTCGAACATTTCTTTCGGTATTGTCGCTATTATTGTCAAAAATATAAGTGATTTATAATGCGAAATATTGGAAATCAATATATACCATACGACGAGAATTTGTTATTATCGTATAAAAAAGATGATCGATACCGTCTATGTCATAAATACAAATGTATGCGCCTACAAATTGATAAGTTAAATAGATGACTCCCTTTCGTGCATTATCTTTAATTAGTTAGAATGTAAATTTGCCGATTAACTCGCTTGAATCGTTTCCTCGTTTTCTTCCATAACGATGCACATTTATCACATCTATATAAACGATATTGCACAAAGAGTAAAGTATCGGAGTATCATCGCGCATCATCGTGCTCTTCCTCGTTCGATTATCTTCTCATAAAGATTTACAAAATCGATGCCCATACTAACGGATTAGTTATCCGTCGGTGTTCAGCGTGAGGATGATTTCAAGAGTAATTTGTACCGTTCGCTGGCCGTATCTATAAAAAAAAAAAAAAAAAAAAAACAAAAACAAAAAAAAAAAAAAAAGAAAAGGGGAAAAAAAAAGCAAAAAAGAAACAATCGATTTGAAGGAATAAAGTTTGATCGTAAATGGATTATTGATCGTATTTACCTTTGATAGTTTCCACGAAGTACATGCTTTCGTCCTTCATATTAGCAACCAATTCGTCGGTAACCAAAACGTGAATTCCTTGAGGACCGAGGAAAAGCACCGAGTGTAAACGATCCTGAGATAGGCTCAAAGTACTCGTTAATTTGTTCGTTAGCGCGTTGCTGGTCAAATGATCGAGATAAGCGACTCTCCAGAGCGAGCCGTTACTTTCCAAGGAGAAATAGAGCGTGAGTTTCGGCGTCGGTGCCTTCGAGTGCAAAGCATTGAACAATCGTATTCCATCGGCGAGACCGCAGATTTGTATCAAGTCGTCTCTGGAGAGCCGTAAAATGTCAGAAGCTGAGAAACTTGCGAAGGTCGACTCGAAAGCGTTGAATCGGCCCGCTCGAAGCCACGCGCTCGTTTGCGCTGTATTAGCGTCCGGTGCCAATTCGGTGAAGTAAGATGTTCCCTGTACAATCGGAATATAAAAAAATCGATAAATACATTCGAAGAAGATATCGAAAACAAATGCTTTTTTTCATTAAAGAAAACGCAATTACGATTTTCATAGATTCCAATTGTTTCGTGGAATTAGCGTTTTTCCTCGAGAAACCAACGTTGTCGGTTTCAACGATGCAAGATTGATCCGGTAAGATGGCTGCGGGCGATGGAAGAGCCGGTGCCGTTCCTACGTTTTCTTTCGCAGCATCCGGCACTGATACCAAGGGTACGACTCCGGAAGCGGAGACCGATAGGGCCGAGGGTGCTCTAATGGGCGAAACGTTGCCACCTACGCTCGCTCGGCTTTGTGGTGATCTAGAAAAAGATGCAAAAATACACGATTATATAGACGCGACTGGAAACGCGCCTTCTCTCTATTTCTATTTATACGATCACAATTAGAGCGATAAATGGGAGTGAACGAGTGCGTGTGTGTTTGTGAAGGAGAGAGAAAGGGGGGGAGAGAGAGGGGGGGGGGGAGAGAGAGAGAGAGATTTATAATATCACGTTTCAGACAAATTAACTTTATTGGGAACAATTAAAGCGAAACGACCATAACGCATTTTGTACACCCACGTAGAGTCATGCAAAAAGGCGAAGAGAGGAAAGGTATGGTGGGGGGAGGGAAAGGGGAGAAAGACAAGTGGCTTACAATTAGAAATAGTTGAAACGAAATCCCTAAATATATATTATTCTCTAGTCTTACACGGTAGGTGTTTTCAGGCGAAAGATTAACTTGGACGCCTTGCTCGTAGCGATCCTCTTCGAGTCGTTCCGACATCTTTTTAAAGTAAGACTCGTCAATCCTCCTCGAAAAAGATGATTCCTTCTAGCTCGACCGTCAATAAGAGCGTGTATGAATTTGGCTACTATTTCTATTCCTAATGGACCGCCACCTTTGACGGTAACCTCATGTTCGAAAATCAATGCCGTAGAAGAAGATTCTTCCCTAGGATTACGCGACGTTCGAACGGTCCAGCAACTCTTCAAGTCCCAATTTGAGAAGCTCTTGGACATTTCGCGATATCTCGACGACTATTTCCAAACGATCGAATTCGAGGAAATATGTAATATGTATCTCGTTCGCTCGAAAATCTTCTTTATCGAGCGAATACGACGAACATATTGAATTGTTTAATTTTATTTCTCGCAATGTCTCGGACGTTTGTCCATTGCGAGAAAAAAAAGAAAAAGAAAAAAAAAAAAAAAAAAAAAAAAAAGAAAAAAAAAAGGAAAAACAAATAGAAGAAGGGGCCCCTTCGGAAAGAGGTAAAAGCGTGTTAGCTTTCGTGGCAGTTGTCCCGATCGGTTTGAGCCGGATGATCGCTTTTAGATTGACGCATACTTGCCCCAAACCAGATATCACCGGTCTCGTCTTTACCGGCGTGATTTCTTTTTCGTTGGCCTTCGTCGTCGTCGTCGTCGTCGTCGGATCGTTTCCTATTTGTCAAAATATCACTCGTTGCTCCTCGTCTCCTTCTCCATCCCCACCTACCTCCTCCTGCTCTTTTTTATCAAAACTCCAGAGAGAGGAATTTCTCTATATCTTCGGATAAGATTTTCTTTACGCTTCGCTTCTGGTCTCTCTCTCTCTCTCTCTCTCGGTGGTATTTTCTTTATCGATCGTCCATTCTCCGAACGATCCTCTCCTCGTTGTTCGCGTTGCGTTTGATTCCAATTAATTTCGCCATACAAGAGCGAGGGTCCTATCGATATATCAAATGAGGAGCGTTTTTAACCGCCCTGGCTTAGGCTTTGCGGCGGTCAGGCCGCTCGTCATCTCAAACGACGATCATGTCGCGATGGCAACGATCGCTCGTTACCGATAATCACGATTTCCCGCGAGAGGAAGAGAATTTTTCGATCTACGATAGCGAGAGTTGGCGAAAGATCGACGTTGACCCGTGGAACGAAAGTAAAGTCGAACGATCCTATGGACGATAGCGGTGATCGTGCCGCTGAAACGACAAACGGGAGCATTCCAACGGCCTGAACGTTTCTTCTTTTTTTCAGAGGACGACGATCGCCACCGATTCGCGAGTCGCTGTCGACTCTCCTTCCAACGAAAAGCTTCTTTTAATATTTGTTTTTTCCTTTCGATAGAGCGACGTAAGAAGAAGCTCGAGTTTAACGAAAACAAAACTATTATTGTAAGTTGGCGTCGCCTTTGACGAACCGTCGAACCGCACGTACGACGTACGACGCACGCACGCACGCACACAGGCACGCACGAAATGTTTTTCTTTTTTCCTTGATTTTTTTTCTCTCTTTTCGAATCTCCGTACTGTTTCGTTCGCTTACGTAAGAGACTTTACACTTTGTGCACGATCACTCGCGAAAATTCTTTCGATTCTCTTCGTTGCACAATACTGCAGAAGACAACAAAATTACTCGAATAAACTCGAAATAAACTTGAGAACGATTAAAGAAAATCCTCGAGAAAACTCCCGACGACGGACGATAGAAATCCGTCGATGGGTTCGCTTCAAGGTCGTCGACAGCGGTTATAACACGCCGTTAAATTTCGTCGAGCACTTGCGGTCCGTATGCACGGATACCAATGGTACATTGATTTCCTGTGAAACTCTCTCAACGATAGATCATGTTTGCTATTCTTCTTTGATCTTTCTCTTACACGACAGATATCTCGTTCTCGGGCGCTAATCCAGAGCCGCCCAACTACAGAAACGTCTCTCTTATACCACCGAGAAGAGAGAGACTCGGATTTCGTGACAAAGGATTCGCAAAAAAGGATATGGCTAACCTGCTCGCAAAGTTACAAGCTAAAAAAAAAGGATATGAAGAAAATCCTAAACAGAACAGACCGACGACGATAACGCGTTGATCGTACGACGTTCTGAATTTATTTGTCGTCGGTGCAATCTCTCTCTCTCTCTCTCTCTCTCTCTCTCTCTCTCTCGCTCTCGCTTTTCCTCCACATCCCTCCTTTCTATGTAGCAACGCTGCGTCGCTGCCGGCTCCACCAGATGCCGGCTCGCGCCAGTTCGAGCCAGTTTATTAGCCACGGTTACGAACTGTTAGTTCTTGGTCCGTCGGTAACCTCCACCTTCCTTCCGTTTTACTCCTCAGTCCCTGCTCTGCTCTCTAACCGCCTTCGTCGGCTCCCGACGATCCGGCAACGCCGTGCGCATTCATCGTATTTTATCGTGCTCGAGCGCATCGACGGTGGGGCGGCTACATGCTCGCGCTCTCTCTCTTTCTCTCTATCTATCTCTCTCTCTCTCTCTCTCTTTCTCGTTCTCGTTCTAATGCGCCCCACACACACTCTACCATGCCAAGTTTCGTTTTATATCTGCCTTACACCACGACGGTATTTTTTTTCTCGACGTTTATTAGCTGTTTGCCTCTTAAACATTTTTCAAAGATCGCCATTGTAACGACGACGTTGTATATCCTATGTATTCCTAAACGGAACGTATAGAAATTGTATACGATCCCGTTTGAACCTTTTCTTGACAGTACTTTTTTTCATTTCGTTTGGGGGAACGAGCCAATTGTAATTATTAATGTAACGATTCCAAGAGAGAGAAAGAGAGAGAGAGAGAGATAAACGGTTTGTTAAACGCGTAAGGTAAAACGTTTATATCGTATCGTGTCGTATCTTTAATCGCACTTCCGATAAAGATCGATAGGACCATAGTGGATCAAAATTGTAAGCTACGCGAGTTATGCGGGAGAAAATTCGGTTTGCTCGGATATTTACGTTTGGAGGAGGAGTTACGTAAGGGTCGGGACTTACGTATATTTCGGTTGCGGTCTATCGGTCTTGTCGGTATGCTATAAAATTTCAGGTTATTTTCATCGGAATATTAGTCGGCTATCGCGCGGACCTCGAAACGACTCTCTGGTGATTATCGCACGAGCGATTTTGCAGTTGTCTCATTGTTTCGCAATTTAGATAAAGAAAAGGACATAACGTTTCTTTCGTCAATGCAAGATTACGGAAACTTTGATCGTAACTAATAGCATATGTATGACTTTTGTTTCGTAATCGATTCTCGATCGAGCAGCATCGTCAGCCTCATTTTTTATAAACGCAAGTACGCACATCGCATGATTATTAATGAGGACAAATAATATTTTCTTAATTTCAATTATTAGAGATACAATTAAGGTGATAATTACTTACATTGCCTCGGTTGACGTGTAAGGACTCGCTCCGTTTTGCGCTATCAAATTCGACGATGACAATGCTTCTAATGGAATCTGTAAGTAAGAGAATAAAGATATTTGCATGCGATAACGGTTAGGAATTAGGACGATTAGGTGTTTAATAAAAAGAGTAATCTTACGTCGGATAAAATAGTGCAATCGTAACCGGGCTGATACTTGTCCTGTTCGTGCGGCGGTCGCCGTTGAATTTTATCTCGGTCTTGTTTGTGTTTACGATCGGCCCCTTTCAATTTAAAGACTTTGACCTGACAAGATGCGGCATGCAATCGGGGTCCGCCGGGTAATCGGGTTTCGACTTGAATTCGAAAAGGTACACCTTTCTCGCCACCGTGTTTCTTTGGTGTAAACTCCGTGCTAATACAATTAACCTGTGATAACAAAGAAGGAACAAATCTACGAGACGAGTACTTGAATTAATAGCTTCTTTGTCATGTCCCCCTTCAATCATGTCCCCCCTCTCCCACCCCCACCTTCATCAATCCCGGCACTATGCCTATTCTTTACCTTTATATAAACGCCAACCTCCTTGGTGGGATCCCACATAAATTCTACACTATTGCTGGACGGAGATGGTTGACAAACGTCCACCATACCATAACTAAGGGGCACATCTACTTCGAGTAATCTTTCACCGGGTCTAGCACGTTGCCAAGCGAGCATTTGTTCTCGCTCGGTGTATTGGAGACGCCTCTCGTGAAAACAAATACGAATCGTCGACTGAAACAAAAACGTCGTATGTCCCTTCAGAGGCGTTGTAGTACCGTTTGGGCGACTCACATCTTGCGAACGTCGAGGACACATCGAGGAGCTCATGCCATGGAACGCGTCCGTACACGCGAATACGGACGAAACTTTGATCATTTTCTTAAAGATACATACGCCTTTTAACGAATCTCATCTCTGACGCGACAACGAGTCGCTACGGTTGTATGTATTATGGCACGTCTGCTGAGGTGTCATGATGAATTCGCTCTCTGCGCGGCCTTATAGATTGAACATTGCCAATGGAGTAATTACTTGAGAATTTTTACGACCCTAATGGAATCAATGTATACAAAGTTGGCCTCCTGGATGAAGATTAAAACGACGAATAAAACGTCTATTACAAAAGAAAGTACTACGTCAAAGTCGTCACGAGTATCAGCATGAGCTCGCTTATATAATATCGTAACATATCACCGAAGCGTTTTTAAGATGCCGCTACCCAAACATAAATTTTCCTGAAGGGTTCCTTCTTTTCTAGGAAAGCGCATGACCAAGTACCTTCAAAATCCTTCCGCGATAGGCCGACAGATCCCCGAGTTTCTTCAATTTGACTTCGTAAGACTGACCTTGGTTTAAATACGTAAGCGTTTCCTCGTTGACCTTTGTCGCGATGCTCGTAGCCGCTGCAAGAACGTATTGGAAGCTACAAAAAGAAGGTTTCTTTGTCCATCAACTTCTCCCTATGATTGATTAATCGTTTGATTTTCCCTTTAACATTTGGCATTTTATTTCCTACCGACAATCCTCGTTGAACTCATTTCCTTGTTGGGAGGAAGAAACGTGATTTCCTGAGGTCGATGTCGCCGGATATTCCTCGTTACCCGAGTAGAGCAGCTGATGAAGACTCGCCGCCGCGGACTGTCCATTGTTGTTGTTGTTGTTGTTGTTGTTGTTGTTGTTGTTGTTGTTGTTGTTGTTGTTGTTGTTGTTGTTGTCCGCTTCGATCGTACCGACGTTCGTATTATTCGAAGCTGGCCCGTTTATTGCTCTCTGGGTCACGTGATTTAAACTGCAACACGCACTGCTACAATACTTGTCGAGCGCAACATTTGCCTTGTTCAACTCACTATAAATTTAGAAGAGTGGAAGAAGCGACTTTTAATTTGGAAGTTTTCATTGCTCTCTCCCACCCCTCTTTCTCACGTTTCACATGACCTATCCGTTAATCCCTTGCAATCTGCCATCGAATGAGAGATATCCCCTATTAAGATAAATGGCGAAGTCTTCGATAAATCATGGAAGGGATATATCGCATAGAGATATCTCGTGCGATCGCTTTTAATGTAATATTTTGAAAATAAAAAAAATCGCAAAGTGTTGTATTTATCCAAAGATTTAGGATAAAACGTCTTTAATGAGGGAACGATGACCAGCTCGACTAATACTTAACGCTAACAGTTAACTCATTCTCTCGACGTAGATAACTCTCTACGAGGCGTGGGACTAAAGATTCTGACCCGAAGAAGTCAGAAGTACGATGATAAAGACGAACATGAAGTATTTATCGAGTGTTTATCGATTCGTCTCTTTGCAGGGGAGCGTCCTGGTAAATTCCGTTCGATTTTCTCCGTCTAATTGACTTTCTCGTTTGAAAATTTTCTTTTATTACCTTCAATATTAATAAGCTTACTTACTTCGAACTGTTGTGTTGATTTTCCGGTGACGGTGCTTCCTGTTTGAAGACCGATGGAAAGGCGAGTAAAGCTTCGCTGAAAACGTCAAACATTTTTTTTTTTTTCTTTTTTTTTTTTTTTTTTCTTTTTTTTTTTTTTAAAGCAAAGAAGCAGAGTACAAAATTATAATAGTAATCTAATAATAATACAAACGACGAGCGCATGTTTGTAGTAAAGTCACGTGATGAACGAGGTGCGAAGTCGAATGTTGATATCACGGATAGTCTCACAGAAATACTAGTGATTAATGTATTTTTTCAATTGTCGGATAATTAACGCATAAACTATACGCTCTCCCCCCCCTTTCTCTGTGTGATCTCTCGACAATTTAAACAAATTCGACGCGTTATCTTAGACAATTTTGTGTTACAATTCTTCTGCGTATTTATCTCCTGCTCGGGGAAATAAATAAACAGCATTTTAGATGACGGAGAGAGAGGGAGGTAGAAGAGAGAGAGAGATAGAGAGATAGAGAGAGAGAGAGAGAGAGAGAGAGAGAGAGAGAGAGAGAGAGAGAGAGAGAGAGAGAGAGAGAGAGAGAGAGAGAGAGAGAAAGGAATCCACGTGATAAAAACTGAATGAGTAAGGTCAGCCGAAACTAGAACGCACCGGTTCTTCGACCGGTGCATCGACTTTGATATCAGCCCTATAAAAGTTTTTTTTTTTTTTTATCACAAATGAATGACGAAAAAACTCTGATCGAATAGCGGAAAATTTTTTTGCGCATGATTCCAAAGGAAATCTCAAGTTCGACATAACGCAAGTGGCGCGTTCGCCGAGCATAACTTTGTTACAAAAACTCGATGAGAAAAAAAAATGTTTCTCGACTCACCCATGTTTTATATACTGATGCATTTTTTCCTATCAATCGTTATGAAACCACGTTGTCGTTTTTTTTTTGATTTGTTATTTTCGTATTTATTAAAAATACTTGAAAATCAATGGACAATAGCAATTTTAAAAGGCCTTACTTTTGATTCGCACTTCTAGCAGGCTCTTTCGATGAGCATTTTGTAAACAGAAGCGGTAATTCTAAGATGTTTGTAGATACGAATGAGATTTGCACCGCTCGAAATCCGACAGCTAATAATAAACCGATCGTATTATCGAAAAGATCCGACGTTTGGAAATATTCTCCACGTGTATTCTATATCGCGTCAGCTGATCACTGATGTGATGGTTCTCGATTCATCGCACTCCTTTATTCTCTCCCCCTCTCTCTCTCTCTCTCTCTATATATATATATATATCTCGCGACTAATGATTTAATAAATAAAAACCCATGCAAAGTGAAGGATTTTCCTTCGAGTTGTCTTTTTTCCTACATACATACATATATATATATATATATATATATATATATATATATATGTATATATATATATATATATATGTATATATATATATATATATATATATATATATATATGTATATATACACACAGTAATAACAAACTTTATCGAACGATTTTTGTGAACGTACCAATAATCATTGCACTATTTCGAATCGATAACGATAAACGCGTATAACGTGATATATGTAAATAAATGCAGCATTGATTGCGATCGAGTTTCAAGTGCTAAACGATTATTATTTTTCTTTTCTTTTGTCTCTCTCTCTCTCTCCCGACGAATGAACGCGCGCGCATAGACCAATAGTCAAATACCGATGTGCTTCCGCGAACTTGAAAAATTACTACATTATCGACGCGTACCGAATGAAGCTCTTACTATTTATATAGTGTCCTATCCGCGCGCATACAAACGTTTACGTTTCGAACGGAAAAATAATTTCCACATGTCTACGACGTAGTAGTATATTCTCGTCTCGTAAGATCGTCTCATTCCTTTGTTTAGAAAAAATTCGTTATCTCTTAACGTACGCACGATTTTCCATAGACGCTACACACGCGTCGAGAGTATATAACCGAAGATGATTAGAATTTTGTGGCTGTGTCGCCGATACGACGTAATGCCAACGACTGCGTCCGGTTAGAACCAGATTTTTGTCTTGACTTTAGTTCCGACTTCTGCACACGGTTCAATCGAGATTCGATCTCAGCTTGATTCCTAAATTAGAGATCTATATTATCGACGAACAGTTCCAACGTCCACCAATAATATACCGACCGAGAGGGAAACGATCCGCGCGAGTTTTTGAATTTCGTCTGTTAATCGAAGTTTCGAACTCATTAAAAGAACTTTACCCATCTTACCTCATATTGTAGGAGGCGACGGCTGTAGCAAGATCGGAAGCCGCGAGAGCGGATAAGGATCCGTCAAAGTCGGCCAGATGTTCCGCAAGCTCTTCCACCTGTGTAGACCAACCTTGACCTGTGGAACCATTGCTTCCGATAGATCCTACAGAGCAAGAAATTAACCTTGAATTTCTTTTTTTTTTTTTCTTTCTTTTCTTTCAGATGCGCAACCAAGAGAAAAAGATAAAGCAATCGTGCAATTTGAAGAGAGAACGCGCCTGTCCGAGTAAAATGGATCGATTCGTACCGCCTTGAAAGTTCCCGCAATTGGCATGATACTGATGATGCATCAGACCGATTCTCTCTTTCGTATCCTGGGAGGGCGGGTAACGTCGTCGATTTTTTAATGTTATCGGTGAATAACGTCGACTTTCGAAATACGACACCCTTGATCTTTCGACTTCACTCCACTTCATTCTACTTGGCACCGTTGAGAAAATAAAAGTCACCACGCGAAAAGAAAATGCTTATTCTTCTTATTGTCAGACCCTTAGGGAATTTAATCGCGCTGGAGAATACTGCCGTCGGATTCTCTCTTTCTCCTTTCTACAGTGAACTAATCTGCTCGATACACTATGTACTCGAAGCAAGAGTTATCAGTACGGTTGACCACGTGGGCGAAAAGGCGTCGGATTTGTAACTAAAAAGCGGCGCGTTGATACTTTTTTAATGATGCAAAAGCGAATTTGCAACGAGCTATGACTCTCGTCACGTTCATTAACTTTGCGGAAGAAATTTACAATTCGGAGGAGAATCAATGAGACACGTCCAAGTTAAAGATTCGTCCAATCATAGAAACGACTTCGATTTACGAAGTAGACGTAAAACGTAATAGCAGTGGCTACGACAGTGCAATCGGGGTCGTTTGGCCACGACCTTTAAGATGATTTATCTATGGCAACGACTTTAAGATAATGACGAACAACTTGGATGAGCTATTGTACTGAGAGCGTTAGTTTGGAGGAATCAATAATATAATAATTATTTTTTTAAAGAGGATCGCGAGATTCGGAAAGATGCAATACCTCCTCGCCGCGTCTGGGTTAAGTCGCGTAGGCGAGGAAGAATGTCAATTTCCATTATGCGAAAAGAGATACTCGTGCACGCATATAACGAATAGGTTACGTCGATATAGGGCTTCCGCCTGTACACACATGTACGCGCATAGGAGGAGCATAGGGGCGGGGTGGGGGGAGATGTCTAATGCGAACCGGAACGGTATGACGCGAAGACGTCATAGTCGTCGTCATTCGTAAATTGATAATTGACTCGCAGAAGATAGCACAGTAAACGCTTCGAAGTCGTGCCTTTCATGCGGCAACGATTGAGCAAGCAACAGGTGATCTAGATGGTAGAGATAAAACGATCTCTCTCGTACTGACCGTCTCTTCTAGCGTGCTTCCTATCGAGTTCCGAAACAGGGTGTATCGTCGGTTCGCCACCAGCGTTTCGACGTTTCAAATTGTTCGTCTGAGATGGATTGCCCGTTTGCTCGGGAGACGAGGACACGTGACACGGCGATTCGTTGCTCGAACGTATTCGAGCAGCACCCTCTTCCGAACAACTCTTTAGCACGTTCTCCTTATCTTGCCACAATGTATCCCGAGAATCGTTATAACCGGTGGCTGCCTGTCAGAGAATAAATAAAATTGCGTTATCGAAAAGGAACGGGGCTTTAGCAAGTGCTCTTTCCTACTTACTTGCTGCGATACTATTCCATCGCATCTGTTCGGACAATTAGGCGATAGTTGTTCGTACGGCGGCGATGGTGTCTCAGCGAACCACATAGCTTCGTTCAGGGTTTCCGTACCGCCATCCATAATTATATGGAGCTCCATTAAGCGGCCTCAATGCTAATCAACGATAGCGCAATATCCTGATTCAGATCCAACTATTTTCGATCTTATCTAGCTTATCCTCTAGGAAATAAAAACGTTCTCGAAAGAATAAGTCGGACGAAAATGAAGAAATCCGTCTTGCCGTTTTTCGTCTGATCAACATAATCGATTATCGATATGACATTTGCGCATGAGGGACCAGGAAGAATTTTGACAGTCGCGGACATTCATCAAAGTCGTATATCCTTTTCTCTCTCTCTCTCTCTCTCTCTCTCTCTCTCTCTCTCTCTCTCTCTCTCTCTCTCTCTCTCTCTCGCTTCCTTCAATCAAAAGGCACACCTTCGCCGAGCGTACATCCGTTTATTTTGAGTTTCTTTGATTTTTTTTTCGGCTCCGGCTCTTCGGACACTCCGGAAGCGTACGGAAGCGCATCACCCGACTACTCGTAGGCTTCTAGAGGGCGAATATTATCCAAATTCCACCTTCCCTTAGAACATTACGAAGAAGCTGTTGTACAGTTTCTTGATGCCAGTGGTTTCGCGCTGCCGATGTGTTTCCAAAAGTGCACAGCCCCGCGACTTTAGCGACAAAAAACGTGAAAAGACGACGAACGCGTCTTCGAATACCATTGCCACACCTTGGCTGCAATGCATCTTGTTTCTAAGTTTTTCGTTTACTTTTATTTCTTTATCCGTCTCTTTTATATGGATTTCTTTCTCTCTCTCTCTCTCTCCCTCCCTTTCTCTCTCTCTCTCTCTCTCTCTCTTCTTCCTTTTATTATCTCCTTTTTATTATTTCACAAGTAAGATACTTGTCGGTCAAACGTATCACCTGACACGAAGAACGACGAGTTCTGAATTCTTTTCCTTTTCTAACGACTATTGCTCACACATTGGATAGTGTCTTGTTTGTCAAAGGCCTCTGCCTCCGCACGTTATCACCACATTTTAAGAATCCTTCGCTCCATTACGCTGACAAAAAAATAAACTCTCTTTCGAAATAGGAGCGAAATTCCGTGCGTTAGACACCACTGATTCGTATGATTTCTCCTTCTGCGATTTTGAAAATATTCAACGCGTGGCAAGGTGTGCTGACTTTTCGTCAAATTCACCCCAAAATGAATGATGTATTTTTATTTCTTCTTTGTCCCAACACTTTTGCTTTCCTCTCGAATAATATTCCTTTTTATCTTCGAACGTATTATGAAAACTGATCAAAGTCTTTCAAACAGTAAGAGCCAATAGATAGCCATTCAGCCGATTTTATAAGTAGAACCGATAACAGTGGACACAGGCAACAAACGGCTTTGCTTTTAATTTTCGCTAGTATAGATTATGAACTATATAGAACTAGTATAGATTATGTTTCTACTAAATGCTCAAAGATAAATTCGATCGGGATGGATAAATGGATAGATATAGATGGAAAGATAGATAGAGAGAGAGAGAAAGAGAGAAAGAGAGAGAGAGAGAGGAAGGGTGAGAAGAAACAGAGGTAAAGAGATATCGATCACTTTGTTCGATGGACGATTTGATACTGTGTCTACGAGGAGACTTTCTGACCGAGTGGGCCGTAGATCGGTCGAAAGAAACGATCCAATGGTAACGCAACGTATTAAAAAGTTCACCAATAAGGCGAGAGCCCGAGGGTCGAGACGATCGTCAATTGGAATCACTCAGTGTTGATGAGCAAAATACGACTCTGCTCTATATTATGGAAGTCTCCTCTGTCTTTTAGCTCGTAAGGTTCACTCTTTTTCTCCTTCTCTCCTTCTTTCCAATGCAGATTCGTATCTATGTTGATACCTGCTTCGTATATAACTGTAACTCGAATAAAAATAGACAGAGACAGATAGATAGATAGATAGATAGATAGATAGAGAGAGAGAGAGAGAGAGAGAGAGAGAGAGAGAGAGAGAGAGAGAGAGAGAGACAGAGGGAAAGGGAGAGAGAGAAAGAGACGCGTCGTCTGTTTGCTACGCAGATTAATTATTTTCTCGAAACTTTATCTCTGATATCGAGCTCTAACTCGCTCGTGAGACCCACTTCTCCGCTTCCTTAACTTCTTTGTACGTTTTCCATTTCTTTTTCTAAAGTAAATCCTTTGAAAAAGATGATGATATCTGGAACAAAAAAAAAAATGTATAGGACGTATTAATCGAAGCATTTATCATACAAACATATAGAATACTTTTGCTCGGCGAAGAGATCTCGAATAGAATTTGATTTATTTTAGTATAGGGCTAAAATGTCGATCGATCGGTGAAAAACACCAGTTCGATCTTGAAAAATTTTCCGTTCTTCTTTCTCGCCGCAAGACAAACTCGTGCACATCGATCGGATCGTCAGTGAATCGTGAATGATGCGACTCCCATCGCGTCTCGCGTCTCTCGAGTTTTCGCTGATTGGAGTCAATCCGATGGGTCATCATTTCTATGTACATACGTGCACGCCGTTCGCTTACACGAGAATTAAAGCGTTCGTGGAATAGGTCTATCGTGCGCGTCGAAAAGATTATGCCTCTCTCCGCCTAAAAATCTTGCTAATATTCGAATGGGAGACGCAACGGAACGACGATTAATATGCTTAAATACTAAATACTTGAAAAACTAGAAACGGACAAGTCAAGCGATTTAACATTTCTCCGTTTTCATTCTTTCCTATTGTCTCTACGGTGAATTTTGTTTATAGCCAAATCACGTAATCGCATTAATACATTGCATCGTCGAAATGAATTATATCAACTCGCGCGGGTGTCATGAAACTTTAACAATTATGGTAATCGTTATATCAACGAGTAAGCGGAAATAATTATTAACGTGTGGAAAGGCGTAAGAAAATGATTTATCTTATGTCTCTTCGTCATTTTATTAACAAAGTATGGCAAAGACGGAGCGAAGCGAACCAAAAGACAAAGGAGAAGGAGAATTTCCACGATCGTGGAAATACAAAGCATCGTTGTACGCCGAGGCGAGGGGAGGCGAGGCGAGGCGAGGCGAGGGTAGCGCGCGAGTGTTAACGCGATACGTAGCATGTATGCGAATGACGCTCGTACGAATAAGGAAATAGGAGCAGATGCTGCGGACTTGGAGACATCGTTGGAAAGTATACCGATGTACCAAGGTCGACCATATTATTGCTCTTAATCCGAGACACTGATCACGTGTCTTTTTTCTAAGCCCTTCCATTTGCTCTCGCTAATCGTATGGTCGTAATCGTGAAAATAGGCGATAAGATCGTATTCGTCTTATCCCCGACATCGCGACTCAGTCTACACTCGAAATCGAAGACTAATAAAATGCCGTCTCAATCGACGGAGTCGACGGTCTTCCGTTGAATTTCGTTCGACGCCTCCTCGCAGGTCCCTTCCAATACTCCACTCCAAACGCGATATCGATGATTAAGTCCCGGGACCGCGTGCAAAATCCCATTGGATCCTAGGACACCGGTTCTCTCGTTTGATACGCCGTAAAATATTTTCGCTGCTCTCGAATGAAGAAGAGCCATGGCGCACATTGGACACGGTTCCTTCAGCAAGAAAACCCAATAGCCGGTACACAAGTACGGTCCACATTTCTCGCCTGTACTCGGCTCCGCGATGGCGTCAGCTTTTTTAGGACCGTTATTCCGCCGACCTTGTAATTTCCATTTAACTTGGAGGCATCCCACTGAAGGAATTTCTATATTGGACAACGTTCTTGGATAACAAAGCGGTGCCACCTCCTCGTATTTTCTTTTAATAGTTTTCATTCTTTTTTCAAAGTTCCCGTCGACGGCTCGATACGGCCCGATAGATTCCTCCTCCTCGTACAAATTCCAAGCACCCCCGCCGTGTAGTTTAGCGACCAGGTCGACGGCCAACATCGACGCGTGCCACATCGGGTGTCGGTCCATTTTGGCGGCAGCGATCGCAAGGATTCTACCGCCGTCGTCGGGATCGACGATGACGGCGCTACCGTTGCAACTGGAATCCCCGATAGCCTCTAATTTTGCCGCTGTTATGACGATCCTCATGCACTCCTCGATTCCTCGTAGTTGATCCTCGTTGAAAATCGATCCGTCGATGATTTTTTCGAGCATAGGATCGGGATGAAACTTTAACGGCCAAATCTTCGAAGCCCGTGCCGCCTGCGCTTTTGACTTAGCGCTCCTTTCTGGAACTTTGATGACACGTAAATCGTCCTCTAAGAGAGCAAGATCGAAAGCTTTCTCCTTGAGGAAAATCTTTAGTCTTTGGTCCTGGATCGGCACGTCGTCGTTTATGTCGAAAGATTTCACGGGTGCCAGAAGGATCTTATTGGACGAGCAACGTTTCAAATGATCGAAACCCGGCAAAATGATCGATATAGCTTTAATCGCCTTAGATATGTCCTTCTTTTCCTTCAGTATGCCCACGTAAGCGTCGATCAAGGGAAGATCTTTCGTTATATCCGGATCTAGAACGGGCTTAGGCGTCCATCTTCTCGCGACCGATTCCGTCCTGCTCTCCTTGCTACTCCTTGCCGCCGAGGCATTCGACATATTTCTTTTCTTTTTCCCCCTGAAAAGACCCTGTGTCTTCATTTTTCGTAACAAGAACCTCCATCTCGACCGTATATTATATATACGTAACAAAAAAAAAAAAAAAATAAAAAAATAAAAAAATAAAAAAAATAAAAAAAGAAAAAGACTCCTGCTTAATCGTTTCCTTTCATAATAAATGAAGGGAAAGAAGGAAAATGAAAGGATATCGCGTTACGCGCGGTAACAGCGCGCCTGAGAAATTCAAGATAATCCAGAATGATCGCGCGCTTTGCGAGAAAATCTCTAATCCGTTCGTTTCTTCTGCGTATCCGCCGAGGAGAAGCGATTTTATAAATTGCTGTCAACTCAGGCCACGGTCGGATCGATTGACGTAGTTACGCGCAATTGTTTAACGTTGTCCGCTACGTTGTGCGTAAAGGAAATAGGATCTCTCTCTCTCTCTCTCTCTCTCTCTCTCTCTCTCTCTCTCTCTCTCTCTCTCTCTCTCTCTCTTTCTTGCTCGCGAAATCGATGAACAAAATTGTACTTTAAAACGCGTTCCGACAAAGTTTCTACGACGGCGGTCTATCCACCTCTCCCTTATCTTCCTGCGCGGGAAAATAATCTTACGTTAAATTAACGTAAGCGTTGCGAGACAATGACAAGTGATTATCCCGGCACGATTCGTTCCGAAGATACAGATTTATGAGGCATGTACAATTAATCGTTTCCTTTCAATCGCAAAAAAAGGAAAACACGTGTGCTAAAACACGCGGATGAATTGAGAATGGAAAGCTGACGACATCCTCGTTAAGAAGGTTGACGTACGCGAAGTGCGTCGTTATGAAATGAGAACTTTTCGATAAAGTAGACGTAAATGCTGGATACGTTCGATCGGAAAGAGTTCGCTCAACGATTTAGTGGGATTTACGTTCGAACGTACGATTAAATTGCGCGCCATGTATGACGTCAATCAAGATGGCCGATTATGGCACATTCGTGAAGCGTGCTTCTTATATAACGGAAAAGGGAACAACAAGCGGTCTCGCGCGACATGCCCCAGGCACATAATCGAACGTTTGCAGGCTCATTTCTTTTCCGTTTCGAAGCTATCGATTTTACGATCCCGTGAACATAGGAATGTATACGTTCGAAAAGAAGCTTTTCGTCAGTCCGCTCTCTGATAGAGGAAATCGTCGTGCGTCCAACCTGTATCGCGGAGTTCACGCGGCCAATATGTCTCCGTGTGGCCTTGAAACGAACCGTGACACACGCGTGTCAAATTTTTCTTTGAACGCTTATAAATCGATTCGAAGGAAATAGGGATGGCCCTCTCGCTACGCGAGACAATGTCGAGACGAATTTTCTCTCACGTCTGGCAAGTCCCTCTTCGTTCGAAAGGAGCCGTTCGTCCGTTTGTTCGTTTGTTCGTTCGTTCGTTCGTTCGTTCGTTCGTTCGTTCGTTCGTTCGTTCGTTCGTTCGCGCGACGATGTGCGAGCGCATCGCAACGCTAACGTACAAACAAAAGAATACAACTTACTTGTTGCTATTTTGTATATTACACGTTCCTTCACTGGCTTCTTCTGATGGCCTTTACGACGACCTTGAATTTCTTTTACGAAAAGAAGCAAAAAGGATTTCTTTTTTCTCGCGACAACGACTACGGCAACAACGACAACGACGACGTCAAAGACGAGGACAATGTCCTTGGCAAAAGACTGTACCACGGAAAAATGCCAATCGCGAGCCCAATCGTGATGCACGAGATGCGCGTTAAGAGATCGAGCAGCAAGCGTTTACGGAACGTCGGACTTTACACGCCTGTCTTTTTCCAAAGAAATTACGGTTTATCGTACTCGCCTCGATCGAGGCGCTCTCTCTCGGGGAAATTGAGAAGCTCGAGTCGGGCCGCGGAAGGTAGGGTAGGCCGTTTACCATCTCTTTCTATCTTCTTTTTTCTTTTCTTTTCTTTTCTTTTCTTTTCTTTCGTTCAATAACCACGTAGAGCGATAATCGGAATCGAATATGAGCTTATTGCGTGTTACCATCTTTATTCATTTTATTATCAAATACGTGTAATTTCACTTGTTGATTTTAATCTTAAGAAAAATTAGTACTGCTTTCGAAATAATCCATAAATATTAAGGCCGCGTTGCACGAATATATGTCTTTTCGTAATCGCCTTTTTAAAACATTTCCATCGGTTTTTAGGAAGATGTGCTTACGACAGATCGAACGAAATCCAGTCTGGATCGTTTTACCGCTCGAATGACCAAGCGAACATCGCATTCCCCCTCGATAGTCATTCTTTCTAGGAGAGAACTCAGTGCCAAATAAATACCACAGCTGGTTAAGCCGTCGCTAAAAAAAAGATATTTACCTACATATATATGTATATATATACATACGTATGTATATACCTTTGTTTTGACAACAAATTATGAGGAAAGTCGAAAGAATCGTACTGGCAAAGAACGACCGCCGAACTATCGGCCCTAGTTGTACGACCTACCAGCTTGCCGGAAAGTTTACTTAACACGATTTCCTATGGAGAGGATCCTTATTTCTCCCATTAGCGTACGAGTTAATATCGTAGTCGGGTATATCGTCGTAAGTTTCTAAAAAACATGGAAATCGAATATACATCGATCTCGTCTCCATCGATCGATTATCTCCGAGTTATCGATAAACGTCAATTTATGAGACAAGTAATATTCCGTTTCTACGTGTTTCTTCGTAATTACGTTATTACATAAGGAGGCGGTTAAAACTCGTCGTTGAATGAGAGAACAAAAGCTCTGCAAAAGTATTATAGAGTTCACGCGACATGCTTGATCATATTCTTAATGATACTCGATTTACTATTAACGGGATCATCGGGATCGAAGGTATCCTCAGGTATTGATTTTTTATACCCGTTGACATAAAATAAGCGGCTCTCATAATCGCTCTTATCATCCTACGCCGGATATCTTTTGAAGAATATATTGCTGATTTTTTCTAAATACGAATAAATGATAATAGGACGTTAGAAAGTATATGCGCCTAGACCGAGTTTAAGACTTTTCGGAATACCGGTCCAAAGTGATCGAACTTGATACTAATTATGGATATCTATTCTTGGCCTAGGTTAGAACGCGACAAGGACGTTTGCAAAATCGGTGGCCGAAGGGCTTCGCTTTCTTCGAGGCAGTTTCTTCGAAAAGCAGAGATAATTTTATTATCTCTGTATGTAAACATATTTAGATTGCTACTATAATACGTAAGTATTACGTATGTATTACCTTCGCCATAATATTCCCAATTGTTTCTTTAATTCCTTCATTAGGATCAAGTGAACGAACAAATATTGTTGCTTATTGTTCACCATGTTGGCCCGTTTCTTTCTGAACGTCATGAAATTTATTCGTTCGCGACTTCGTCTTTTCCTCTCGCTTATCCCTTTCGACCGTTGGACGTCTCAGACAAATGTCGCATAAAATAATGATCCTGGTTCTACTTACAATCTGGCGCTATAGTGAACGACCATGGGTCCGTTTCCAATTTGCGTTGCCAAAAGATTTTTTTTTCAAATAGATGACGACGGAGTGCGTGTACATCGGTGTACTCCGTGATCGGGCCATGCCGTATAATGCAAATGTTCGACCTAGTTTTCAAAGCACGATTTAAACGACCCGACTCTTATGTAGAAATATAGTTGGATTCTTCGTTGGAAAGTTCACGCATTTTATCTCATCTCCGTGTTCGAGCTTCGATTTACCTTGGGAATTTCCTCATCGCACGTTACGTGGAAGATTCTAAAGGTGTAGTCGGCGAACACGTTATGCTTGGCGTTAAGGACCGTTACGTCACCGTATTTCTTCTTCTTACCGATGTCCGCACCGATATTTTTTCGCATTTGTTCTGTCGCGAAAGGCGACGAAAGCTTAACGCGACATATCTTTCAAAAGAAAAACTTTTATATGCACGGATGCAATTATTTTCCGACGACATTGGTGAGCATGGAAATAACGAGGATCATTCCTCCGAGGATCACTCCTCTTGTCGGACCATGCGCCAGAAATCGATAATCGTGCCTTTGATCCTTGAGTCGTTATCTAACGTTTCTCCTTTTGGTAACCATTTTCTCATATAATTTGAAAGCAAGCAACGTTGGATCATTAAAAGATGAGTTTCTAACGAACGAGGACGCTCCTAGCGAAGTCATATTCTCTCACCTTGATGTAATTGGCGTTGATGTAATCGGAGAAAGGGCCATCCGGGAGTTTCTTCAACACCACTCGAGTTTCGTCATCTAAGAAATTCAACGGGTTTTCATCGGTGTGTAGCTAACTGAATTCATTTGCCTCTAAATTATTTTCGATATCCTATTTACACGTATGCATCGTCAACCATACGTTCTCTCTACTCCAAACGAGTGAAGTTTAAAAATAGCTCGTATTGCTTGCCCAATAGATCCGACTTTTTCACCTAATCCTCAAAGTCCTTATCTTTCATCGGCATAAGCGGATCATAATTTTCGGTGGTTTCAATCACTCGCGAAACGTCATCCGTCATGACACGTTGATACAACGAAAAATGTCTTTCCGACGAAACCGCTCTCTTGGAATTTTTGCGCCTTCGTACGTTCTCAAAATGTACTGAGTACGACGTCTGAGATCGACGAGAGAATAAAGGAAAAAATATAGACATTAATGTTGGATAATATTAAATGGAATAAAGAGAAATCCGTGCCATCGATAAAGATTAAATGCAATGAGAAGGACGATGAGAAATACCACGATTGAAATTGGCCAGATCTCGGATCGCTTCGATACGTAGGTCGAGCGAATCGATTATAAAAATTCGATCACTATAAAAACTCGACTATAAAGATCGAATCCACGATAAGGTACTTTACATCTGTTTGGAAATAAATAATATTCTTGGTGACGAACGTAGAAATTTTATTAGACTGTCGGTTCTTACAATCTACGAAAAGTACAAGGCCACTTGGGTCATAGGAATTGGATGATACGAGTCTTCTTATACCTACTTTTCGCGCGCACGTACACCGCACATCGTGAAATCGATTTTGGCTTCTTCAATGAACTTTTGACGTATCGCTGCTTAAGAGTAAACGATTTAACCGTTGTCGCTCGTAAATACGAAAACACTTTCCAACGTATACTCCATGCATGTCGGCTGGATTAAGATACGTTGTGTTATTTCTAATCGCAACGACGATCCAAAAATGAATATGCCGTCTGCCTTGAACGAATCCAATTCAATATATTGACGAGAGTCCATGAAAAGTTGTTAAATGACTCAAGATGACAGCCGAGGGATCCAAGAGTGCACTCTTCTGTGTCTACCCAAGTTACACTTTGGCGTTAACACGGCAAGGAGCGCGAGGCTGGCACCTAAAAGTGAAACTCCGCACAAAGCACCGGCTGTGACGTCGTGAAGAGGAGTTCCTGGTCTGGGCGATTTCGCAGCGAGTAACAAGAGTCCGGCGCAGCTCAGTGCCGAGAGTCCCGCGAGACCCAGCCCTGTCCAGGTTCTTCTTAAACTTCTGCAAGCTCCTGCTAGAGCGCAACAGGCACCGCAACCGACGGCACTGTCGAAGTAATATCTAAAAATGGAGACTTTATTATCTTCACTTTGGCGCGCTTAACTACTTGTCTCTCTTACCTTCTTCCTTGCGTCCAAGATAGGTAAATAGCAAGACCGCAGGTTAAAACGCCTACCAATACGAGCAAGAGCGGGGCATTTCTACGATCATTTTTCTCCAATGCGCTTACCAGTGTCGTATTAACCTCGCTATGCGGCGGAGATAACGGTGGTACCTGAGGTAAAGGAAGAAAGATTTTCTCTCTTTTTTTCTCGAGACAAGATTTCCAAGTCTTTCGACGTTACTTACTACGGCGGTCCTCGCGATAAACGCGCTCTCCACGCTCTGATAGCCGCTCCTCTTTTGATCAGCCGGAAGTACTTGATACCTCGGAGAACCGGATACCATTGGCATAGATTCCGGACCGTTTTCGAGATATCCATAACGAGGCGGTGGCTCTCCGTAAACCATCGACGCAAGATCGACCGGAGCCGTACCAACGTAACGAAGTTTGCCGCAATTACTGGCTGGACATACGTCCCGTTGTCGGGATGAGTTTTCAACGAGGGGTAAACACCTCCTTGCCGAAGGTTCTTTGTTCGGTGTCGAGGTTTGAGGGCCATTCGTTGGAAACGCTCGATTCTGCGGAGTTCCTTGGGGAGTCGTACGAGTGGTCGGGCTAAAGGTACGACCTATGAGAGAGAGAAAGAGAGAGAGAGAGAGAGAGAGAGAGAAAACAGAAAAGAACGGGTTATCATTACTTACTGAAGACCACTGAAGACCACTGAAGACGGTCGTATGAAAAATAATAGAAGGAAATGGCGCGTACCGCTTGGTGATCCAACTGGGGTGAGAGCTCTCCTTTGTGGCGTACCGGTTTGATTCACGCTCTGTTGCCTCTTAGGCGATAGGGTTCGTTCCTCCGATCTAGACCTTGGCTTCCGTGGAGTCGTCAATATCTCATGAAGTCTTTTCGTCGCCAGATTATTCCTTGGCGACGTCGGGTATTCCTGTTGAAAATTCCTTTCCGGTAGGGCCGGAGGATCTTCGTCTTGCAGAGGTACTCTCGCGTAACGACCTAACAATAAGATAATCTCAAATAAAATGTTCGTTTTTCGATCGAATTGATAATAAAAATTGCTTTACCCTGAAGCGTGTTTACGCTACCGCGTCGTACCGGTGAAATTCGTCTATCGATCGAAGCACTTCTCGTGACGTCGTTGTTGTCGTTGTTGTCATTGTCGTCGTCGTCGTCGTCGTCGTCGTCGTCGTCGTCGTCGTCGTCGTCGTCCGGATAATCGAGTTCACCCGGTACGATCGCGTATCTTCCGCCATTGTTCTGGTTTATCTGTATCCGTGGCAGGCCCCGTCGTCCATCGTCTTGGTTGAGCGGCGGCGCGGAACGTTGCCGTTGCACCTGCTGGCGCGGAATGAATTCGTACCTAATGGAAGGCCTTCTCTGCACGTGACCCCTTTGCTCCTCCTGAATGTACTCGTACCTCGAGGATTGTCCATACCCGATTACGTTACGATCTTCGATCGGCAAACTTGCATATCTCTTGTGCGCCGGATCTCTATTCTCATTCAAATAACAATATCGCCTGTGCTCTCTGGCCTCTCGCGTCTCGATTTGCCTCTCGATTCGTATTTCGGCATTAGCCTGAAACGCGGGATTGCTTTGGCCGCACTGTAAATGCATTTGCAAAGGCGGCGGCGGCGGTGGTAATTCGTCGGTACTTTGAAATTGTGGCGGAGGTGGTAGGTTCTCTCTGTCGTCCGGGATGTATTCGGATTGACGACAAAACGATGGATTCGTATAGCAATGCACGGGTGCCGGTTCGGACGTTTGTGCCATCGTTATTTCTCCGTTTCTCTCCCTTTCGTTCTTTTTTTACGCTTTTATTCTTCTTCTTACTATCTTCTCTATTTCTCCTTTGAAAAGTTCTCGAAATATATCTTTGTTGTTTACTAAACTACACACAGGATAGAATTCTTCAGGATCGGTTAATGAGTATCAGAAGAACCGTGCTCACATAAGAGGGCGATCTCCAAGTTTCCAAGGAAAAATTCACGCTTCGAATCGGCGAGATTTTCACTTCCACGGTCAAACATTCTTTTTTACACATTTTACAAGATCGCTATGATTCACTAAAAGGTCCCTATGATTACAGGTTATAAAAATAAAAATTTTTTTCCTTCGTTTTCTACTTCGACGTCCGATCCGTGCTCGAGCGTTGCCTTCGATAAACTGCCGGACGCGGATTCCCTTAAGAGCAGATGCGCGAAGGGCGGTCTCTCGGCGCGCCTTATTTTCCTCCGTGTTTGCGTGCGCACAGAACGTAGAGGGGTTGTCGCGTCCGTACTACGGGTCCGGTGTCCCTTCGCGAAGAAGGGCCCCATCGCGTTCTCCTATATGGTACGCTCCCCTTCTTCTCTTATTTCCTTCCCTTCCGTTGCGTACCCTTATCGATCTTTTACGAGCCCTTACCGAGTTTATGCGCATCGAGGAATTTTCACGTAGGCATTCGCTCGGCATTTTGCGGACTCTTTAAAATTTAAATGTCTCACCCTTTAAATAATCCTTCGATACGTCGATTATGAATTTCTACCAGCATATTTTTTCTCTCGACTCGTTCGACGCTATCTCTATTGGTTTTCTAACTAAAAGATAAAAATAAAGGATAAACATAAAATTATTCTTTGATTATTCATAATAGTTTATTATTATTTTTGGTTAAATCTTCGAGTATACTATCTCATCTCTTTATCGCGATATTCAAGGGCCACTTTAAGCCACGTAGGGTATTTCAACGCGAACTTTGTCGCTCTCTTGTATTTCGAGTATCAACGGTCTGTTATAGATAGAGGAACTCGCGTGGAATGTACCGTGTTCGATTTGTGGACAGCTGCCGCGACCGTTGGGACGCGTGCCCCAATCGCAACAGCTGCTCCAATACAAATGCATTTCGGTCACAAACAAGCTCTTTATCGTTCCCTCTTTCTCTCCCTTCCGCGTATACTAAGAGAGAGAGAGAGAGAGAGAGAGAGAGAGAGAGAGAGAGAGAGAGAGAGAGAAAGTCGTTGAAGCGTCAGCGTTAACGGCCGAAAAGTCAGGGAACAAACGGAAAGCGTCGGTATTTTTTTTTCCATTATTTCGCTCGATCTCGATAGCAAGTAAGAAGAAGGAAAGTATCTTCTCCATTTCCTTTTTCAAGTAGTATCTAGTCGGAAACTCGCCTTTTTTTTTGCAAACTTTCCCGACATGGCACATCGTTTAAACTGGTCGAGTGAAAGCGATGGGAAAAACGATCGAAATTGAGATCAATTGCGAACGAAAAAGAACTAGCGTATAAGCGAAAGATTTTTCGTTTTCGATCGACGACGACGTTTCTTTTTAAATCATACACCGCTAGTGGAGTCGATCGATCGTTCTTGCTTTGGTGAGCGTTCTAAGGCGGTGCTATTTATCTCGGTTTTACGTAAGAACGAGTTTCGATGCGACGACGCCTTTAACGAGATCGTTGTCGCCGATCGCGATAATCGCGATTCCGCGATCGATCAGAATTTGTTTTTTTGATGGAAAGTGCAAGCCGTTCTCCTTCGGCTCCGCTCGGTCGAGTTTTCTTTCATACCGCGTTATCGAGAAAGTTTCTTTCTCCTTTTTCCTTTTACTCCTCTCGTTCCATCGCAAAATCCAGATATAATAACAACAAAGTTGCATGGAAGTCTTGCGGTCTGTCGATTTAGGCCAACTTTCTCGGCTAACGTTAATTACGGGCAAACGATGGTTAATCGCTATCGATTATCCATCTGTTGACTATGTCAAAATCCTTATTAGAATAACGATTGTCACGGTAAATAAAGAAAAATATCAATTTTCAAGATAATATGCAAGAAGAGACTAATGGCGCCAAACATTGTCGTCCCACGCGTGCCTCGGCACACACAACCGTGCCATTTCGTCGAACGAATGATAGACCTTTCCGAATGATTGACCGAGCGGAGAATCCGCGGAGAATACGATGGTCATCTATAGTTTGCGTATTATTTCTATAAACGATGTACGAGCGAAAAGGTCGAGAGTTAAGGTTTACACGTTTAAACGAGCAACAATAAAGGTTAGCACGAGCTAGTACGAGCTATCCTCTCCCCGAGGACCATGGGGATATATTTCCTCTCTGAAAGTTATCTTTGATTCTAACGTAATATCCACACTAAAGTCGTGCGCATTTGCGTAACACCTAACGATAGACTAAATTTTTCTCTCTTTCAGAAGATTATCGATGATATAAAGTAATTGAAAAGGAAAAGATATCGTCGGTGATTCGCAATATTTTTATATTTCTTCTATTTTCTATCGTGAAACTGCACGAAAGTAACGATCTGTGTGAAGCGAGCTTAACGTAACACTGGAGGATACGAGTATATCTATCCGTCGGTCTCTGTTGTCCCTTTCACTGCAAGTCGCTCGCGTGGGAGGTACGTAGAGAAGTTTGTAGCAATTTCAACCGAGACTAGTACTTTACTCCTATCTCTCAGTTACCATTCAAACGTCTACCGTGAAAGATCTCTTTTACGTTACGATCGGCGAATTATCTTGATAAATTTCTTCGGCTCGAATGACCGATCGTGTCATATACGTGAAACGCTTAAAAGATCTTTAACGAATTCGCGAGAGAGGGGGAAGGTAGAGAGAGAGAGGTAGAGGTAGAGAGAGAGAGAGAGAGAGAGAGAGAGAGAGAGAGAGAGAGAGAGAGAGAGAGTTGATCGCGCTTGCACCGCGCGCAACGTAACAACGATAATAAAATATTTTACGGAATATCCGTTCTCGAAGGAGAACGACTGTGAAACGGAAGCGACGTCTGAACAAAAAAGACTCGAAGAATAATCGCGTCGCTTCACAATCGGTCGCACTTGCATAACGTTAATTAAGGGAAAAGAATGGAGGCAAGGAGGATTAAGAAATTGTTACGCCTCTGTGAGATCCTCGTCTGATTGGTTGTCTAAACGAATAGAATATCTTTCTACGTTGCTAGAGATTGCAAATTCGCGATAGAAAGCGAAGAGAGTATATTTCTTTTATCCGCGATCGAATTTAAAAGCGTATCCTTCTGCGTTCAGAATGAGCCCGATCGAGCAGGCAAAGACCCTCGGCTCGCTCGAGCTTCGCTTGTGACGCGCGTCATGTGCGGAGTGCATAATCGACCCAACCAAGACGCATCTGACGCATTCAAAGGCGAAAAACAATGGAAAACGTTTACGTGATAAAAGTGAAGACGAAGCCGGCTCTCTCGTCGTTGTACCCGTCGGAACGACGTTATTCGGCTTCGACCGTCGGTGGCCTTGCTCTGGTACATTTTGGCTTAGGCGCCCTTTCCCTACTTCTAGGCACCCTGGCGCTCTCCGTTCAGGGAGCGATATTATCGATAGCCTGTTTGGTACCGTTCGTCGCGGGACTCTTAGCCTGGAGAAGATGGTACATCGATCGAAATATAACCATTTTCTTTTCTGCAAATCTCTTCTCGTTGCTGGCGGCCATCCTTTGCCTCGTCGTGACCATCCTCGATATCGCTGCTGTTGCAGAGACCAATAATGGATCTCTCTGGCCTATGGAAAAGATTCTTCGTAGTTCGAGCGATCCTTTCGTTATCGATAATAATAACAACGTCACCGCTCTCGTCGAGGAGACCACGATGAAAGTAGAGAAATACGTTAACGAAAGCGACAGGGGACTTGCCTACGACGATCTCAAGGGAGAAAGTTCTATATTGTACGAAAGAACCATGCCAATCTCGGGTAACGAACTGGAAAAGGAATCGGAAAATAAGAGCAAAGAAGTACCCCTTGACAGAGACAAAGTTTTATCCTTTTGGCGAAAAGATCGGATCGGCGAATCCTCGCAGACGGAAACGCTACTTAAGGTGAACGTACTCGTTGCTTCTCTTTTGGAAGTATTTTGGTCCCTTCTCAGTGCGAAGATAGCTCTACGTGGTATGATGAATCGATTTCCGGACATCGATTACGGTAACAACAACGTCGTTAACGACAACGATTCGAAGAGGGTCGCTTCTGCAGGACACAAGAGAAAGCATCCACCACCACCGAGACCGGATATATTGGATCACGATCATGGATTATCCGATAGCGCGTTAAATATCAATTCTATGAGCTCCGTTCAAAGCGCTGCACCGAATCCTGCACTTCCCTTACCCGAATCTAGCAGAGAGTTTCGTGAAAGGGTCGAAAGATTCTTAGCGAATCAAGCAGCTCTCAGAATCGTCGAGGGATCTTGTACGTAATTAATACGAAGAGGAAGATGCAAAAGAGACTTGATTCGTTCACCGCGATCTCAAAGTATTACGATTATTCTCCTTAAAATATAAGTAGATAGGTTGTTATAACAGGGTATACACCATATATACGATACATATACAATATATGTATATATCGTTATCGTAAGGATAAATCGGCTAATTACTTGTCCCCGAAGTAGACGACTAAAAATATTCTCTAAGCTAGTTATACTTACGTAATCGGTGTCTGGTAACGGAACGAAGTAAAGCCGCCGCCGCCGCCGGCACGTCTCGGCAGACTCGTGTACGGTTAAACGACGGTAATTATTTGTAACGAGCGTACGCTCTAAAAGAACGAGCTTCTAACGTCTTCTCCACGTACCAATGCCGAACAACTCCTCGGGATTACTTTATCAGCGGGCTGCGATCTCGTTAATTAAGCGTTCCGCGCTTCGCTTTAATGAAACTTTTAAACGTGCAATCTCGCGTCTACGATGCTTATATTAATAATTATTGTAACCGTGCGATCCCGCGCCACTGCCTGCGCGATATATTGTATTTATCAAGGCCTCGGTTTTAACCGTGATATTGGTCTGCTCTGATTCCTGATAATCGAGGAATCTCCTTTGTAAATCTTTCTCGATGGTTTTTAAATTTGAATCGGGAATCGTCTATGCGTACAAATTACAATTGTCTACAACAGTTACGTTCACGAAACGATCTTTTAGCGTTTTTACCAGCGAGTCTGCAATCGCGATCGTACGATCGATTTTGAACGGTAACGTGCCAGCTTGCCTCCTTCTTGCCGTAATCCAATGCATTGCGACAGTTCGACTCTCGCGAGGCCCCGTTGCGAAATCTTATAATCTGATATTGGCCAATGCTAGAGGCGCTAGAGTTCAAAGTAAAGAAAAAGACAATTGCGAATAATGGCAGCTCTAACTTGGATCCCGGCATTCCTCTTTCGATATACTTTTCCTACGTGCTTTCATCGAACTTCCATTCTATTCGATTTTCTCTCTCTCTCTCTCTCTCTCTCTCTCTCTCTCTCTCTCTCTCTTCTCCTTTTTCTTACAAAACAAAGCTTTATTCTCTGTAATCGTTAATTACATTGTTTCATGGCGCATTGGGTTTTCTGTTATCTACGTTCTTCCTTTCTCTTTCTTAAGGTACACTTCATCGAGTAAACAACGTTAAACTATTTTTTCAACTATCCAACCTTTTTCATTGTCTATCTACCTGCGCGTCTAGTTCTCTCTTTCTCATCTATTCCTTGCGATATAAAATTATGCCATTTATGAGTTTAACTTCTTGACGATCGACAACGGGAAATAGATGATCGATAATATTTCTACCTATTCTTAAACGCGATCGTTATCCTTGGTCCACCTGAATTGTGTACAGTACGTATGTGTTTATTACGTAGGTACTTGCTTACGCACCGAAAGATGTATATATCTTTAAAAGCTTGGTAAGTCGAACGAAATCGAATGAAAGTAACGATTGTTGAGCGACGTAGCGCGTCAACGTCGAGTTCTTAAAGCGCGAGAGAACTTTTTTTAAACGAGTGCGCACGCGTTCATTGAAACAAAATATTTGACTACTAATCGTAAGTAACGGTAAGAGTCGTTCGATAACGACTTTATCGAGAACAATTAATAAGCGCTCGGATTAATTAAGACTAAAACATCTAACGAGATAATGGCAAGAGTAAAGCACACTTTTGTACATGGACGTTTCCTTTAGCGATATATCGGATGAACGACGACGAGGATCGTCGAAGGGTCCAATGAGCGACGCACAAACGCGCACTCACACAGACGGAGACCACACACCAATAACATATTCGCGACAATTACCTAATTAAAGTCACAGTTGCGTCTACGTGTGGCATTCGTTAGTACATCGGACAAGCCTCTTTCGTTCGTTGGTTTTTATTACAATGTTCGTTTAGAAAATAAAGGTGTAACTTTCCTTCTTACGATATACTTAAATAATAGTAACGATTACTACGAGCAACCATGAGCGACATCGTTGAGTTCACTATTAATTATCCTACATCTCTCTACGTTATTTACTATTTCCTCTAACTAGACTGATCTCGTCTTCCATCGAAAATGAATACATTAAATAGCGCGCACCTTGGCATTAAAGAATAATTTTATATATGGCAACGTCGTTTCAGTCTCCATCGTCGAAGATCGAGGATACGAACGAAAAAGATCGACGAAAGTTTGCTCGCGTTCGATCTTCTCAACTGATCCAAATCGTTCTTAAATACGCGATTCCTCCACCTCCATCCTCCGATTCTCTCCTTCCGAAAAAAAAGAAAAGAAAAAAAAAAAATAAAAAACAAAGAAAAGAAAAAAGAAAGGGAAACCGATTACACGTTAACCGGTCGAACGTTATCGTCCGATTGTTGTTGCTCGGCACTTTGCCAGCCAGAATCCAAGGTCGTGGAATCGCTCAAACAACACTGAGGTGCCTCCTCTTCCTGACCGCTGTGATAGTCCCTGTAATCCCTGTCCCTTGGACGATCAGTCTCCTCTTCTCTGAAATAACTCGACGTGGCAGCCTCTTCCTCAAGCTCTTCGTCTTCTTTCGGCGCGTAATACGAATAACGAGCTTGCTGAATGACCTCGTATTGAGCATCGGGTGCCAAAAAGGGGCCCCTAACGTTTCTAGGCTCGTCGCTATTGGCATAACTATCGGACGGTATGTCGCCACCGTCCGAGGGCAACGGAAGAGGAAGTCTCGATCGTTTTGACAGCTGTCGCTTGCCCAAACGAGCTGCCAAATAATCCACCCCTTCCGAATGTTCGGTCCCTGAAACCAATCGATCGCCGAAAATGATCGGTTATCGATCATCTTATTGGATGAAATTTACATGAAGAAAACGAAAAAAAAAGAAAAAAAAGAAAAGAAAAAGAAAAAAAAACGAATATCTGTCCAAAAGAAATTTTACCTTCTTTCTCAACAGCCAGATCATAGAAGCTACTCTCCGGGCCGCAACAAGAGGAAACATCGCCGAAATACAATTCACTTTCGGATTGTTTCGCAGCGGGATTGGGTTCCTGTTGAAAAGCTCCATTCTCGACACCTTTCAGGGGTTTCCTAGCTCTCCTACCCTTCATAGTCCCGTCGTTTCCGCCCTCGGGATCGGTACTATTCGATATCTCTTCGGCGTTCTCGTAATTGTCCGAGGGACGTTTCGTCGATCTCGATCTGTGATCTGCAAGGGAACGATATTACGATTAAGAATTATCGTCCCGTATAAGGTTGAGAAGCTTTCGTTGGTGTCTAACCTTCGTTGTTGTCAAAATTGTCGATTCTCTTGCTCATCCTCGGCCTCGCATCCGTGACTTGCGGCCTACGAGCTGGACTGTTTGGATCGCTGTAAGGCGGCGGCGGGCCCCAGAGAGGAACCGGTGTCTCCAAAACGCTATAGGACGCTGTACTCGTCGTATAAGGTCCATTGGGTGTATTAAGAACGGAATAAGGGCCGCTCGACTGTGAATTTAGGACGCTATAAGGGCCAGCCGCGTTGTCGGCGTTAGTCTCGGCCTGTCTCGTTTGCGTGTGGAAGCC
Source organism: Vespa mandarinia (assembly GCF_050613455.1). Lineage (NCBI taxonomy): Eukaryota > Metazoa > Arthropoda > Insecta > Hymenoptera > Vespidae > Vespa > Vespa mandarinia. The sequence goes on from NC_140811.1 coordinate 19,590,501, forward strand.
GTAATTCGAATCGGGACTCGGGGCTGGTCCTCTCGATCTAGACCACGGTAATCGCCATCGTCTGAAATAAGACGATGCATCAGTTCTGAGTTGTCTCGTTGGACGTTAGATGGGACGCGAGACATGAGATGAGAATGGCAAAAAGCGGGACGCGCGTCACGGTAGGTCCGTACAAAAATCACCGACGACTCGTAGATCGTATCACGCGGCGTCTCTAACGTTGTACGTTTTTATTATCGCGAGGCCTCCCCGTAGCCAAACGCGTTTATCGTCGTTCGTAATTTATTTCCGTAGAACGAAGAAATACCAAACGGAATGCCGACTTTAATCGATTCCATACATTAGCGGTTTACCCGAAGCTCTCGACGGGACCGACGTCTCGTTTAGGAGTTTATCTCACTCTCCTTTCACGATATTCGTGGAATTTGCCAACCGGAGAGAAGCCCGAACCGGTGGTGATAGGTACGAAAAAGTAGTCGGTTGCGTCCGTACAAAATCAAAAGTAGAAAGTCCCTACTGCGCGAATCTGTTTAGGGACGTTACCTCGAAGGCGCCAAGTCCGGATTCGGCGTGTAGAGATTTCCTGGCGTTTGGGCCCACCACGGACTGGCCCCGCCGCAATCGTTGCAACATCCGCAGGAAGCGGTCGGTGGGCCGACCGGCCCGCCTTGACCGTACAACGATCTGCATCTGAGCTCCAGCTGTTCCCAATACATCTTTTTCTTTTCGTGACTCAATAACTGATAAACCAACATGCAGGAGAATATGCAGGCAAGTATCCCAGCTACCGAGACACCAAAAAGGGCTCTTAGGCAAGCGTAAAGGGCGCCGTGAACGGCTTCGCAATGCGGAGTACCCTCGAACAGTACACCGGGATCTCCCTTCGATTGCGGTGCACCGTAACACGTGCACGATCTAAGAACAATTTTATCTCACGTATGAATGTGTTCGAACGTTCGACTCGTACAATGATTCTACGATACGTCATATCATAATGGCTCTTTCCTTATTACCTGGCTCTTTCCGTATAAACGCATTCTCGAAGACCTTGCAATCGGGACATGTGAATCACCGTCGTAGTGACCGTCACGAGAACGCAGACCAGGGCGCACACAACGCCAACCGAGCCGCAGACTTTCATCTGCAATAATTACGCGACATCCCCAATGTCTTCCTTCCTTATCGCTTCCTTATCTGCATTAGATTTCCTACATTGACTTTTTATACTTACCAAAAGACCGTATCTGTGCTTTCGCCTTGCCAGAAGCATCGTAAATAGTCCCATCAGTATCAACTGCGAAAAAGGCAATAAATAATCTCTTTTCTTTACTCTTTGGCAGATAAAGCGTGCTAACATTTTTATAATTAACGGATAGAATTTAATACGGATGATAAAAGGTCTCGCTCGAAGGTCAATCGAAGGTCTCTTTCTTTGACAATAAAACCGTGAAATGCATCATCGAACGTCCGTTCGATCCCTTCTTACGTAATTTCCATAGATAGAGAGCGGTGTAACCTTTGTCTCTCACCATTATGCCAGGAATGTAAGACGGTACGGTCTCGAAGAGCGCCAAACTGGCCGTGTGTGCTGAAAGGACAGCGTGCACCGCCAAAAAGAGGCTACCGACTGCCGCGCTGAGCCCACCGCAAAGGCAACAAAGAACGACATATTTCTTGCAGCAGCCACCTTCACCGGTATGACCTGCAAAGTTTGACATTCTTTAAAAGGACGAAAAGTTTCTCTTGCTTTTCCCTCAAATTCATCCCTATAATCGAGTATTGCCTTTGATCGAAAAAAAGTCTACATCGGGAGTGGCACTTGACTTTCCATGAAAACACAAAAGGGGGATCGCGTATTTTAAAATACTTTGGATCTGTTATATCGAGTAAAAGCAATAGTCCCTTTACTCTGCTCGTACTCGAGCTCGACTCCCATTGTATATGCTTTCTCGTTATTCGATCGTACACATTCGCATTGGAAATTCTCTCGATGAATACCGGACGCGCAGCATCGATACCTAATACACCTTACTCCGAGAGAACAATGCCGAGTTCTCTCGAGACTCATCGACGTCGGACTTTTTAATCAACTTTATTCTACTAGAGAATATTTCAACGTGACACCAACAAATACGATCTCAGTGAGTGACAGCTATTTGCTTTTGTTATTACACATTTTCGTTAAGTTATATGACGAAAAGTGAACGAAACGTGGAAAATGTATGGTTCTATCCCATATATTCTATCTAATAATATCCACGTACCTATCGGCTTTCTTTGTGAAACGATTTCTTTGTGACCTCTTTCCGATTTTAATCTTCGAAAAAATTCGCCGGAGAAAGAACCTGGAGCCAAGTTTAGCTAGGATCTTACCTTCGACCCATCCGTCGAAAGGAAGAGAAGAAAGATCGTGTTCTCTTTCTTTCTTTTTCTTTTCTTTTTTTTCTTTTTTCTTTTTTCTTTTTTCAAACAATTTTACGAGGGCACAAATTTATGATGCACTTTTACAAATGCAATGACCGGTAAAAGGATTCCGTGGAAAAGATCGACTACCTGTACTACCTGCTCCGTAGTTTAGAAACGAGCGAACGTTTCTTAATAAATCTGTCCTTCCTGTAAAGAACAGCCGAACTCGTTCAGGGAAACTAAGTGAAAAGCTTTCCAATTTTCAAACGCCGTAACTTTATCGATTGTACGAGTAAACAAATCTTTAAATCGTACCGTGCTCAATGATTTTAAACGATACTAACGCAGCCTGACTCGATAGCGCTCTATCCAATATAAATTCGTATTATCTGTTTTCCCTTTCAGAACGATTAATCGTAAAATTTTAAACAGAGAAAGCTAAGAATCGCGATAAAACTGCATAGATAAAACTGGGAAGGTCGGTGGGAATTAACTTTTAAATCTCGTATCCTCGAAGGTATAATAAAAATAACAGAAGGTTTATCTCCTATTATAAATAGACAAACCCAAGAGAATATAATTTCTATACCGTTGTTAATGTGGGACACGCAGAATGTGATTGGAAAAAAGTGGGTAAGGGATCAACGGGTATTTGATAATTTATCAAATACCCCTTTGACGTACTATTTAATCGACGTACCACAGGGGTGCGAGTAACGAGATCTCGGCAAGTGTGCGTGGTTGGCAGAATGAGGTAAATGGGAATGCGAATGTGCCGCCATTGCGAAGGGATAACCCTGGCTGTCTATCTCCATCTCCGTTCCCAGGCGACAGCGAACTATTTGAAGCACCGGATATCCATCCATCTTTGCCGTTGAACAATCGACGATATTTCGCTACTCAAAGCTTCCCTTCAAGCTTCTCTTCCCTAGCTGTTTGCTTTTCCTTCTCGAGGGAAGAATCGAAGGATCGCACGTGGTCGCGAGGATTCACCGTGAGAGCACGTAGAATATCTAACGCGTTGTAACATAATGATCCTGCGAGAGAGCCCAACTCTCGAGCGCACCCTCTCCTCGATATGAACTCTTTGACTTTAAAATGTCAATAGGTAACGGCGATTCAAAGACGTTCCCCCTCTCTCCTACGCGGTCTATTAACGCTGAGGCCTCATGGTTCAAGGTCATCACCTTATTACGCACTCTCCCTTCCTCAAAGTTCACCGATAACGCATTGACCATTCTCCGAATAATCTTGCCAGAACAAAAGCTCCTTCTCCTTCGTAGTAATTCGTCTTTTTATCTTTATCTTTGTCCATTTGTTCCTTCGGAAAAAGAAGTCATTCCACGGACACTAGCGTCGTCGAGCATCTTCCAAAACATGTACAAGTGTTGTCACGAATGACACAAAACGAGCAAGAGAGAAAGAGGAACGAAGAGAGAGAGAGAGAGAGAGAGAGAGAGAGAGAGAGAGAGAGAAAAAGGGGGGGGGGGTTAGGTAGAAAGTCGGGGTACTTGTCACGTTGAGATGTCCCACAGGTGGTGGTCGGCGAATGTGACACGAGAAAATCGTAAATACGATGATGAATGCACCCGGTTGTAACTATTTTCTCGAATCTTCCTCTCTGTCGAGTAATTTCGTTAGTCGCGAGAAAACACGAAAGTAACGTCGTTCGACGTTCCTTTTCCCGTAAGCTCCGACACGAATCGTCCTTCTCTCGTTTGCTCGAGAACAACGACTGGTCGATATATCCGCGAGATCGTCGCGAGCCCTTGCGGTACTCTTTCAAAGTTCGAAGGGATGCATCAGGGTGATATCACTCGATTATATTCGAGTGTCAAAGAGTAAGGCTAAAAGTTCGACTTTTTTGAAAGTAAATGGAAAAAATGCAAAAATACTCGCATTGATTGGCAGTCGCTGCTTCGTAACGTCTCGTTGGTCTGGGAGGTGGTCGAGGAGGTAGAGCCGGAGGTTGATGAGTCCTCGACGTTACTTCGACGATTCCACCGTCGTCGGTCTCACCTTCCGAACTTCTTTTGTTCCCGCTAGCCTGTTGTACGGCGTGACACTGACACTTGCTGTTCTTCGACGGTGCTGACACCTGATGATCGTAAGTCACGAAGCGCGAAATACTTTTGTAGCGCGAGCAAACTTTTTTTTATCGTCAAAGAAAAAAAAAAAAAAAGGAAAAAAAAAGAGAAAAAAAAAGAACAATACTAAATAATATGAACAAACCTGGATCGCATCCACCCTTATCAGGGATGAATTTTTGGTATCGTTGTTTTGCACGTGAGGATGACCATGAGCATGGACATGCCCATGATGATGACCGTGATGTTCATCGAGAGGATGAACTAACGAGGCCGCTCTATCTCTCGATCTCGAGTCAGGGTGCAAAGAGTGGACCTGTTGCAGATGATGATGATGATCGTGAACGTGATCCAGCCTGCTATGAGTCCTGGTATTCGCGTTCGACGAAGAAGATTCGCAGGAGATACCGGAACTCACGTGATGATGATTGATGCTCGAGCGACCAGTCAAGCTACCGGTCGAACTGCCGTGATGTCGAGCGACCAATGGAGTAGCCGATAAACTGGTACTCGCGTTTACTACGTGCCGATGTACGCTCGGCGATCCACCGTGATTCATCATGCTCGAGTTAGAAGAGGTACCGCTGATTGCACTCGATACGGTAGGATGACGATGACTCGCCATAGGTGAACCCTTCTGTCCGGTGATCGATGCCGTCGTCGTTGTCGTCGCCGTCATCGTCGTCGTCGACAACGACGTCGTCGTCGTTGTCATCGTCGTCGTCGTCGTCGCCGCCGTCGCTGTCACCGTCGTCGCCAATGTTGTCGTCGTAGTGGCGATAGGATTAGCGTGATGATGAGAATTTGGATTATTGCCGCCAGCCGTATTGCCGTGATTGATCGTCGCCGGAACGTTACCGGATCCATTTAGACCCGTCGTCGAGCTTCCGTGTATATGACCGACCAAGCCGGTCGCGAGATTTCCATGATGATGTCCCCCCGCATGATGCATCATCGCGGGCCCGTGATGATGAGTCACGTTCGAGGGCTTTACTGTTCCGTGATGATGATGGCTATGCTGTCGCTGCTGGAATCCCTTAAGACCGTCGCTCGCCTCTAGATTCGCATTGGTTCTCGAGTTATCGACGTTGTGCTTGTGTAAATGCACGTGAGAATCGCCGTGAAAATGGCCATGAACGTTCCGTTCCGGCGTATTAGATTCCCCACTGATAGGTATTCGATGATGCTGATAGGTGTTCAAAACCTGTTGTATGTTTTTCAATTTATCCTTCGAGATGTTTTGCTTCGGAGACAAACCACAGGGATCGTCCAATTGTTTTTCCGACGTTTCCTTCGCCGACGTTTCCATCGGATTCGTATTGATATCCGACGGATGACTAGGACTGGACGTCAAACTTTGTCGACTCTCCTGCAAATTCGATGATTCCTGGACTCTTCTCGCCGCCTCGAAGGCAAGATTTCGCGAAAGATCCAAATTTCTTGGACTACACGGAACGTTGCGAGCGTGTCGCGAAAGCGGCGTACTTTGATGTTCCAAAATCTCGACGTTTCTCGCCTTTTCCAAATTCAATTGTTGCGTTTCCTGATGAGACATCGGACTGTCCAATCTTCTTAACGGCTCAAACGCATTCTGTAGTACCTCCAATCCTCGAGGAATTTCCTGACCGCTCGAGATCCTTGTGTTTCCCACGCTTCTCTCCGTTCTCTCCCGTTGCGTCCTCATCGAATTAATGCCGCTCATCGTCGAGCATTGACAAGGATGTTGCTGCTGCTGCTGCTGCTGTTGCTGCTGCTGGTGCTGCTGCTGGTGCTGGCTTCCCTCTAAATCGTTCATTGTGCCTTCCAAATCGTTCGATAACGATGCCTGAGACATGCTGAAATCTAATAGAGAAGAAATTTCATAATTAGTCGAATAAAATTATTTTTCGATCATTCAAAAGTGCAAATTGGAGAGAAAACAAATGTCGAATAAAACGCGTGTGTCAGCAAAAGCGAAAGTTTCTATCTTATAAATCACCCTCGACGATATCTCGTTGAACTTGATAAGTCCTTTCGGATTACAAAAGGTAACTAGACACCGGTTATGCATACAAACTAGTGGACAATAAATATAAAGTCAAATTCGGTATCTCCTCGCAATCCCAGAAGAGTCGTTTCTCTCTCTCTCTCTCTCTCTCTCTCTCTCTCTCTCTCTCTCTCTCTCTCTCTCTCTCTCTCTCTCTCTCTGTTATGACGTAATAATCGAGAACGAAAAAAGAGAGACCTCAACTACTCGTTCGTTTCGAAAGATGAAAATTCAAAACTGACGAAAGTTCTACGCGTGAGAGTTTGTATTTCTCTTTGATTAGTACGCATTCTTCACATATCTTTATACATGTCGAGGAATTCGGTCCAAGGTCACGGTCAAGTTCGATTCCGACGTCTTTTGCTCTCTCTTTCTTTTTTTCTTCCATCGAAGAATAAAAGAAAGAAAAAGTTGCAACGAGAAAAAAGAAAGGAGAATATTGAGCCACCCTAAAGGACGAGGTATTCGCGGCTAAAACTGTGAGAATTTCTTCTATTCTGTTCGAGGAGACTCATGAATGGATACACAGAATAAATTTTCGAGCAAAAGATTTTGATCTACCTACGCTACGAGGTTTAAATTTCATGGGAAAGTCTTAACAAAGAAAGGTAAGGTACTCTGTCCGCCGATTGAAATTCGCACGCGATGTCAAGAGTATTTCCTGCTGGTTGTTCGATTCGTTGCAAGTTAAAAGAAAGGAGTGGCTCACCTGCGGAAGATCGATCTCGACGAGTTAAACTTCTCGATCGAATTTCTCTCGTTCGCCGTCTCCAAAAAAGAAGAAGAAACAGCAGAAGACACCTTCCGCATGCCCGAAACTCGACGAATGTATCCTCAGCGGTAAGAACGTTCTATTTTCGACACGACGTTCACCCTCCTCGTCGTCTTCCTCCTCGTTGTTATTATTTCTCTTAAGAAGGAGCTTCCCTCTGGAAGAGGCCGAAGAGGGCATCTTCTCGAATCCACCCAAATAGCGTCGAAATAGACGCGTTATTCGCTCTATTCTTTCAGGGATGAGAGAAGAAGATTCCTCTCGAATGGATAAAAGAAGAGCATGCACATGCGCTCGCGTGCTCCTTTATTAAGTTTCAATCCGCCATCGTCGAACGCGCACCATCTCTTCTTGAACAAACTTTGATCTTTCTCGCGAATTCACTTAAAATCTATTCACTGATCGACATAAGTAACTGACAGAGAGATGAAATGAGGGTGAGAGAGAGAGAGAGAGAGAGAGAGATAGTGAGAGAGAATATAAAAGAAAGGCTGGCCGGCGATATCGTGAAAGACCGTTGGTGCCTTCCACCTTCACTGCCTGCTTCGTTCTGCCTTGGAATGTGCCTTTGCCCCCTTGCCCTCTTCTCTTCTTTCTCTCTCTCACGCTCTTTCTCTGTCTCTGTCTCTCTCTCTCTCTCTCTCTCTCTCTCTCTCTCTGTCTCTCTCTCTCTCTCCCCTTCTTAAGAGCGAGTTCGAGAGCGAGAGGACCCAAGGGCCCCGACTCTTGTCTCCCCACTCTTCTTGCTTTCTTACGAAGTGGGGAGTCGCTTCGGGAACGTGTCTGATCGCGCCCACCCACTCCTCTCTCCTTTTCGCTGGGACTCGATGGGTACGGCAGATCCTTCCTGTCCTATAACGCTACGAAGCAGGGCCGTATTAAATTTGTTCACGACTAGTTTTATAATGATTTACGCCAACGATGAGTACAAGTGTAATTCTTAAACGATTTTTATAAACAAAATCTCATTTTAAAGCTGAAAGTTTAAATGAAAATATGGTTTTTTTCGAATTTTTGAATAAGCTTCATCTTTTTTGGAAAAAATCGTGTCAAAAAATGATATTTCTTCGAGAATAGTTTATGCGTAAAAATGTAACTTTTCCAAAAATTCGTAAAAGCCTTATCCTTGTTTAAAGTTTTACCTTTAAAACGATACATTGCTCATCAAAATCGATCAAGAATTATGATTAAATTAATTGTTCGTGTAAAGGCTGCTTTCAACGTTTTTCGTGAAAAATATATTTCGTATAGTGGTACCCCTTTGAAAAATCCCTTGAAAGAAAAATTCATACTCCTATTACTGATTTACATATGCACGCTTGAATCGTATTTTTTATTTCCGTAAATGATTGTTTGCTTGTCGCGTGCGATTCTCAAATTTTCTAATCAATTCCAAACGCAAGGAAATGCGTTTCGCAGGGGAAACCACGATAACTCTTCCAGCCGTTCATTCCAATAGGTCTTGTTTTCGCAATTTTTGATGCAGTTTTTTTATGTTCTCGTTGTACAACAACGAAGACTTAAGTATATTTTTGAACAAAATATTTCTTTAATATTTTCAACAATTTCTCATTGCAACAATAGTACTAATAATATTGTTTTTATTTTATTTTTTTCAGAACTTCATTGCAATTATGAGTGGAGCAACGAGGGAATCGATTGTTGCAAGCAATGAAGTCAGTATTTGTTCGCAAAGTTTGTTGCTAAATTTAATGACCGTCGTTAATAAATAATTACTGCGTTTTAGAGTCAGTGCATCATCGAAGAGAATCTCAATCAACTTCTATATCGATCTACCTCAATTTCAACCACCATTAAATTTCGACCTAAATCGCGGATAAGTGATTTCGCAGAACTTTTTAAATAGTAAATAAATTTTTAAGTCCCTCCGATCATATCGAGGACAATTGGTATTGTATGATTTTGGTTGTAGTTATTTCGTAAAAAAGTATTGAGTGACCGCGATAAGATATTCTTTTTATCAATTTTTAGATATTTTCAGATCAACTATCAGATCAATTAATTACCTTTTCTTGTTCGAATAAGCCAGAGATAGGACGAGTCGGGTAATGAAAGCTTTTCTAAGAACGATCTTCCGTATTTTTAACAAAAAAGAATAGTCCCTATTTATTGAAAAGCATAGTCATATAATAATTAAAACGATTATACTAGTTCAATTATTCTAGTTTCTCTTTCTTCTTCTTTCAGCAAGGAAGTATCTCAAATCAAGTTCGATTTCTTTCATTATGCTCGGATAGAGCAATCTTCAAGATGTCTATCCATCGTTATATCACTTTTATCGTTTTCACGCTCGTACGTACGTTCTATCGCATCTTCCGGCTTTTCTTTTTTTCCCCCTTCTTTTATTCCAGGCTAAATAATCGAGGGATGGATTCATCGGTGGGATAGAAGATAATCGGTGAGGTTTCGTTGTATAGTGCGGAGACTATTGCACTTGTAATTCATATTTTGTCCATATCCTCGTCGTTGAAGTCGCATATACTACGAGCGAAAGGTGGTGAATAGCCTCAATGCATTAGCGTGTCACCTTTTACTAACAGATGCCGGCTCGTCCGTTATGCATTTTTTTCCTTTAGACATTTCGCGTTAAGCATACCTGTATGTATATACTTACCTATCAACCGAAAAGTTTTCAGCTAACAAATTATTTGTTCTCTGTACAGTTATCGCGAGTGTATGTTTTTCAAAGTGGAAACGAAAAGATGGGTGCATAAATATATTATTTCTTATCTCTGCAATTATATAATAACGTAAGTCAAGAAAATATTTCTTTTATTCTTCCATTAGTCAGTAAGTATATCTATCTATATGTATATACATATATATATATATATATATATATATATATATATATATATATATATGATATACGTATGTGCTGACTAATAAATAAATGCGAGAAGATCAAAAATAATGTTTACTATAATAGTTATTCTGAAATTTTCATATTACTCGTTATATTCATTCATTAACTTATTCAACGCTTCCAATTAAAACAACATCTGAACAAGGCTGAATGGCAGTATATTCACAATTTTGCTAATACGTTAGTACATCTGTAAATTATTTTTAAATGTCTATTCTACGATACAAACTTATACATACATATATACAACATCGATCGGTATGATACACTCAGCCGATAGAATATGATATAATACAGAAACAGATTATGGCCTATCTTAATCGTATTCCCAAACTGATATTAGTAATGAAAAGAAAATATTCATCTTTAGGACACTTTGTGCATGATTAAGAATCATTAGACAAATGTATAATGACGAATGCAAGCGCATTTCAGATACAACCCAATGGCCTTGTAATTATTATATTATTATGCTTATTTGAACGTTTGCACTTTCAGTAAGCAACTTTATGCATAAATGAATATATAATTGACATGTGATATTATTAAAGTAGCATAAACGCGCATAATTAATTAATATTTCGATGAAATATTGCAAAGGAATTATATAGCATAGATGACTATTTATGCTATTATTTGATATATCTATCATATGCTTTAACATACGTAAAATTTAATTATCTCTATAATTTCAGTTAAAAGGAAATATTTCGTTATTTAATATAATCCATTCTCTGTGTTTGTGTGTGTATGTGTATGTTTTCTTTTTTTTTTTTCTTTTTCTTTTTTTTCCCTTTTTTTTTTTTAAGAATATGACTATAATTCTTACGAGCTATATTGCTACTTTAATAGCACATACGGGCAAACAATAGTAGTACATTTTGTATTACAATAAAAATATATGTATGTATATATATATAAATATTGCCCCGATAAAAACATGACAAGGGAATCACTTTTTTTTTTTTTTTTATACAGGCATACATTAATTTTATGTAATAATTGTACAAGTATATTTTGTTTAGAATTCGTGATTTTTTCGTATGATATGCAAGGTCAAAAAGTTGTTATCGTATAAACATTTAATATGCTTATTATATTTATCTTGCATCTATTATCTTTTGCAAACACGAGCAACAATTGCTAAACAAAATAAAAAATGTTGTTCTCGTTTATAATCCTCATATCGTTTTAGTATTAAATTATATCTATTATATTTTTAAATGTCTATAATAAAAATTATTGTAATCTATACTGCATAGTTTCACTTTCAAGTGACATTTAGGCATCTGAATTTCTTAATAGAAGAGATAAATTACAAAATTCTAATGGTTCGATCTTACATTCTACTTACATTCTTTAATTAAAGTCAATTGGATTAATTTTTTTTAATACAAATTATACATTCTTTCCCATAATCCGTCTATAAGTCAATCGTTACACGATAGATTTCTGATCAAAACAAGCTTGTTTTCTATTAATGCATAATGATTATTATATTATAATATCGTAGTTCTTCGTTTTTTTTTTTTTTCTTTTTCTTTATCTCATAATACGTAACATCTAAATTTTTTTATCCGTTTAGCACTATCCTGATCTTTCGTTTTGTTTTCTTTTTCTTTTTTCTTTTCTCGAATATCTACTGTTCCGATAATATATGTGTAGAATGTCAAATGGAAAAAATTAAAAAAGAAAAGAAAATGTATCATTAAACAAGTATATCGCTAAACTGATTTTCCAAAATGTATAACAATATTGTCAATATGCGAATATTCAACACGGTATTTAGTGAAAGAGATGAAATCGATATATTATTGTAGACGAAGATATACAGGTAATGTGTTTATGCTTTCAATTTATAATATATTCCATGTAGTTGGTATTATGTATGACCGAGACAAGTTTATAGAGGCATTCTTTATATGTACATCCTATACATTTCAAATCATTTTTAATACTTATTCAATCATATTTATAAAATTTTTTCAGGGGAAACAGTATCTGCATTATCTTGGGAGTTGAATTATGCGTTATACATAATATTATAATAAACTCTTGTAAACGTACTAATATATAAATATAAAAAATCATGTATTTTTTGCTTGTAACAATCTATTGCACCATTTATAGGTAGTCATCGCTAAATGTTTTATAACTTGTTTTCATTTTGAAAAAATTTTACTTATCACGATGATCACTCTCTACCATTGAAAATGGAATATATTAAGCATTGTATAATATGACATATAATATGCGATTTAAGCAGATACAAACTTCCCTTGTTGCGACTACGAATACCTGTATTCCATATTTACACAGTGTTCAATTAAGTTAATGTACAGTAGAAAAAAATCATCTCACTTAAAAAAATACTACGTATCCTAGTCATGCTGGCGTCATTATTTAAGTATAATTACATTGAATAATATATAAGATAAAATTGGTTGATTTTCTTTCATTTCTATAAATATTGAACATTTTTTTTTCTTTTTATCCTCCTTGCTTCTTCCTCTTATTATAGTTACAGATTGATGTAAATGTAATTATAATATGTTATAATCGAATCGAGGAAGAATTTTTTATTGAAAACTGACTTGCTATCTTGAATTATAAAATATCTGTTAATTTTTCGTAGACTGATATAGTATAAATAAGAGTCTCTGCTACACCGGAATTAGCATATCTCAATTAATAGAGACAATATAAGTTGACTATTATCACTATACTTGGATGATCTTAATTTACAAAATTAAATATAGAAAGAAATTCTAATATGTATCATAGTTAGAGGCAATCTTATTACTCATAATTTCATTATGACACACATAAACAAACGATACTTTTCTCTTACGAATTAGAAATAATTTAATCCACAATCAATAGTGAATCGTGGACCTCTCGATATAACTATTTAATATTAATATCACAAATGTTTACATTTATGCGCTTTTGAACTAGTTCAAAAGTGTTGCGCTGTCAACAAACACTCAGTCATCTCCCCCGTAGAGAAACTTTGTAACTACCAGTAAAATATTTAATACCATGAAACAGTATTGTGCCAGATCACGAAGGTTTGCAAGATGGAAACTTTTTAATACCGATACATGATATTGGTTTGCGCCATCTTCTTTTGCTATGTGTATTTGATTTATTATTACAATGACTGTTACAAGTTGGCTTTTGATCTTCGCTAGTCCTATCCATTTCTTGAAGTCTTCTTTCCTCTATAAAAATGAAAGTATATTTATAAATTTTTATATATAACGGCAACATTAAATGAATCGTACATAAATGTAAAGAGGCAATTTCTATAACATATAGATATTTTTATTCTCTTAAGAAAGATATCACGCTCCTTGATAAAAATATCAAATTTCGCGTACCATTAAGTTGATGTTCCGTATAATATGTCGGATTGTCATCAATCCCATAGTGATATTCCATCAGGTACGGTAATACAGTCATACTGTGACATTTACTTCCCCTCAAGGGAGGTAAAGGCACTTCGTTTTCCGTTCTAGGATGCCTACATATGGTCCAAGGATGTCTTTTCACTTGTTGCAACGTAAATCTATCTTCCGCGTCTTTTTGCAACATCCCTTCTATAAGGGATCTTAAGGGTTCCTCTACTTCTTCCGGTATTGTATATTCACCTTTTCCAATGTTCTCATATAATTTATATATAGTGTCTCCTTCAAAAGGATACTGACCTGTTGTTATATTATATCTATACAAAATGGAAGTAACTATGTATTACTATCTGGTAAATATTTTAAGTAATCTCATGTTATTAAACTTACAGTGTAACTCCACTGCTCCATATATCTACTTTAAATCCTGAAAATGTTTCACAGCCATTTGCAATTTCGGGTGGTTGAAAGGCTGGAGAACCTTGACCCATTTTGCATGTATCATCTATAGAAAACATATCTAGTGCCTTGCAAGATGAGAAAGATATATCATTAAAATATAAAAAAAATAAAAAAGAGGAAAAACAGGAACAATTAAGAAATATTTAATTAATTTCTCTTTTGTAAAAATACATTTCCACAAGTTCATACCTCTGCAACTCCAAAGTCACTAATTTTTAAGGTACCATCTAATGTCAATAACAGATTTCCAGGTTTTATGTCTTTATGTACTATTCCTTTACTATAAAGATATTCTAAGCCATCTAACAGCTGACAAAAATAGTCATGTGCCTGCCAAAGTGGAAGCTTCTTCAGAGGTGTACTTTCCAACATGTCCTGTAAAGAATCTAATAAATAGAAATCTATTTGTTGTCAACTCCATGCAATCCTTTCTTCTAGTCATATATCTATATATATATATATATATATATGTGTATATATATATATATACACACACGCACGCACGCACGCACACATATATACACATATGTATACACATATATATACACATATGTATATGTATATATATACACCCACACACACACACACACACACACGCGCGCGCGCGCGCGTTTAATATAAAAAATTATTCTCTTTATAAAAGCAAACCAATATCAACAATTTAAAAAAAAAAAAAAAACAAAATTGCTATTATGTATTTTTACGCAAATCTCTACTTTCTAATTATTAAATGCAATAGTTATTTCCTCGTGTATATCAAGATGAGGCATTTTGTATTAATATTTTACTTTAGAAATGTTAAATTAATATTTCATGCCTTCTATCATAAGATTACATTTATACGCATACTCGATAAATTATAAAATAAAAATACATAACGTATATACTATTTTTCTTTTTTTTCTTCGGTATGTATGCATGTATATGTTAAATAATTTTGCACAATAAAGTTTGAAATTCATTGAACTTTACCTGCAATCCACATACACAAAATTCCATAATTAGGTACATCTTTCTCTTTTCATCATTATAAAGAACATCTACAAGGTTAATGACGTTCTTATGTTTTAATATTCTTAATAGCTTTATTTCCCTGTTAATGAACATCAGAAATAATCAAAATGTATATACAAATAAATTAATCTATATGTGTATACGATCAGTGTTTGGTTCAACTATGAACGAATATAGTTATATTCTCTTTACAACATGATGCATGTTGTAGGAATGCAATATTATGACAAAAAGTCATGTAATATTACAAGTTTAAATTATTTAAAAGTAATAATATTATAATTTATTTGACACAAATAATTAATTTATTACTAATAATATATAAATATTATCATTTGTGTTAGTAACATTTTTATATATTGTTATGCAATATAGATGGCAATTGAAATCAAAGTAATACATCTAATTTATATAATCATATGTGTGAGAATGTTTAACAAAGGGAAAAATTTGTAACAATGAAATATGATAAAAGTAATTTACAAAAGGCAAGAGATTCCATGATTTTTTCAATCATTAAAGTAATCATTGCGGAAAAAGAAAATAAATAAATAAATAAATAAAAGATAAATAAAACTTGGATTCTTCAAAATGAAAATTATTCCATAGAACGAGTGACAACTTCCATGGTGAATTGCAGAAGATAAAGAATAAATATGTGTAAATATGTATGTATGCTGTGCGCACCAACGTTTATACACATATACTCATATACTCATATTATTACATGCTAATATAGCATACCGTTGAATTTCTCCATTTGGAAGTTTAAGGTGCTTTTTCTTTTTTAGAATCTTAACAGCTCTTCGACACAGAGTTTCTGAATCCAGTACTTCTTTCACCTTACCATAACTACCTTCACCAAGTACATCCCCCATAACATATTTACCGATAAATTTACATTTTTTCTTTTTCTCCTCATATATGATCTGATCTGAATCCACCCTATGGAAGAACATGTTGATTTCATCCAAGCCATAATTTGGATCATCGTTAATCCATTTGACTGGCTCGATATCTCGAAATATTTCATTGTCCATTTCTTCCTCATCCGGGTCACATATCGTAATCCGATTGTCCATTTTCACAATTCTAAGTAAAACTAATAGTAAGTCACACAAAATCACACAAATTTAACCTATAATACAACCGGCACCACTACTGTTGTGAATTATGATCAGGGGAGCCAAACTCGTAGAAAAGGTAGGAAAGCAAGGGCTTCGAATAACGCCTCTCGTTCGTTTAATAGGTGCGCCCACGTTCCCTTACTATCTATGCGCTCCCTGGTAGTCGAATTTCAAAACTACATCCATACGAAATTATTTATTATATTATACGATTTATAAACATATCGAGAGATATTTATCGTATTGCTCGCATCGAAATATACCATATTACATTTGATATTGATTTTCGTTTATATTATAGCGATATATTATTATTAATAGCGGTAACGTTTCATTGAAACTTTCAATTTATCGCGCCCAACGCGTGTATTTGCCGTATCAGTAGAATGTCGCTGGAGCGCTAACGCCGCCACGCTTTTTATAAGCTTACCGCATACAATTTTTTTACATCCTGACATCACGTTCGGTCTATTCTTTCGTCCGGCTGCTTAACCAAATCTGATGGATGTAAGATCCGTCACGTAATTCATACAAGCGGTTACAATTTTATATTGGATACGTCTATTGCTTGACAACAAGAGTTTGTTTCAATAGATTTACGAAAAAAATGAGCGAACTCGTTTGGGGAATAAAAAATGGTGATCTCGAGCAAGTTCGGGATATCGTTGAGAATAAGGCAAATATGACATCTTCTTTCATAGACTTTAATAATCATTTTTACAAATTATAACTTTGCACGCTATATATTACAACGACCAATTATTTTTTTTTTTATCTTCTTTATCGCTTTATTTAACTAATCAGTAATCAATGCATCGTTCACATGATGCAGCAATTTGCTAATCGCTTAAATAACAGCTGCCGACCAATTTTGCTTTGTAATTATCTTTTAAGATTAAGTGTAGCATCGATAATGATGCTACATATATTTTATTTTAATATATTCTACATTTTTTATATGTTATAAAGTATAATTTCATTCTATTGAAATATATTTGTTGCTACCTTTTGCTTCATCTCTTCAAATTCTATTTTTCATCTTATTTGTGTGTACACACACCACACGCGCGCGCGCTCGCATACACACACAGACACACACACACACTCACACACGCGCGCGCACGCACGCACGCATATATACATATGTGTTTACCCAACAGAATATCGATGTAAATCAAATGATAGATGGAAGAACACCATTACATTATGCTGCAGATTATGGACAATATGATGTAGTTAGATATCTTTTAGAGAAGGGTGCGGATGCTAATGTAAGTTATTAAATTTAAACCTCTCAAAACTTCTTAAAACGTCATAGAGAAATATATCTAAACGATTAAATAAATCTAATGTTGATGATAATTTTTCAGGCTACAGATAAGCATGGTATAACAACATTACTAGCTGCAATTTGGGAAGGCCATACTCATTGCGTTAAGTTATTATTAGAAAAAGGTGCTAGACCGGATGGATTAACTCCCGATGGGACAAGTTATTTGAATGCCGCTGAGAAAGAAGAAATCAAACAACTTCTCAGAATGCACTAGCAGAAATCCAAACGTATACAAGGCGATAACTTTTTTTATTCTAGTATGTTAATGTTCTTAATATAATATCGCGATTGCTTTGTTTTTAATTTCGTGCATACTTTTAACCATCATATTTATATATATACATATATTTTAAATGAAAGCTGTCAGAAATATGGGGGTCACAGTTTTATAACGATATGTCGCACATGAAAGATACATAATCAGGGAATTATTTCTTAGTAGATTTTCAATTATACCAATAAGTATAAGTTCTAAATTTATACTGTATAGTAACATCTTTTTATGTGTTATATGCATTGGAATTAATATTATTTTTCCATTTTAACCAAATTATACTGTAGAGAATATTTTGATACATTCTATAAAATGCATTCATTTTAATCTATTTATTATTTGTTTATTAATATCGATCATTCCTTTCACATATCTTTTACGAAGGCTGCTTTAATCTTATATTTATAATCACTAGAAGTAAAAAAAGAAAAGAAAAAAAAAAACAAAAAAAAAAGAAAAAAAAGAAAAAAAAGAATTTAGTTACAATATAAACATTAAGTATTACTAAAAATGGAATATCTAACAATGTGAGTTTCCATTTGAATTATTTTTTGAGATTACTTTATTTTCAATCCTGGTTAAAAGTTTCTTTTTCTTAAATATAAACTATGTCAAAAAAGAATGCGTTTGTGAAGATCATATCTCATATATATTGTCTTGGAAGATATAAAAAAAAATGTACAATAATCAAAAATCATAAGTCATTGGAGCATTGTTATAAATTTTGTTGACTCTCTTGTCAACTTCATACACATGACTAAAAGTTTATTAGAGTGCTGCGCATTCAACTGGCCTATTCTGTGAGATTTAATACCAACTTGATTGGTATGGCATTCATCCACATACATTGCATCCCTTCTATTAGTAGGTGGTACAAAATTAAACAGATTGTTTAATAGCAAAGTTAGCAAAATATTATGACACATATGTAGATGTCCGCTTAGTGGAACAGGCTAAAGAGGAAAAGACTGTAATATATAATCGATGAATTTATGCAATATATAATATGCGTTTTGTATATTTTTGTTCTGTTTTAATGTTACGTCACATTTGGATGTTTGCAAAATGAATACATGTATACATTGATAATACAATTGTGTTTATCTTTTCCCTTTAGAATTTTTCTAAAGGACAGCATAATAGTCCCACCTTGTAGTATATAAAAAAATCTGCATTATTTAAAAATCTTCCTCCCTTTTTTCCATCACGTTTCCTTCACACTTGTACACATACGACGTGGACATCAGTTGCGTTATTGTTTAGAAAAAATGAACGTCTCTTAGAAAATTCTTATCGCTATTTCGTTTGTACTTGTAACAAATGTATATTGCTCCTCGTAGTAGTATTCTCTGCAATTAAATGTAACTTTGTTGTATTAAGGGGGAAGGGGAAAAAACGAAAAAACGAAAAAACGAGAAAACGAAAAAAAAGAAAAAATTAATAAATTACAACGTTAATTAATCTTGTATGTACCTTAGAGAAGTCGTCCTCTGCAATTTGATGCGCCGCATTTACAAATAATTACTTTACCTGGTATGCTACCTACGTCATAACTATAATTCCATGTTAATTCTTGACCTGCTCTAATGTAATTTAAAGCAAAAAATGCCACCCACGGAAAACGTACATCGTGCGTATCTACAAATACGTTTTGGACAAAAACGTTTGGATCACAAGAATGCTGAAAAGAAATGATGTAATGGTTAATCTATGACAATGAGAACTCCAAAGAGAATTTGTAGATATTTACATTTAAGTAACGGCCTATATTTCCCGTTGTTTTGGCATCCATAATGTAAACAGCCTCATCCTCTCCATAAAAATCCCTTACAGATTTAAACTTTGGTCTATCTAATTGCATAGGCTCTACCGATGGATCAAATCTGCTTGGTTCGCGTCTACTACTTCGATTTTCTTCTTCGTCGCTTATTATAACTGTATCTTGATCCGTTGAACGATTTTCAAGCGTAGACGATTTTGTAGCAAGATTTTCTAAACTTTTTGTAGTACTTCCATCTTCGCTGTTTTCTTCCGAGCCATCTTGATTAGTTTCGCCTCTTTTACGTTTCCTAAGACGCTTTCTGAAATTACACATAACTGTAAATGTAAAATTTAATTGTTACAACGACAATAAATAGGATATAGAGTAATAGAGGATAAGATATATTTCTCTTATGAAATCATAGTTAGTATATTCTCGTGATATATTTTAATATACCTGATAGAAGGTTCATTTGAGTCTACAGAAAAATTTACGTATTTACTGATGTTGAAATCTTCATCAGAATCATTTGTATTGTTCTTAGTATTGTATTCTTCGTCGCTTGCAACATTTTCTTTTTTCTTATCTTCTGCAGGAGTTATGGGTATTTCTGGATCAAAAACATCACCTTCGTAACCTTCTTTCATACCTTCAACAACTTCAACATAATCTAATTCTGCAAGATACTCATCTCCATAATTTTTTCCACCTTCGTTTGCACCCTGCGTGCCATGGAAACAAAATATCAATGATAATATATTAATTTCATAGATTGAGAAAAATTTCATCCCAACTTGTTCACCTGTTCAGTCAATAGCCGTCCGGCATAGATACAAATAAAAGAACCAAGTGGAATGTCAGTGAGACACCTTATGCCCCAACCTCGAGGTGCCGTTTTGAAGACTTGTAATTTCAGTTTAAGCGGATGCTGTACAACTCTGTTCAGACATGTTTTTACGGCGCACTTGCAACCAGAATTACACTCATAAATACCAGTGGTTACTGGTTCTGGTAAACGTTTATAAACATAACCAACAGCTGTATTTGGTACTCTTCCTCCCAAGGTTGCTCCTTGTATCGTTAGTTGCCAACATTGACATTTTGTTTTATCCTGTACAAACAGATTTTTATTATAAAGTATGATTAAAATCAATGATACTTAATAAATGATGCTTCATACAAGCAAATATGTGTGTATATATATATATATATATATATATATATATATATATATATATATATATATATATTGCTACCTGGCAATCGTCTTCGCAATCACAGCTACAAAGAAAATTTGGATCTAAATTTAAGTTTACACCTTCTGTAGGTTCCCTCTGAGTACTATATCTAATAGTATCGGGTAAAGCGTGATCTAATTCATTCACGCACGGTATTGGCACATTTTCTACTCCATAACTAAGATCCTGCGAGTACATATTTCAGATTATATCAACTTAGTAATTAATAAAATTGAGAAATATCGTCAAATCATTTTAATCTCATTTATCGTGTGAAATTATATAGAAAAATAATTCTGACATCTACTTACTTTAATGTTAACAAAGCATTTGTCTAAAACAAACTCTGCCAGACAATGGACCCAATAATCAAAATCAAATAAATCTACTGACATTGGACTACCAGTACGACGAAGATAACGATGTAGCTCTTCCATGTTTCGTAATCTTACACCGCATGGTGCTTGATACAATATAACTTTTTTACCTTTAGGAAATTTACAGAGTTGTCTATTCCAACCACATAATAGCGGAATCGAAAGGGGCGAGTATCCTTTTAAATCATCTGGTGTAAAAGATATGCTTTGTATACATTGTGGTCCACATTTATGAGGAACGAATTTCTTCGTTTGAATCTCGTTTTGTGTTTGATAATACTATGAAAAGGAATATTTTCTATATTTTAATAACGTTCATTAATATTTCGGCCACGCACGCACGCACGCACGCACGCACGTACGCACAATATTTTAATAGCATTTTATGCGTTGTTACTTACAACAATGCTATGAGCAGATTTCATTTCTGGAGTAGGATTACAAATAGCTGTATCTGTCCCTATTGGTTTTTTACTAGTACTTTTCTTAGCGACAGCACGAGACTGCGATGGTGCTATTGCAGAGGCTGATTTAGGTGTACTGAAATTTTGATTTTCATTAGGTACAGTGTCCGATTGCTTTCCTATTTGAATATTTTTTGCCTCCTCGTCTACTTCTACGTTCGAAGTATATTCGACATAAGGTAGATTGTTTTTCTATAAATAAATAGGAGTACTGATTGTAAAGGAAAATTATTTTAAACGGTATGAAAAATGCTTACATTAGTAGTAACAGGAATACGATGACGAGTAGACGTATTGATAGAAGCATGATGACCCTGCTGCCTAGCATTTGCTTTTAATAGTTCAAGATATAAGGGTCCCAATCTGGCAGAACCTCTATAAATCCATTCTGTTCTTTGATCTGCATCAAAGTACATTTGCACAAGACTCGCATCTACTTGTTTAACCCTTGCAATCCACCATTTAGCATTCCATTCGGTCTTTACTACCTGACCATTTTGTAATTTTACCATAGGTCTTTCTGGATATGTTTCCATATATTTTCTTACGAAATCTCGTGACTCAGTAGCTACGTCTTCCCAAACTCTAGGAGAACTTTCGGATACCACAAAGATATCTTTGTGTGTAACATACTGTACGTATCCGTCGTCAAAGAACACCAAGTATCTGGCAAGTTAATATTATCGACGCATAAGAATAATTATTCAAATAATCCAACTATATAAATAACATCTAAGAAATATTTCTTATTATCGTTAACCTGTACTTATTGGTAGATTTGGGAGGTTCTGCGATCACTCCGCTATAAAAATTGGAAGTATCCAATTTCTCAACGATTTTTTCATAATTTTCCGTATCGTGAAAGACAGCGATGACTCTGGTACCGACAGGAATAAGAACTTTACTTGGTACTGCTACAGCAATTTGTTTACCAAATACAGACTTGATAACTGAATTGTACTTTTTTTGCAATAATCTTACCCTACAGTGTAATGGACTTTTGGAAACTACATTTTGTACCTAAAAAGAGCATTATTTCCCAGACGGAATTGTTTGGGTAATCAACATTTTTTTCTTTATTATTTTATTTTTTTTTTGTTTTATTTTGTTTCTGTTTACTTTTTTTCTTTTCTTTTCTTTATTTTTTGTATTTTGTTTTTTTTTGTTTTTTTTTTGCTTTTTTTTCTTTACCTTTGCTTTAATCCATCGCATGAGAGGATGTTTCATGATGTAAACGATACTGTCGATTTCTGGTTGGGCTTTGACAAGAGGACCATTAGGAGGTAAATCCAAAGCTATCGTTTGTTTATTATCTCTCTCAATGGGCAGTATTTCCGGTTGAGAATCTTGCTGCATTTTACAAGGTGACATACGTACTTGCGTGACTTTTTTAGTCGCTACAAGCGGATGAGCAATATTTTCTTCATAATCTGCATCTATTTGAAGTTCCTGGAGCATTCGAATTTGCGGCCTGAAGTCTTCGTATAAACTATTTCTTAACGTGTCCATATGGGAAGTTAATGTTTTTATCTGATCATCAGTGGTTTTATTTCTTTCTGTCGATAGAATTAAATTTATTAATACCGCAGTCTTAAGATCTTTATTGAGAAAGTTATTTATATATAGATACCATCAATTTGTTTCCACCGTTTTTTCAATTCATTTTGAGCTTCCTTTATTTGATAATCCACATTGTATCGTTTAAAAAGAGATTGCAACGTAATATCCAATTTTTCTTCTAAATCCAATAGTACTTCCGTTGGTAAATAAGTATCTAAGGTATAAGAGACAAAAAGATTTAAAATAGAAAAGAAAGTTAAATACAGCTTTTAGAATGTAGTCTTATTAAAAATAATATTTGAACATAATCTCACTGTTGTCATCAAGGTCTTTTTTCTTCTCATCGTCTGACTCATCGCTATCAGAAATTTCTACTTCCACTGTATAATCTGGAAAATCGCACTTCAATAAAGATTTTTGATCCAAAAGTGCTGCTACCAATTGCTGCCAAAGTAATAAGAAAATCCATGTAGTTTTGATTAAAGACGGTGATATAAGTAATAGAAATTTTTTCAAAATAATATTATATACTTTTTGGTGGTCCAAAGCAACATTAAAACATTGCTTGCATATTACTTTAGGCTTTTTTCTCTTTTCTGTATTGACACCATAATATGCACACGCAAAGGATGGCGCGGGTTTCATGTCAACTCCGGATTTACATCTAAAGTTTATACAATTATTATTACAAGCTTTAGAAATCTTGGGACTTTTAACTTTATTGTTAGGTAATTCTTCGTCGGAAACTAATTCGATTACTTCCATCTCTAATGTTTTTTATTCACTTTCACCTAAAAATATAAAATAATACATATTATTTTAACCGATATAGTTGTCTTTTACGCACACAGATATAATACAATGAGAAGAGCAATGATTACAGTTTTTTTCCATATTTTAAAAAAAGTTAATTTTATTACCCGATTATTGATATTAAATTATAGATTAAATTTAAAATCTGTATCTGCTCTGTGGAAGAAACAAACACTGCAAGCTATGTCATTGTTATTTCAACAATTGACACACTTTGATGAAAATGCACAATATTTTACAAGTCCCGGCACCTAAAATTATATCTTTTAGTCATTGATTTAGGAAAATATGTCTACTCGTACATTCTAATAAAAATATTATTTATAACGCAAAACAATCAAAGCTTCCTTCGAAATGTCTGTACTTGTGTGCTTTGTGGTTAGGTGATATGTGAAATTAGACGTTGGTGCCATCTGTAAGTAGCGGGAATAAAAGAAAGACAGACTAGGGATCTAGAGGAGGATCGAATTTGAATATCTAGAAATGAGCATCTAGAAATAATGAGAAAAAATTTCGACTGAATGTTTTCTACATTGGTTTTCTTTATATACATATATATATATATATATATATATATATATATACATACAATATATATATATATACATACATACATATATATACATATATATATATATACACGTTATATACTCTTTATTGATATTATCTCATATTATTATATCAAGTGTAGACGTAGAGAACATCAGAGAGCGTCGATCAATTAAAGCGTCGATCGGTTCGAGCGAAGATAAAAATGTCAGAAGAAAAGAAATCTATAATAATTATTTTAAACGATTATAGATTTCGTAGAATTATAGTTAATAATAGGACATATATTTATTTATTTTTCTTCATTAATTCGACATTATCTTCGTTCGTATATTATTATTTAATGTACGTCGTTGGTTTCATCTTTGCGAAAAATATCATGAAACCATAAATGTTTGTGGCCCATCACAAATCTTGTCTCGCTATCGATTCGCAAAGATAGATCTATAGGTTTCATCGACTCTACATCTCGAAGATCGTAAACAGTAATAATTGATAAAGAAATATTTTTCTGGGTTTTTCTTTTATCTTAATTGGCGTATAACCGATCGATCGATCGATCAAAAAGGAACTAATCTAATTCACCATTAGAAATTTCGAATAACGAATTCCACCTAAGGATTATAATCTTGATCATTTATGACAATTTATATCGCACGGAACTTTTTACGTAATTTAAATATAAGATCGTAATAAATATGTACGTGCATATTTATCTATCTACGTTTATTATTATCCTTGGAGAACTTTTTACATAATTTATATATTAGATCGTAATAGATTTACATGTATGTATGTGCATATTTATCTATCTATTATTGTCCTTGGCGAATTATTTTACACTTGTTTCTGCTTGATGTAGGCTTTCCTGTAGAAATTACCGAATAGGTACATGAAGATCACCACGTGCGTCATGAAACAGTAAGTTAAGATTTTTGGCATTCTGCAGTCCATCACCAACGTTAATACAAGATAAACGATCATTATAACGAATTGGATCTACAAACGTGTTGGTTTTAAGTGAAAAATTTTCGTACTTGTCTACAAAATGATTCATTTATTGGATAACTTACCAGTTGGAACAAGGTCATATATTTCTTCCACCATAGATACTTTTTGTATTTTGGGCCCAATGCGGATATCAAGTAATACGTATACATAACGATGTGAACCATAGAGTTGAGTAGTCCGACGATGATACCTTGTTCACCGGGTAGTAGCTTCAGATAACACCACGCGAACAAGGCTGTGGCGCTATGATGATAAATGTGAAGGAAAGTCACTTGGTCCTGTTTCTTTCGCAAAATAAAGAATACCTGGAAAAAGAAAAAGAAAAAGAAAAAGAAAAAAAAAAGAAAAAGAAAAAAAAGAAGAATGGAATAAAAGGAGAAGACAGAAAAAATAAAGAGATGAGAAAGTGAAAGAGACGGAAAAAAAGAAGAGCCTAGTTTCTTAGTTATCTTATTAAAATAAAGAAATCGCATTAATGATAGAAATCAATGCAAGCTAGATAAATGCTTTATGAGATAATTGAGACTAGTACAAATGAGTTGACACGAAAGAATTGAGAAATTTTCTTCCGTTTAAGAAATCCGTAACGATTGTTAACCGGCGACGTTTCAAAATTTATTTCTCAATAATACCTTCTCTTGTATATATTTGCACAGAATTTCGAAACTATATATTGTTCAATAAATTAATTAATTATTTCTTTGCTTTTTTTTTAAAGATGACGCAACCCTGACGCAACACATCATGAAATCTTTTACTCGATTCTTTTTTTCATGATATTTATCTTACCGTATCTACAAGCTCGATAATCTTAGCGAAGAAGTACCACCAGGCTGCCGTTGATAACTGCAATATTAAATGAAGAAAAGCAAGGCAATTAAAAAAGGAAAAGAACAAAGGAGGAATAAATAAATTCGATCGAAAAGTATTAATACTATGTAAAAAATTATATCGTTACAATTTGTAACTGTTCATCGATCGGGGTTTCTAAAGATTCGTCTTTGGACAATTGATGGGTTCGCAATCTGCATCCGTTCGAACGAATCAAAGCTCTGAGATCGATTTTTGTAGTCTGAAAGTGATCACATTTCTTATCAATTATTGCTATCGTGGCTAAATAATCGATTAAACGAATTCGATTGGAGTTACTCTTACCAAGGATGTTAACCATATATTAAAGACAATTAACAACGCGTTATACGCTATTAAAAAGCCTTTGAGTTCGAAGGCCGGACGATTTTCCATTATTTTCGGGCCAATTTTGATAACAAAAAGTAAATATAGTAAAACGATGCAGATTATCGGCCCTGGAGAGCCCATTAACGGCCATGTGTCAACCATGGGATCTAAACAGAAATTCAAAGTTCGTCTATATTTTCGTGATATGATATTCGTGCGTAGTGAATATTAGTAGAAAAGAAAATAAATAGTCAGAGTAAAAGCGTATATCTGATCTATTGTTACGTTAATTTCCATTTAAAAGTTATTAAAGCGTTCATCGCGGAAATGTTTGTTATTGGATCTGGATCATCTTTCATTAAATAAAAGTCAAATGACTCGATATATCGAGTTGAATAAAGTTTTGGAGTGATCGAAGAGAAGTCTTTAAGATAGAATTACCTTTTATGTTTTCAAAAATTTCTTTGTAATCAGTCATCTTGGTGCTTTGGAGTCGATGAATTTGTTCGCAGCTACGATACGATACGATAGATCGATCGATTCGCAAAGAGCAACTGATCGTGCGTGTGCGTTTTGAAAAGGAGAACGAATCCGGTCGGGAAAGCTTAGCATGTAAGTAATTTATACGTGCGGATCTTCGTACGGTTTAAGTGGTGCGCGTGCGCGAAACAGAAAGAGAGAAGAATGATGAGAAGAGTCCGAGTCTATATCAAAAACTGAAGGTATCGTTGTGGCAAGTGCGCCATTAAAGAGATCTTTACCACCGATCCGATACCATTTGATCGTTTTTCTTAGTTCTCTCTCTCTCTCTCTCTCTCTCTCCCCCCCCTCTCCCTCCCTCCCTCCCTTCCCCTACGGCCATCCCTCTCCCTTCTTCCCCATCCGTCAGTCCCTCTTGTCCCTGCGTGTATGCGTGCGTTATGATTGTATAAAGTTTAAAGTTGCTTTCATGGTCATGGTTGCGCATTGATTATGTAACCCTAAAACAACCCTGATAAAATCCAAGATACCCTGGTTTTATCTCTCTGTAACTTTTGTCAAATATAAAAAAATTGAATACTAGTTAAATGATTTTTGCAACTGATAAACGCATGTATATTATCGAAATCGATCGAATTCATACAAAAATAAAGGAAAAAAATTTTACAAAACTTTTCATATGTTAATTCGATTACATTGCATAATCAAAATAAAGGTTAATCGGTACAATAATCTTTTACTGATTACAGTAAAATAATCTTTGCGAAATATTTGAACGAGGTAGACAATTTTCTTAGAAAAAAGCAAAAAAACGTCTGCGACACAACGAAGATCGAGGTATTTGCCAAGCAAGCACAAAAAATTTTATTTGTCCGGAATAAAGTAAGCGACATTGAGAGGGATCTTTTTTACGTCTTTACGTAGACCTTTAATGTAAAATAAAGTTAATTTTTTCGTAATTCATTATGAAATCGTTGTCTTCACGTTGAAAATTCGTTTTTCTATACTGATTTAAGAAGGACACTTGTGTAAAGAAAAAATATGTAAATGTGCGCCAAAGATCGTAGAAGCGCAATTACTTCTTTTTTTTTATTCGATTTATATAAATTATTAATGAGCTTACAATCGTCAAGATTTTTTACGTATCTAACAATAGCTGTAATTTTCATTCACATGGGCTTACAATTTATTGAGACTTTGATAAGTTATTTTTGTTATTAGCGTAAATTTCACGAAGCCCGTGTTAAGAAATACAATCGACCGTATGAAAAAATAAGAAAGGATTGACAAACATCGCTTATTCATTTCAGATCTTGGCTGATATAGACGGAATTATAATGTCGATATTTGATGATTGGCGCAACTACCAAAGAGAAATATAATTCCCCGGACATTACGGTCGATTCGATCCAAACTTTATTGTTTTTCGCCAAGACTTACTATGAGATATCCTAATGAGGATGTCAATCAGTTAGTTAAGTAACGACCGAACTGACCTCGAATTTTCATTACTGCTCTTTAACGTTTTTACGGCGGTATAATAAAGCCGCACGTAATTTCTTCAAAAAGAAATCATTGATAGGATCTCTATGGTTTTTTCTAAAATATTAATGTTCCTGTCCCATCAAATTTTTCCTAGGTGTGCGGGTTTTCTTGTAAAAGCGGTCACAAACAGAGAATTTGGTATGGACCTTTCGTCGATAGCTTTCTATCTTCTTTCGAATCAACGAATGGACCAAAGTATAACGGGACATTACCTCTTATCGAAACTATAGTTGGTTAAACGGAACTTGTTCCATGCATCAATATCCGTTCTTTTTTTTTCCTTATTCACCGCTTCGATCCTTTCGACCGTCGGTGGACCGAAGAGAGAGAGAGAGAGAGAGAGAGAGAGAGAGAGAGAGAGAGAGAGAGAGAGAGAGAGAGAGAGAGAGAGAGGGAGAGAGAGAGAGAGAGGGGGAGAGAGAGAGAGAGAGAGAGAGAGAGAGAGAAACATTCGAAAATAAGTAGGTCGGCCGGCTTTTTTCCGAGCAACGGTGAATTCATTCCAGACTGTTAAGACTCGACAGGTAGCTTGTACAATCTTCATACTCTTCTTCGTGTTTTACTATAGAAGTCGACAAGAAAATCATCCAACGCTAACGATTTCGATTAAATGATATATTTCTTTTTATGTCAAGCCTCAATAATATTTTGAACGATTTTGGTAGAGAAAGTTATTCTTTTATTGTTAAGTCATTGAAACTAATATTTTACATAGTTTCAATGACAAATACGTTCATTTATATTCCATCGTTTATTAAAAAATTTTAACCGTCCTCATTTTGAATAGAATGCCTTCGCATTAAAAATAATCTATTGCTTTTTATGTACTTTTTTTATTCATATACGAAGAAAGTAGATATTTTTACATATTATAATTAATCAAAATTTATAGAATTTAGTCATATGTAACAAACATTTTTCTGCTTTTCTGCTATTTATTTTTTTGATCATTCATGCTCGACGAATGGCAGTGATTGCTAATCGTACGAATAGGTGTACGAATAAGTGTTAAAAGTATTTTAAAAATATAAGTATTCACAATTAGTTAATGTATACAGCTGTGCCGTAGCCGTTTTGGGTTTTTGGTCATGCGAAAATGGTTACCATTTTACAGTGGAAGAATCTTTTAAAAGCAATTTTAAGAGCAATTTTAAGAGTTATTACAATAAAATTAATTTTCATCAAAAAATCCAAGATTCATCCTTCATAGCATTCTACTTATACATATACATATACAATACAGGATTAATAATCTAAATTCTTAAAAAAGTTTCTCAAGACTTCAACGAACACGAACATATAAGCTCGGGGGTAATCGATTTTTATTGTACTGTAATTACAAGTTTTTACTAAACCTAATCATCCTAGAATAAGCATGTGATATCATCGGATAAAATTTAAAATAGTCGATGATAGGAATCTTAGTATAATAATAATAATAATAATAATAATAATAATAATAATAAAAAGGTAATATCTGTAAAAATTTTCGTATATGACAAAAGTATAAAATCTCGACCAAATATGTATTTTACTGAAGAGCTTCCATAATGTAAAAAATATACAAAAAAATCGCTAATAAATCTATAATGGTTAGAAAAGAAATGTGTGCTTCATTCATATAATAATGAAACAAAATAAATTTACTTTATTGTTCTTATTTCGATTCAATAATTTCAATAGCTAAAGCTTTTTTGTCATGGACTACTGACTGTTAATGTTGCATCGATCGTATATTTCAAAAGAATTGTATTATAAATTCTGAGCACGTACGACTTAGAAACAGTATGTTCGCCTGGCGGCAAAAATTTTCGAAAAAAATTTTATGAAGATTTTATCAAATTTTCGGATATCTTTGATTTTCCATTTGACAGTTTAACGCCACTTTGATCCGTTTTAGTCGAGACGCCGTTTCTATCAATTTAAAATGATTACTTTTTTATATACCTCTTGTAATAAAAGTCTGCAAATAGTATTATGATAAAGATCATGTGCGGCATAATCATTAACATTGGCAACTTGGGATAACCGCAATCCTTGGTAAAAATAGCCAATGAAAATTGTAACGATATTATAATAAATTGTAGGAATTGTAATTGAGTAATGTATTTCTTCCACCATGCATTACTAAGCTTTAACGATGTCCATAGATAATAAGCGTACATAATTGTGTGAACGAACGAATTGTAGAAACCTAAAAATTTAATTATAATATATCGATTTGGTTCAATTGGTCGTCAACGATTGATCAATTTTCTTCCTCCAACTCCTTGTTCTCGTTACCTATATATATGCCTTGTCCACCAGCCAAGTATCTTACGCCTATCCATGTTGCAATTATCATTCCAATATGATGATAAGTATGTAGGAACGTCACTTGATTCTGCTTCTTCCGTAATACAAAGAATATTGTGTTCAGAAGATCAAATATCTTGATTATGTAATACAACCAAACTAGAAATGCCACCTGTATTCACGATTTGTTTTATTCCTTTTCTTATATTCTTATTTACTTTTTTCTTTTTTTATCTTTAAAGTTAAAAACACACGATTTTTCATTTACCTGTAAGGCCTGTTGATCATTTGAATAGTCAATAGGCAAGCAAATAAATGTCGATTTCGCTATCAATCCTGATGAAATGCCCTATAAAGAAAAGTGAATGCTTGGTAAATATTTCAAATCGGATATTAGAGTTATTTCGAATACAAAATACTGAAGTATAAACTTAATTTGGAATAATATTTACCATAACAAAAATATATCCATTTAATATGATTTGTATAACATTATACAGCTGCAGGATCCTGTTCAACTCAAAAGGTTTTCTTTTTTCCATGAATGCGGGTCCGCTTATGTAAATAAATTGGAGATAAATTCCTATGATGCCGAAAAGATACCAAAATGATCCCACGAATAACCAATCTTTTGTTCTAGGATCTAAAAGTGAATTGATTTTCTTCATTTAAGTAATTTGCTTTGTTTTTTTTTTTTTTTTATAAACTATAATGTCGAATGCGTAATAGTGACATCATAAATATCAACATTCAGGCGCACTTTGTTATTACTATTAACACTCGATGCATGTCAATATAATATACTCTTTCGTACATTTTTCGATCGAGTTTTAATTTAATAAAAATTTATCTATAATTAATTAAAGTACATCGTAAAACAAATAAATGTCGGCGTTAACGTTATCTCGAAAGAGACGAGTTTTTACTTCATTATTATTCGATTAGACATACATGTATTACCTGCTTTATAGTCAGTAATATGATGATATTGATTGTAGAGATGATTAATAAAAGCTATCATCTTTTGTGAGGATTTTCCAGATTTGTAAAACTTCACAGTCGCTTTAACCTTAGTGCGACAACGATATGTAAAAAATAAAAGCCGATTCTATGAGTTACATTGATTCTTACATTTAAAAAATAATTTGTTTCGTAAGACGTTCGATATTTGATATAATCAGCGAACAAAGCCCAATGAGAATTAAACCAAACGATACGAAAAAGAACTGAACAGACTGAAATTATCGACTTTCCATCGACATTATCATTTTGTCCATTGTATTATAATTAAAATCCGGTTGTAGAAACTTATGCATTTTTTTTTTTTTATATCAAAGGAAGAAAAATACAATGAAACGAAAGTTCTCGTCATTCCGTTCTTAATTATTCATTTATCGTAACGTTGCCCATTTGCCATAATTTAATCGGAAATTACCAAAATCATCTTTCTTCTTCCCATTCCGAGCCCTTCATAACTTTTCTCGACGAAGAGAGTAATAAGAGAAATTATAATGAATAATTAGCAATTATTTTAATTATCGAAAGAAATGAAATAGAGATATGCATACATATAGACACATGCATACATACATGTACACATATATCTTATTTGCATGTGAAACACAACAATATAGATTATGCCATGAATAATATTTTATTTTAAAAAATTATATTAAAATTATCTTTTATTTGAATTGTAAATGTATGTCCAATAGTTTTATAAAATTTTCATTTGATCGACTTGAAATTGATTCAAAAATTAACCGAATGTAATCCTATGATTTATTTTATAATGTACACATGATTCTTGAATTAGAAAGGAAAGAAATAACTAATTATTAATAATTAAGTATAGGGTATAACAAATAAAATATTTACCTATGTATGAAAAATCTTATCTTATGGTAATAATAAGAGTAAAAATTTTACAACGGAAGCGGCAGAGCCAAGGTCATAACCTTTAGCAATAAACAAGTTCATGAATATACGATGATATATTATTGCGATTGGTAAAATAATTTCTATCGATAATATTATAGTAGGGATGCCGTTTTAACGTTAATTAACCATTAGTTAAGATTAATCCTACAATTTAATCATTCTAAATGTACGCGCTCATGCTCGGAAGGAAATATAGACAAATATAGAATAATAAATAGAAATCATAGGAGCGGGATTTAATAAACATCTGTTTCTTTGATAACAATTGATAACATTGTTCCTGATTAAAATGTTAAAAAATATTTTTAAAGTCGGATATTTTTGTAAGAAGAAAAGAGGAGAAAGGAGGAGAAAGAAGAAAAAAGAAGAAGAAGGAAAATGGATCAAGCGCAAAACGATCGATCTCCCTGTAACATAGTATTTATTACGTATTTATACTATACCTATCTAGGTAGGCATGTATATTACCTTTTTTCACCGTACTCTTATGAATTGAGAGGACTAAATTTGGAATTCCTCGACAAGAGGAGGAAATAAAAAAGATATACGACTGCATAACACGAATGAATTTTTTCCAATGAATTTGTCAATGACAAATCAGATAACATATGTCCTTATGTAAAAAGTTGAATCTCCGTTAAAATTTCCTTCTTTCCTTCTTAAGAGAAAAATTTAATAATTCGCTCGTATCTGAAAAGAAGGGTTAATAAAGAGATGGCTCTAATAATTGCAATATTTATTAATCGATAGATAGACAGATAAAAACATAGAAACTGTAACGACAGAAATCGTTGCCATTTTGAAGTGATTACTCGAATAGTAATTTCAATATCTATTTTCAGATAATTTCACGAATTGTTTATATATCTGAGAATGGATATCAGAATCGGGAGATACTTTTAAGAAAAGTTTATGTCGACGATATAAACGGTACAATGGTTCCTCGCACTAGTTGGGCTGGCACTAAACTTCTAAAAGCGTAAAAATTTTGCTTATGCAAAACGGCATCCTATTTGCATAAAATAAAAAAGAATTTCCCGACAATTGCGATGAACGCAATACGATTTTTTAACGTTTCTTTTTTTCTCTTTAGTTTTATTTTTCTATATTTACGTTTGTAAAAGTAATGCCAAAGTCAGATTAAGTATTCTAATAATAATAATAAGTAACGACAGTCATAAGCAGTTATAAGCAATGTCTTTCCCATTTTTTCAATCCGTTCCTCCATTACTTAACTTCACTAGTCATTGCTTCTTTCTGGTTAAAAACAAATGGCGTGCAGGCTATAGGATGGGAGTAGTAGTAGAATAGAGGTATTTACATATCTCTGGTTGTCGTTTAAAAGTTTTGTGTAGCTATGAAATGAATTATCCTTTGTTTCGATCGCGAAAAGGATGGGATATGACGAAAAATTGTTGCGATAGAAAAACAATGAAATGCCAAGGAGAGCAAAGAAAAAGTTGCGTTTAATTATTACCGATGATTGTCCAATTGATATTGTACGATTGAAAGACATTAAATTGATATATTTGCTGTATATAATATATCGTGCCCTTAAAAGAATATTATCGTAACTGAATGTCGAACCAACAAAAGGTATACACGAAACGATATCTAAGTACGAAACGAATAACGTCGCAAAGTTAGTCATTAGACTAGTAATACATAATCTGATTTCGTTGTCCCAGCTAATAAGATACTTGGTTTTAATTAGTGTTTAAGGAATATTATGTAAGAACATTTAATTATAAACTTCATTATACCGAAATATCGAAATTCTGATCTAGCCGTAGCTAGTAAAATATAATTTGATTTTTCTTTTCTCCTAAAAATGATTTTATATCTTTAAGTTGCGACAGTATCCTTTTAGAAATTCGACATGTACTCGTCGAATGGGCACGCATATATGTCTCGACGTTTAATCCTTGAAAAGATTGTTTCTTTTGTTAAATCTTTTTTCCTTTCGAGTTTCACTTTCTCAATTCGATTTATCTTTGACCATCTCACTATCGTTTTCCTCATATTTCTTCTCAATGTTGTGAGATTTCGTATAGGAGGTAACGTAAAACGAGCCGAAGAGATATATGAAGACAAAAGAATTGATGACCAAGAGAACAGTCGGGAATTTTGGAAAATTGCAACCGTTAAATAGAACCAGACTGTTGTGAATGCCGATTATTGTGAATTGCAAGAGTTGCAAACTCGTCAAATATTTCTTCCACCAAAGATAGGGCTGCATCTGTGGTCCAAACGCAGTGAGCATGTAATAGGTATACATGATGATATGTACGAAAGAGTTGATAACGCCGAGCAAGGTCCCGTGTCCACCAGGCAGCCATTTAACGGCGACCCAAGCGGCTAAAGGCATTAGCCCATGATGATAGACGTGTAAGAACGATATTTGCTTCTCCTTCTTTCGTAGAACGAAGAATACCGTGTCCAGTAGTTCGATCAGTTTGCATACGAAGTACGTGTATACACTTCGAGTCATCTGTTCAAAGATAATAGTATTAATAATCGATAGGATAATCGATTGGCATAAATTTTCTTGACATTTTTATACTAACCCTTAATGCTATTGGATCGTTCGAGTAATCGACCGGTTGACAATAAAAACTGTAATGGTGGAACCATCCTGACATCAAACCTTCGTAAACGATGTATATGCTGAGCAATACTTGGATAAAATTGTAAACAATCAGCATATTCTTCAAATTATATGGCTTTTTGTCCCTCATATATCTCGGTCCGGCCGATAGAGAAAAATATAAGTAGGTAATAAGGATAGTCAATATCGGACCTGGTCCCGATACCAAGAACCAATCTTTCGTTCTCGGATCTAAAAAATGTAACTTGTTAGCTGCTTAAATAATCGTTAACGAACATGATCTTTTTCTCTTTCTTCTCTTACCATTCCTATTGTACATTAAATCCTTGTACCATTCCACGAGACCCGACATCTCTCTCTCTCTCTCTCTCTCTCTCTCTCTCTCTCTCTCTCTCTCTCTCTCTCTCTCTCTCTCTCTCTCTCTAATCGTCCGTCGACCTGAAATATCATATGCATTTATTACCTTCGGATTAAATCAATTTAATAATATCTAATGCTTTGTCATCCATTGTCGAACTAGAGAGAGAGAGAGAGAGAGAGAGAGAAATTATTAATCATTTCGATCGACACAAATTGTAAGTCCTTGATGGGAAATACCTAGAGCGCATATAAATATATCACTTTCGAGCGATTATAATCGCTACTAATGACTATTTTCAAAGGATACAATTATATGAACCATGCGAATACACCATTCTTAACTCCTTCCTTAAATAATGATCGAGCGTTACGATAATCCACCAAATGGATTACGTTCGCAAGCATAGCGAACGATTATCTTCCAATGTCAGAATGTCCATCTCGCCATTTCCCAATCTGTGTGTTTCTTCTATCTCCTTTGACGAGGATAGATCAAAGAAAATAATTATAACCATTTTTATCACGATAAAGGATAAACTTTAAAAAGAAATTTGCGATATATGCGATTGAGTGTCATTTAATTTAATTTTTCAACATACTGCTCTTGGTTCCGAAAGAGAAATATAAGTACATTGTACATGCGTGTATATTTCAAAGCATAGTAGTACTTTTTCTTCGTTCGTTCAAATAAACCGAAAAATGTATAAGGTTTTAAAGTATGACTTTTCTCGATTTGCGAAGTCGATTGACGAGTTAAGGAGAAACGAATCGAAATTAAACACTTTTGTACGCAGACGTTACAAGAATGTATGTACGCGACACAAGTCCGAGGAGATAGAGGTTGCCAATCGTTTCGAAAGATGAGAAAAATGCGCGAGCTCGACTTGAGTACCAAGGTGAACCAGATCGTCGAGGCACAATGAAAACATCCATTGCAGTTTACATTTTACTTTTACTCTCCCTTTCTTCGATTTCTCGTGTTCCCTCCTCGAAGCCGGCAGTTCAAATCGTTCGCGGCAGTTCGTTGGCACAAACGAAATTATTTAAAATACGAATGCGCGTTTTCCCTTTGCTCGAGGAAGGAAAGAGAGACGTTTTTCTTTTACAAATACAATTTTATATATGGCTCGGGTTAAATTTTTCCAAAAAGAAAGAAAAGAAAGAAAAAAAAGAAAAAAAAGAAAAAAAGAAAAAGAAAAAAAGAAAAAAGAAAAAAAGGGAAGAAAAAAGAAAGAAAAAAAACAAACACAAAAGAAAAAGAAAAGAGATGTAGCAAAGTTAAATATATCGGAATATCGAGGAAATATGCGAAATATGAGTGACAATAGATAGATAAATTTATTTATCGGGTGTTCGATAATAATTTGATAATAATCGAGTTTCGTAAGATCGAAAGGCTTTGCCGATCGACCTACGTAAGATGACCTACTTCGCGCCGATCTGCAGGTATCAAGTCTTATTTGAGAGAACTATCTCGAGTTATACTCGACTATTATACTGTATTAATAACAACTATATCGTCATTATTAACAAAAATATCCCAACTCACGAGCCTCGAGAAGGAAAAGACAATTCTTGATTTATAACATTTTCTAAGGATGTTTTAATTCAATAAAAGCAGACGGTTTAACTTTATGGATGGATGGATGGATGATAAATAATTTTGCCACGTAAACGTTTGCCCGTCGTCTTAGGACCAACTTTTTGAGAATGAGAACCTAATGAGAAGAAAAACTGTTAAACCGGTTTTATTGGACGGACGTAGAGTGAGAGCGAGGAGAAATAAAGAATGAGTACGCGCGCACGTAGGTATGTTTTACGAATGAAAACTATAACGAAAATAGTATAAAGTTATGTGCGATTGATAATTATACAGGCATTAAATAACGTCTGCGCATTTTTATAAAACTTGTCAAAAAGAACAAGGACGAAGGAACACGGGCATATAACGTAAGTCATTATTAATGACTTACGTTACGAAAGACGTGCCGCGAGATTTGAGAGTATCACTAAAATTATATAATCCTCCAGGATCTCACTTTCCTTTTTATCGATGCCCGAGGGTATATCATGCCTGACCGACTAATGAATTCTTTTTCTTACCTCTTTGAAAAACAAGATTTGGCCTTGAAGCTAATTCAAAAAAGTTCGATGCTCCGAATCGCAACAGCAGTTGTATTCAGCGGCAAACGAGAAAGAAAGAGGAAGGGAGTGAGAGAGGGGGGCCAGTTGGAGGGAGAGAAACGACGACGACGACGACGACGACGACGACTACGACGACGACGATGATGACGATCTTATTATCGTTTGGCCCCGAGTTGAGAACTCAGACTTCTTTTACCTTGAAATCGGCTTTAACCGATTGTGACATAGACAAGAAGACGCGGCTCCATTCACTCTCTCCCTAAGGGGATAATAAACACGATGATAAGTGTTCGAGCAGAACCACGGGATATTTTACAATAATTCATTTGATGATTTCCCATGACGACATCTTTCAGCAATTTACATTTCCAAGAGTTGATTTTCTTTTTCTAACTTTTTTCTATCTTCGTAATTAACGAAGAATTATACAAATGACGTACGCATAAATAAAAATAATTTAATAAGTGCACACATTCCTTCGCGGTTAAACGATAATAATATGTCGCACGAACGTCGTACGATCGGCATCGTTGAATTTCTCGGACGTGTCCTTAGAAAAATAAAGAAATGATCAACGGTACAGACGCGCAAACAGATTTCCGAAGACAAGCGAGGTAATTCTATCTTAAAGGCTTACCCTTCGATTACTCGAAAACTCTCTGTCTTACGAAGTATTTAAAAAGATCCTTTCTACCTCGCTATCATCCCAAAAAGATCAAAGAAGGAGTGAAAGGAACGAAAGGATCTTCGTTTTCGCTTTTATCGTAGACATACTATATATACATATATATATATATGTATATATATATATATATATATATATATATATATATATATCTAGCCATTATCAATTTCTTACCGTTATCAATTAGTGCAAAAAAGCACTATCGAAACCACAACACTACTTTTAATCTTGGATTAATGTTTGTCGAAAAAATCGTGAAAAGCACTTATCTTCTTTTTTTTTCTTCCACTTGTCCTTCTTCTTCTTCTTTTGTCTATATATTCTATTTGAAAATACACCGTTTGTAATATGTAGATAATAAAGCAATATATAAAAGGATTGGATATTGCTTTCGGTAAAAAGACTTGTCTACCGTTCGAAGATAGAAATTGTAATTTCGTTGATTAAACAAATGAATTGATGATAAAGTGACGATAAAAGAAAATTAGCGAAGAAAAGATGATATTCTTTCGGAATTAAGAAGCCGCGCCGAAAGTCTCCAAGCAACTGCATGAAGAACAAGAAACAGTGCGAGCTTATATATGTAGAATGTAGACGATGCTTAAATCAAATTTTATTACAATCGTAATAACAAAGGGCAAAGATTTTAACCCTCAGTATTGATTCGAAATAAATTAACGGAAATAGATTATAATACTTTTATTATTTCTCCTAAGATTTTAATAAATAAAATACTCTTGTAATTTATTTATTATCAAACGATTACAAACATAATTTTCTGATCTATAGACCGTGATAAGCGAATCAATAAATGAATGTCTAATTATAATGGCTATTTAATATTAATTCAATCACTTGATGTTCGATCTTTTATTTATATTTATATTACTATTACCGAGTGAATTTATTCATTCCTATCATTTTATTTTTTTATTGTTTTATATTGTTTTATATTTATTCTTTTATATTGTTCATTTTATATTTTCTATCAACAAATATCAAATATATTTTAATAAATATTAAAATTCAATGATAAATAATTTTTCTCAGTATTAAATTTAAACATATCTAAATTCAAATGAAGCGCGTTTAATTGTTATTTATTGACGGAAAGATGTCGTCTCTAAGATATTCGAAAAAGAAACAAATTTGTAATTCTCGAAAACGATCCTAGAGGACAGACAAATCGAGGAGCGAGATTGGGTGGAGCATAGCCTTTTGATGCCTTCATCATCTCGTCATTATTATTAAGTTGCTTACGAGTCGATATTGTATGGTTATTAAGTTTACATTTTATTTTTCTTTATTTTTTCCCTTTCTCTCTCTCTCTCTCTCTCTCTCTCTCTCTCTCTCTCTCTCTCTCTCTCTCTCTCTCTCTCTCTCTCTTTCTCTCTCTCTCTATCATCCTTATTCATATATTCATATATGATATATATTCAATAGCGCACATCTGCAGTTGGAATGATATAATGTGTAAAGTACGGATCACGTGTTTATTTCTAATAACATGTTTTATTTATCAAGGTAAATTGTCTCTTATATTTTTTCGTTAAAATCTTTAATCCGTTAAAGTGTGATAAAACGATTAAAAGTGATAATAATCCTAATGTAGACGTTATATTTTTCTAATAAATGATGATTTTTTTTCTCTCTCTTTTTTCCCTACAGCATCTGCATCCTGCCAAATACCATTGATAATTAGGGGCTCTTGGTTTTCTTGGGAGAATGGGAGGAACACATTGACAGAAATAAATGCCGAAACAATGACAAATCGAGGATATTGTATAAATATGTTGGAAGAGTATCATGTGAATTATACGTTTGTATTTCGCAAAAATGTTTGTTATCATTGTGTAAAACTCATTGTTAGAACGGTTAATGTATTAGAGAAATTAGAAGGTAAGGAGATTTAATAATAAATGTCATTTTGTTCGTTGTTATATCAAATTTATGATTATTTTAGCAAGCTGTGTAAATTTACCCACCGGCGTTGAACCTACGGTAGAAAACGTCTGCAAAGGATTACGTCCTGATCAGCAATTGATAACATTATTTTCGGAAAATTATGTTCCTGTAAATTGTAGATCGTCGCTCGAAGGTGTATGGCAGTTTGCCTATCAGGCAAGTTTTCCTCAATAATACTTAGAGAATCCTTGAATTCTTCATTTTTCCTATATATAAAAATATAGATTATCATCTGGATGCTATCCCATTTTTTGTTGCAGAATCGATTCAGGTTTACAGGAGAATGCAATCATCCGGATGCACAAATACGTTCTTGTCAAACAGCAGGAACACAGTTTCTTATAACTAATCAAAAGTTCAATATAACTTACAAACAATGTCAGGGCATGAAAGGAACCTTCGACGGATGTTGGTTCATATATTAATATTTAAATACTTCTCTCTCTCTCTCTCTCTCTCTAAAAAATCATTATATGTCTAAGCACATGTCGTTTCATTTTAGTGGTAGAATACAGCTGTTTGGGTGATTGGTTCGTAGAAAAGAATCACTTTTTCGCTGTAGCAAACACAAAAGAATCTAGAAAGGACGAAAAGTACAGGTGTTTTTTAAAAAATCGCGATGACGATTTATACATTGGTGTATCGATTACAGCAGAATGTAATACTTTGAAAACAGTCGAGAAGAGTCCTGAGAGATTAAGAGTTACGCCTGTCAAAGCTGAATTAGTAGAACCTGGGTGTCGCTTACCTCAAGATATGCATGGGAATTGGATAAATACTGCTAATATCGATGCGGACG
This sequence comes from Vespa mandarinia, assembly GCF_050613455.1. NCBI lineage: Eukaryota > Metazoa > Arthropoda > Insecta > Hymenoptera > Vespidae > Vespa > Vespa mandarinia. Next base: position 19,632,075 of record NC_140811.1, read on the forward strand.
TTTTCATTAATGAAACGCATATCATCGAAACGTGGTATCCGGACGAAGGCCGTTATAGACGTACGATTTATGTTTGTCGTGAACTAAGAGATAGTAGGATAATGATGGCACGATTAACGGTCGATGGCTGGTATGTTTTATGTATAACTAACTTGATAATAATGTATGATATATACGTACACAGATGCGCAGAAAAGATCGTAGAATTTCGTTAAAAAGAAAATATACATATGATGACCTTGAGAGAAAAAAAAGCGAAAAAAACGAAAAAAAATTCTTTGCCCTAATATCTTTGCTGATAATATAAATCATTTGCTGTTATAGCCAAAGGGATTACGTTTGTTTCGATGTTGTTACGCGGCATCACAATATCATTAGATACCGTCGTGGCCTTGCCGTTATTAAGGATGATTTTCATACAGTTTGCTCTTGGGTCCAGTTTCAAAATACAGAAGATTGGAAGTATGACTTATTTTTAGGTGTGCATAAAAATATATTCTTTTTTTTATCAATTTAATCTCGATCTATATTACTTTTCTTGTCGCGTTTCTTCCACAGCGAAAAATCCTGTTCCCGTACGTTGTCCTGTCGCTGGAAAATACATGTTTAAGCAGAAAGGAGATGTACTTTTCGAAACACGTATCTTGGGTGGTGTCACACTATCGCCACGTCCAAATATCTATTGTAAGCAAAATATTTCGGATTTTTCGGTATGCGATACAGATCAAAAAGAAGTGGCCATAGATGAGAATTATTGTTTGTCCGTGGATTATTTAGGAAAGCCAGTGGATATTTATAGTAAGTATAAAAGGTTTTATTACCGCCTTTTATTTATTCATTATTTCAATTAATTCATTATTTCTCTTCACAGGCGAACCCGATTATAAAATGAAATGTATTGGGTATTGGAAAGAAAATTTAAAATCCTATCTTATTACATACGACGAATTAGATCCTTTCAGCAAGTACCGTTGTTGGGTATATCAGAGAGCAGATTTAAACAGAGTATTAATGTCTCAGGCAATCGGACCATTTTGCGATCTTAAGCAAGACGTTACGAGTAGCAATTATACAGAAGGTGCAGCAGTTGCACTCGAATTGCAAGTACGTGTATAGTAGTTACTTTGTCTTTCCTTTTTGCCTAACGTTACACATAAAGGGCAAAAGGGAAAGTCGTTGTTGTCAGTGTGACAACAATGTCAAATATTTTTATTACAGGAATACGAACGAGAACGCGATCAGTGTCCGATGCATTTTGATGATGGCAGTAATCCATGGATGCAGACTGAAAACTATATTAAAGTTTTCCGTTATGGTAACGGTAACGATAACACGATCGTAAAGTCTCCCTTATTGCTTACGGGACTCTTAGTCTTTCTTACTCGGCTCAATTTTATACATATATGAGTGTAGCGCATATGTATCTCTTCAAGATCATATATTTTTTTTCTATTAAAACTATATTTTGCTACAACACCGGCAATGATTCGATGACTACAGTTCGTTGATCATCATCATCATCATCATCATCATTTCTATTCGATGATGTTTAAGACGTTTATTATTTTTACAATGGAGAAGAATTTCAAATACAGTATATACATCTATATATATATATATATATATATATACACAATTAAGAAATGGTTGAATTAATCGCATTTATGCATGTACATATGTGCACGCGTAGCCAGTAATAGCTGGCGCGTTGTCTACACTAAATTTCTTTCGTTTAAAATAATTTCTACGCAACGTGCACCTTCTTTTAGGTCATTAACGAAAGCGAATTCGACGAAATATAAACCACATATGTACTACCTTATTCAAATCCAAATAACTTATATTCATTTAATTTCTCATATTCTTTAATTTGTCTCGATTACCAAACAATATTAAACAATATTAAAGATAGTGTAGACTATGTATAAATGTCAAATATTCCGTCCAAATTGTGCTTTAATGTACATACAGTGGATATTAATATGCATACGACAACGTTATTTTATTCACCGATATTAGAATATTGAAAATAGTTTATTACTTTATTTAATGAATTATTTAATGAATGAAAATTTTATACATTTGATTAGTCTAAAAGCATGATAAATATAGACGTATTATATAGATATAGTATTACACTTTTTTTCATACGACATACGAGTTATTTATAATCTAAATAAATAAAAATGTGTCGAAAAATAAACAGTGCCTTTATTTGGTCCAGCTGACTTTTGGTATGTCAAAGTGCTCTGTCAAACTATCCAAATGCCTATTGAATTCTTCGACGCGTTGTTTGTGTGTCATAGAAGCCTTCTGTTTTATCCTCTCATTTTGCTGAAATAAATACCAATTATATGAAACATACTATTCCCTATCTTACTGTGTGTGTGTGTGTGTGTGTGTGTGTGTGTGTGTGTGTGTGTGTGTGTGTGTGTGTGTGTGTGCAGACAGCGTTTACCAACGATGGAAAGAGATTACCATTTTTTCTTGCATTTTTTGAAAAGCTATTTCCGCCTTTGTACGCTTTATTTCAATATTCCGTGGTATCTCCTCTTCGATTTTATTGGCTATCTCCACTAGTTTCTTACTTTTGCTATCTTTATTCTTTTTCCTAATGAGTAAATGAAATAAAATATTATCAAATATAAAAGAATATTTAAGGAATATTTATTTTATTATTAGTCCTTAAAAAAAACGTCCTAAAAAATAAACTTAACCTCAAATCACAAACTGTTCTATGGTTGTACTTACTTTTTGCTCACGGTCTGATCGTTTTTTAATTTAAGAGGTCCTTTAGCAGCATGTGCATAAGGATCGTCGTCGTCGTTTGTCGAAGGCATGATTTAATATTAATTAATCAACACAATAGATTGTCTACAGTAGTCAACAAGTTGACGGCGTAAAGTTCCTTGACAAGTAAGAAGGTAATTAGACAAATCAAAATCAAGGTAACGACATCTAGAGCGAAGTGAATTTTTTGCGCATGCGCAAAATACGAAGAATCTTCTCACCGGCAAAAGACTGCAGTATGCGTATGCATTATCCTAGATACGGAAAACATATCTGGGATAATATAAAATGTTGGATAATATAAATTCGTAATGTTGACGCAACTTAATGGAATATTTGTAATAAGTATGAAATGATGAAGAAAGTCAAATAAACGCAGATGAAGTAAACGTATGTAATTAAAAGTACAAGATGAATAAAGTATTATAATAAAATCATATACGTTCCCCAATGAGATTAGGATTCGGTACATAGGCGAGCATCCATTTAAAAAATGGATTATAGGGTTTTATTTATATGTATATATGCATATATACGTATATACATATACATAACACACAATCATATTTTATAGAGCATAATAAATTGATATCGTATAGTCCATTATTCTTCATTAATTATACAAGTTTACTCAGCATCGTATCATGTACATTTAGCAATCAATCCTTTTAAATCTCTACATGGTGATCTTTTAATCGTTATCAAGTAATTTTAAGAGATTGCGTATTATATAGTAATTAATATTAATACCTTTGAGCCTGTATTTGTATCAGCTATCATTGTGGTCTATCATAATCATTAAATACTATTATGCTCCAATAGTACAAGTTCAAATAATAGCACTGATGTTTGAATCGAGTATCTAAAACTGAAAATATAAAAAATTGTTCCTTAACGCTAACTAGCCCTCAGATTATTCGAGCTTTTCATCAATGTTACAATTCACAAAAATGTACTTGGCATAAGCATTGTTTTGTTTTGTTTGTTTTACTTTCTTCTTCTCTCTCTCTCTCTCTCTCTCTCTCTCTCGCCCCAACCCCCATCCCATCCCGCTTAATTTCGCCACAAACTCTTCGTATGTAAACTTAGAACTGCTAAAGCTTAGGTTTAAGAAATTTTTCTACGATAATGACTCGATTCTGAATCCTGAATAAAATCCACTGAACACTCCTCGTGCGATTGATCCCAATGCTTTTATCGATATTTTGGGTTTTCCAACACGAATATAGCACAATATTTTTATGCGTATTAGCGTATTCCGCTTCGGGAATGTGCTATAAGCCATTGTAACGTAATATCAATATTGTCCTTTTCTTTGCAGGAAATACTATAGCAACAAATCTCACGATCTTGAATCGCTGATAAATTCCTAAAGAAAAAAAGAAAAAAACAAATAATTATGGCATAATCATTAAAGATCAATTTGATGCGATTGACCATTTTGTTTATAATGATCTCTTACATTCTTTCTATAAGTCCATTTTCATCCAATGCATGAGGGAGATCCCTTTTATTTCCAAGGACCAAAACTGGTATACCGGAAAGTTGAGGTTTGTCCAGTAAATTATGTAATTCGTTACGACTGGCCTCAATTTTCTCTGAATCAGCTGCGTCGACCATGTATACTATAGCATTGACGCCTCTGCAGTATCTTTCCCACATGGATCTAAACCTTGGTTGACCGCCAATATCCCAAACTTTAATGGTAACATTACCTTTAGTTATTTTACGCATATTAAAACCGACCGTTGGTATCATATCTTCGCTGAACTGTCCTGACTGGAAAAAGAAGAAAAACATTTCTATAACATTTGACATTTATAAAAGCCAGTCGATTGCGCTATAGCAGATGGACTATATTTCAAAGCTTTCTCGTTTCTTTTTATATCTACTCAATGGAAAACTATATATCAAGATCAAACGTTGACTCACTAATTGTTTAAAGACCTTTCATCTATTAATACGATTGAACAAAAGATTAAACGGATAAACAACCGTTCCTCCTAATCTTAAAAACGCACCTTACAATCTATTATTTTAAGATTAAGGCACAGACGAAGTAGGAAATATAACCAAACTATGGTGCACGCGTGCTAGCGATCTTTTCGGAGAAATGCGGTGCTCTTTAAAGGATATATGTGTCGCATCGTTTCGTCATTCCTCGACTTCATTCTTTCATCGGTTTTGTCGATCGGCTCGAAACTCGGGGCGAGGTGTATCGTGCTAGCAGTAAAACAAAAAGTTCCGTACCGCTATAACATTAACGAATGTAGTTTTTCCGCTATATTGAAGTCCAACGAGCGTGAGTTCCATCTCCTCCTTCCAAAAGAGAGACTTGAACCAGTCTAAGATCCTATTGATTAACGCCAACATCCTGAATAATACGGGGGACGTTGATCCCGCTGAACCGGCCGAGGTTTCTTTCTTTCTTTCTTTCTTTCTTCTTTACGTTGTTTCACCCAACGACAACAACGACAACGACGACAACGACGACAACGATGAGCCAACGACAACGACGACGACGACGACAACACTCACGATCTTTGACATGTAGTCATTCGCGGACAAGAGTGGTCGACGTCAGATACGCGCAGCAAGTGCGTACCACGCTAGTCAATGATACCGCTGGCTGCTAACTGTGCGCCACTGTTAATTCGCAATGCGTCTATGTTACGATAATTGTTATCAAATGAAATTTTATCTTCTTCAAATGCCGATATATCTCGCATACCAAACCATCTCGGTCTTTCGCAAAGATTTACAAAATTTATTATCACTTTACAGTTTTACCATTGACGTATAGCAGAAGACCGGATAAACAGTGGCTCTCAACATAGATCCCGAATAGAAATGCGCTCACCTTTACGTTTAATATTTCCGAATGTTTCATTAGAGAGAGAGAGAGAGAGAGAGAGGGAGAGAGAGAGAGAGAAACCAATATATATATATATATATATTATTAGGACTAGCGTTAATTTTGAAAAGTAATATTTTCTCTCATTTATCCTTCGATATTATCTTTCGACGAAAGAACAATTAAATGTCGCTAAATAGTATTACAAATGGCTCGCTTTCGTGGGCGGGAAAGAAAGGAAAAGTGACGATAGGAGCGCACGAATAGCCGATGCGCGTTCATCGAATGACTCACATGTTTCTCTACTTCCGGATATTTAACGGCATATCGAACTTGTCGATACTCTTTCTCCTATTTTCATCATACTTTTCAAATATTGTCATGTCATATACATGGTGAGAGTAAAAATATACCAGAAATAAAATAAGTACGTATATGAAATCTACTAGATTCTCTTATATACAATTTCGATTTTCTTTAATCATTTACGACGAAGGGAATATCTCGCCCATCGATATCAATATTTCTATTATCAATCCTCCAGATAAATGGTATTGTAAGGGTGACTAGCGTGTCGCAAATATTATTTATTTTCTATATATTTTAAAGGATTAGGTCATTCTACATGACAATGGAACTGACTATTTTCGCATAAAAAGGATCGCATAAAAGAAGATTTTCTATATTTTTCGATGGAAAAATTTGTTGAAGGAATTATACCAAATGAGGCTTACCTAAAGCTTTTCGCAGCGCCATCTGAGCTACGAGTTATCACGTTTTACCTATAAATTTCATGCGGTCGATAGCGTTCCAATAACGAATTATCTGTAGCGCTAGTTTCAAATTGTCTTTCCAATAATGCATAGTATTTTATTATTAACAAAAATACATCATGTGTCGCAAACGGACTCACCACAAATTCATAAACTTGACTATAAAACATACCCCTATATAAGAATATAATATTGTACAATTCTCTCCTACTTTATTAACCCACCCCGATTCGACTGAATATTTCAAATACAAACTAGGCAGTATTCACGTGTGATACAATAAGTCGGCTTTTGAATGCGGAGGAATATTTATAATGATACAACTTCAAACTCCCTGCCGATAGAAAGAAGAATAATTAGCAGCTTCTCCTTATTATTATTTTCTTTCCTTTTAATAGAGATCTTAATCTCGTTCAAATGTAACGAGAGGGGGACCGAACAAATGATCATTTTTGGGCAGAGAGAAAGAGAAAGTAATAATAAAATTATCTTTTCAAAAGATATTGTAGAGGGCGCATTATCGAAGAATCCTTATGTACATAGCCGCAAATATGTAAAACAATATTTCTTTGATCTCGACGAGTGTTAACATTTGTACACACAAATATGCACGCGCACATTAATTATGATTATCGTGCGCTTATTAACTATCTCCAAAGATTATATTTTCGAGGAAGTAATCGCATTATCATTCCCTTTAATTCGTTCTCACGCACGCGCGCGCGCACGCACACGCCGCACGCACGCACGCACACACACACACAAACACGTGTACACACACACACACACACACACACACATGTATATATCATTTCATTAGTGGTGTATTGACGGCATAGCATCATATACCTCGATCTTTCTAGATAATACAAAACTAATCTATCTATATACAGGGTTGTACGAGAGACATCCAAAGCGAGTGAAATTGGTGGTCGTAATTTAATGTAATGCGAATAAAAATGAAGTCGAAAAATCGAACGAGCTGGTAAACGAGTAACCAGGAGTACGATTACGATCGTCCTTAGAATATACATATATACGCACAAACATTCATGCACGCACACATATACGTATGTCTTTCTTTTTCTTTTTTTTTCCTTTTTTGAAAAACATCATCGAGACCACGTTTTCCTTCGCTTTGCGCGACGTCATGGCATTCACGCACGCACGCATTCTTTTCCACACACACACACACACACACACACACACACACACACACACACACACACACAGCAGCAGCAGCAGAGAGATACACGTGGACGCGCGAGACACAACACAAGTCGTTACGCTTACGGTTGCATTGTTCCTCATCGTTTAACATTACTGCCCGTTCAATTTATTATGTACAACATTAGACGCATCGCGAGCTCGCCTATATATATTCCACTTTAACAAGTTAGATATTCTCACGAAGCTATTCGTTCGAGCAAGTCGAAATAATAATATTCACATCGCAAATCTTATGGAATGCAACGAGGAAATGAGTAAAAAGAACGATGGAATAAGAAAGTTAACCGATCTCTAAGAGGATTTCCTTCCACCGTCACGATTCCTTCGATAGCGAGAGTTTTGCGGTAAAGTATTTCCAAGATACGGAAACGCGTATCTTAAACGTATCGATTAATTATTATCATTTGATTTATAGAAAGAAAGAAAAGAAATCCCAAGAGAGACGATATCACGAAACGAAATCGTCGTTATCGATTACGTACTTGTAAGCATGTGCTTTTGTTGTACACAAGACTGCCCTGACGCGCGCTTCCCTTTAATCTCCTCTTTTTTAAAAAGACACGTGTCACCCAACGATATACGTATATACCTTTCGAACGGGATAAAGGGGAAAGAGGATAAAGAAGCGAATTTTGGTCGAATAATACCTATAAAGGCAAGGAAGAGGAAGTGAAAGTTTAAAGAACGGGGCAAGGTTTGGAGAGATAAAAAAAACAAAAGTGTTAAATATCAAATGAGAAAGATGGATGAGCCAAAGAGGAGAGATCCACGTTGCGGTTATCATTTTAACGAGCTCTCGATGTGACTTGAAGGCATTTGGTGGCAAAGAAGAGGAAGAACAAAGACGATGAATTTTTTGCTTGGGTCACTCGTTCAGAAGATAACCTTTTCGAAGGTTGAATTCCGTCGCTGCTAAACTCTCTCCTTTAACGTAATAATCCGCAGCATCCCTTCTTATCGTGCCGTTGCTGGTGATATTGCCATTTGAGATGACGCTGTTCGCTTTGTCATTTGCAATACCATTACTTGTCACCTTTTTAATAGTCTTCTTTTGTTGATAATTTTGCTGATAGAACTTGTTGAAGAGGAAGAAGAACATAATGGCATGCATGCCGATCGACCAGACGAAGGCTTTCGGATAATCGCAGTCGATGAAGAGCAATTGGAAGGCGTGTATCATTATTAATACGAATTGGATCATTTGCAAGGCCGTAAGATACTTTTTCCACCAGAGGTAAGGCTGTATTCTTGGCCCTAGAGCGGCGAGTAGATAGTACGTGTACATGACAATGTGTACGAAGGTGTTGAGTAATCCAAAGAAGGTTGAGTGACCGCCTGAAACGATGATTCCAAATTATATCAGATGGAACATGTATATCTGTATATCAGATTGAAATATCTCTCTCTCTTTCTCTCTCGCGCGCGCGCACGCGCGAATGACATACCAGGAGTGAATTTAACGCCAAACCAGACGGACATTGGCATGCAGCCGTGATGGATAACATGAAGCGCCGACACATGGTTGTTTTTTTTTCTCAGTACAAAAAAGATCTGAAAGATAAAGCATTGCATCTCAGGGTTATTGTTCATTTCATTAGAGATAATTAGAATGATTGTGGTGCCACTTACCGTATCCATGAACTCCGTAAATTTCGAAAAGTAATACCACCAACAGGCATGCACCATCTAAGATCATCGATATGATTAATGTTCTTATTTATGTTCCATCTAATAGTTCCATCATTTCACAACGATTAGTTTATTTCTCTTTCTTTTCATTTTGCAATTGATACGATACTATGGTGTAAGTCGATCGTATTCTAGTCTCGTCGTATGTTAAAAGAAATAGGAAAAAATCTATGAATAAGCACGAAGCTGGTCTACTCATTACTTCCTCTATATACATATATAGCGATGTTACAACATTAAACAATGATTATGCTGGTATCTATCAAATACTACTTTTATCAACTACAATTACCAACACTACTTGTTTTCTTCATCTAATTATCTATCTTATTGTTAATATGTTAGTTACATAAAGTTAGCTTACGTCGAATTACCTCAAATTTTACACAATTTCATTTGAAAGTATTAAAGATCGAATGATAGTTATCAATATATTAATTATTTAAATTGAATCAGCTGCTTGAATCGGATCGATCAAACGTTACTACTCTCGGATCAAACTTTTTTACTACTACCGTAAAAAAATCAAAAGCAATTGTACAATTTATTAGTACATAATTACTTTAATGGGTTAATAGGGAACACAAGACCTCTCACCCTTAGTACTTTGGGTCGTTCACTGTAGTCTACAGGTTGACACTTTAAAGAATACTCTCCAGTCAGCCATCCGGACATTCCTATCTGCAACCACAACCGTCAATATGCTACTTGAGAGAGAGAGGAGAGAGAGAGAGAGAGAGAGAGAGAGAGAGAGAGAGAGAAAGAGAGAGAGAGAGGAAGGGAGGGAGGGAGAAAAGAAAGAAATTAGACTAGAAAATATAAGCGTATAGTATTGTATTGGGTTGGCAACTAAGTGACTGCCGGATTTCAAATAAGAAGGAAACGACAAAATCCGCAATCATTTAGTTGCCAACTCAATAGATACATTCGAATATGGAATATGAAGTTCTTCGAAAATGATTGAAATGGAAAAACGCAGAATTCTTTTTTGCTTTTCTTTCGACCATTTCTTTCCTCTTATTGATCTACCTACGAAAGTCCAAAGACGAATGCTAAAAAGTATGAATGTTGAGAGGAAAAAAAATGCAATTACATCATCCACATCCCGTCAGCCAAGCATAATAGGATGAACTAATTTAAAGACTACTATTATCTACAACGATGAGTTTGTTACAGTCCATAATGGTCTCGTTGCACACATGTCTTATTCTCTTTTTCAAGATCGACGTGAGTCCTCTCGTGTAACTAACATCGCTCGTTGATAACTTACCTTTATTGCGGTCGGGCTGTTCGAATAATCCACAGGCTGACAATGGAAACTATAGTGGCTCCACCATCCACCCATCAGGCACTGTATTTTCAAAATAAATGAAATTATCCTGTTCTAACATAGAAATCCGTGGGTGCAACGTACTCTCGGCTGGTCAATTGATCTCTGTCCAATCGGAGCGCTACCAAGGTAGCGCTAGAAGATATTCTCGCGTATGGAAGTGACAAGTTAACGAGTGATGGATGATGATATCGATAAATTCGTTAAAGGCTCTACGATTTTCTTGATGTTGGAAAAGAATGAAAGATGAGAAAGAAATTGTTAAGGACTTACCTCGTGGAAGAGCCACGTCGAAAAGATCACTTGGAACAAATTATAAATTATGAGAACGTTCGTCAGTTGAAAGGGCTTTCGATTTTCCATCAGCTTTGGTCCCAAAACTTTGACGATGTATACATAAGTAAGACATATGAATAGAGTTGGAAAGGGAGATCTCATCAATAGCCAGTTCGTCGTTCGTGCGTCTATAGAAAAGGAACGAACGATACAAACGATAAAAGTTTTAATCATTCAAATAAACAATATAAGCATCTTTGCTTTAATTTTAATTAATTTCTTTATAATCATTAACTTTCAATCAACGCATATACCATCGCGTATTCCTCCACTGTATTTCCTTCTTGCGTTAACGTTTCCTGCCTGTCCTATCGTCGAAATCACCCGACACGTTAGATACAAACTATGAATAAATACGATCGAATCTACGAACGTATTCGACGTTCGCGTGACGATATTTGTTTACAATCCGGTAGCATCGGCTCTTATGACACTTTGTCACTTTTCTTGTTCTTCCTACACGACCGATTTTTATTTACGATCCATCTTCAAAAGTCAATCATTTTCATTTGAAACGTAATATGCATATATGCACGTTCATGATAATTTATAAATAGTCATTAATATTAAATCGTATTTTTTATTCATCAGTTTATCGAGCTGTTTTTACATCGTTCTTCAACGTTTTGTAACATACAATGTTTGAATTTGCATAGGTTCGACGGAAATATGACGTAGTGGCGGTAATTGACACATTCTTAACGAACGTCGAGTAGATTCTTACGAGGAAAACACGATGCTTTTCAATAACTTTGAAAAAATAATAAATATCATCGACGTATTATCGGTCGTTTAAACTGCTAATTATCAACAATAATATTATTCGGTTCTAATACATACATATCCATTGAAATTTATCTTTATGTGTATGCCAGTCAATAAATTATTTTATAGAGAAAGAAGCATCTGTCGAGAGAAATGGAAATTGTAATAGATTAGAGCTTATTAACGAGATTGTAAAACGCGAAGGAGACAACGCTTATTCTCTTTTGGCCAATGTGTCGAATCTTCTTCTCGACTTTAATTAGCGACTTAACGATCGGTATCCGTTCGGCCATTCGATCGTTCCTTTGGGGAAAAAAAAAAAAAAAAAAAAAAAAAAAAAGAGAGAGAGAGAAAAAGAAAAAAAATCTAATTTTGTTCATTATATAGACGTTAAAGGTAACTTTAATGATCTTTGTTAAAATTACTTTTACGTGACGTTATTGAATAATCATATATTTCCGTCAGTAAATAATCAAATATAGCCGTCGTGGAAAGAAAAAAAATGTCACTATCCGTGGAAAGAAATCCAGTATTTAAATCGTTTTATTCAACATCACGATCGAAGTAAAAAATAAATTAGCACTAATGGCTCAATAAAAAAGTCAAAATGAAAGAATCGTTAGCTCGACAGAGCCATCGAAAGGAAACTTATGAACGAGGAAGGATCGATAGAAAAAACGATCGATAGTGTTTCCGGTTTGCGTCTCGAAGAAATGACCCTGAAGATCAGATGACACTTGTTCGAGGGCTCCGCGACGAGTATTGAAAGCTAAATAATATCTCTCATGGGACATATACCTATGCGTATACACGTAGATGCTCGATTGGTATATGTTAAACGAGATAGGTTCAAGTGCGTACATACCTGCGTGTTTGTCCAAGATTTCGTGGAACCGGTCCACGTATTGAATTATAATCGACATTTTGTTTATGGACGAGGGCAGACAGTTTCGTCCTGGAAATTTAGAATAAAGGCTCGGCACGTATCCCTCCTGAAACAAAGAAGTCACGTTTTGCAAATAAATGCAGATATCTGCCGAAGAAACTGAAGAGTATGCGCTTAAGAATTCGTTCTATACTATCTCGTACAGAGAATTTATATTCGACGACATATCTATGAATTACATACATCGCATATATTCGACGAATATAAGAGAAATCTTGTAGGTATTTCTGTAGAAAGATAGATAGAGAGCCGAGCACATTGTATTAGCGAGGAAAGTTTCGTAAAGCGTCGGCGCGTCTTCTCTCATTCGACGTACGACCTTTCACCTATTAATCTGTTCTCTGAGAGAGTGGAGGGGGAGGGGCATCGCGAAAAGAGAATCGTAATTAAATAAAAAGTTCTTAAGATCGAAGTTGACGCGACTCGTTACTTGAGCGAAATGTTCTCTCATCCTCGAGCCCGGATAACGATCATTGACTCGTGGAAAATTTTTTTCCAGGAAATAACGCCATTTCTTGGACAAAGTTTCGCGCGCGAATAATCGCCTATGCCAGTCTAAGCTTAGGTATTTGTGATAGTAGCATTAAGATTATATATGCGAGCGCGAGCGCATTGCGTAACGTCCGCCCGGAGACAAGAATATTCTTCGTCGAACTTTTATTCGAAAGTCTGATGCTCGCTCCGGAACTCCTTTATTTTTATTTTCATAATGTATTTCGCCTACGTCCAGATCGAACATTATAAAATCGACCATGAATCGAAGCGACCTCGAATTTCCGTATTACGATCGCGCGCATTCACGTAAGTCAAGTACACGCGAGTTATACGGACGCATATTCTTTATGAATCGATTAGACCGAGCGCGTTCTTTCTCGAGCTAAACATTTACCTTTTAGTTTTTAATTCTCTTTTCTTTTTCTTCTTTTTTCTTCCCCCCCCCCCCCTCCCTTCCCAATCTGTTTCCCCATCTCACGCAGGAGGGAGATTGGAGGAATTCGAAAGAAATGTCCTTCGACCTATTATAAATGTCGCGGTGTGTTACGTGTACACGGACATAGACATTGGGTCTATCCAAATCTTTCAGGTGTACCAATTGGTGTCGACGCTAAGGAGATCGGCTCGGTCAGGCTCCTCTTGTCCTTCGCTGATAGAAATCGTATATTTATCTTGCGTATGATCGCAAAATCATCGCAACCGATCCTTTTGCTCGCTTGCAAAACGAAAACTCGAAAACGCGTCGAGCAAACAAAATACCTTGAGAATATATTGCGAAAACTGTATACATAATAACGGTTCGAGCACGGAAAACGGGCCATGGCTTCCACACGCTCGAGCTCAAACTCGTATCTGTCTGCCTGTGTCTGTCTTTGCTCGAGCGCGCGTGTGTCTGTGTGGGTGTGTACGTATATTGCAAAAGAGCGAGAGAGGATTGTGTCGTTGCGTAAGAAAATCGTTCATCGTTACGCGTTTGTATGTGTGCTACGAAACTATCTATCTATACCTACCTATTTACCTACCTACCTTTTTTTTCGTCATTTTATACCAACGTATCGTTGGTCTCTATCCGGTGCTAAACGGCAGAGAAAAATGTACGTACGACTGCCCTTTTGGTTCTCATCGGCGATTGTACTTTATTCCTCGAAGAAATTCCATTTTTATCGATGGGGAAAAGTCGCAAAGGACAAAGGGATTAATTTGAATAGGCCTCTGAGAATTGACGAGATTCAACGATCATGTGACCGTAGGAAAGCAATTGAGTTCACTTTAAACTTAAAGATGGCAATTAGAGGCTGCATCGAGGCCGATACGTAGCCCATTCTCATAGAGTGCAGAAAGACGAGCGTGTTACGTTCTGTTCTTCTCTCTTACCTTCAAACGCAAATGTAATTACGAAATTTTCGATCGATCTAAGGTATATAATTTCGCATTAGTTTTATTATCCGTTGTAACGTGGGATGAAGGAATTGTATATTGGCACGTGCGACATGTTATTAGAAAGAATGATAAAGATGAAACGGGGCAAGGTTGTTGTAACGCAAAGGCGCACACGCACACGCACACGCACACACACACGCACACGCACACGCACACGCACACACACACTCACTTACGAGCGTGATATATTTAAGAGATAAATATTAAATCGCAGAGAGACCCGTCATTCTCGCACCTGTAAAATCTTAGACGCGCATTCCTCTTGCATTGGAAAAACTCGTCTGGATATCGAGCACTAGTATGCACCATCATACCCAGCAGCCGCAACGGCGAGGAGCGAAAGTGCATAGCTGAGAGAACTCGCTGAAAGAACTCGCGACTTACGGAGTTTCGCGGGTGCGCGCGAGCGCACCGCGCTGCCATAAGGCCTAACGTATTAATGGCAGCGCGTGATGCTACGTCGTGATGAGGAAAGAGAGCGGACTACGAGTTGAGCGCAAGAGAGAGAGAGAGAGAGAGAGAGAGAGAGAGAGAGAGAGAGAGAGAGAGAGAGAGAGAGAGCGAACGAGCGAGCGAGCTAGAGAGAGAGAGAGAGAGTAACAATTCCTTTTATATAATCGTTGTATTAAAGTATTTTCTCGACGACGACGACGACGACGACGACGACGACGACGACGACGACGACGACGACGATGACAACGAAGAAACGCGAAAGCACTAACGCGGTCTCTTTCAACTTCATTTCTTTAACAAAGACTTTTCGTTTTCGTTTTGGCATAATCTTTCTATGATATATCTCCAATAGTCTGATAGACGTACAATCTCGCAAAATTTGTCGGCTAAGACTAAGGCGAGGGCAGCGGCGCCGCCAGTGGTCGAGAGAAAGCAAGATTCTATTTGTTTCAGAAAATTCACATTCATGTGTCGCAATCTTCTCTCATGTAATAAATAGAAAAGTTGGCGTGCATTTGTGTCTTTCCCGAGATCACGAACACCAAAATTTAACATTTTCTTCTCTTTTCGTTTTGGCATCCTTCTTGGCATCAAAAATCTCTGTATATCTCGTCGAATGATTTATTGTCCATTATCGTACGTCGCTCGATTTATCGTTATACAAACGCGCAGACGATCCGTGCGTTATCGCTCTACTCTATCACGATAGCTTCTTACCGGGACTCGTTGAGGATCATATTAATACGATCGTCTAAAAAATCGTTTACGGAGATGACTCACTTATAAGAAATGACATTCTATTTAGACAAATACTATTAGAAATTTGTTTCCTTCAATACTTCTTTGCTTTCAAAATCAACTCGATTTCGACTCGATTTGAATTCGAGGCACGACTTGTATCGTACGTACCTACAATGTCAAGATGTCCACGCGACCCAGGTAAATAACTTTTAAACGTGTGCAAGAGCGAGCCGATAGAAAAGAGGAGCTCGCGTTTCGTAATCCTTGAGACATGGCATGTTTTGTAAACGTTGTGCCAATCGCGGAGTATCTCGATTTACGCGACGAGTATGTACTTTTAAAATAAGGTCAAACCGAATCGATAGTACTTTTCATAGCGAGAAGAAAAAAAAAGAAAAAAATATATATATACACACGCGCACACATATTTCTTTTACATTTTTTTTTCTCTCGTTTCGCTCACTTTTCGTTGTTAGAGAAACGAATGAGCGCGCGCGATCGAATCGATCCAAAATATAACGACAAATCGCTTAACGTCTTGAAAGACGTCTTTGTTGACCGTTCAATCTTAGCCAATAGTCTTTCGATAAAAATCCGTTTACGAGCATGTGCTGAGACAAAGCGATCCTATTTGAGTTTACCCTACATTAAGTATGTATCTACCTAAAAGTGGATTTGAAAAGGTGACGTTGGAAAAATCTATTCTCTTCCTTCCCATCGTCACAATAGTTTACGTATTTTATCGCGCATAACAACAGGCCAGTCGTTATCCTCGAAAGCGAGCGTGCTCGATTTATTTCTAAAGATAGGGATTCGCGGACGGAGAGGTTGAAGAAACCGAGAGAGCTACGTTACTTTCCAAGAGATGTATCTGAGAACGCACGTTTCTCTGCTCTCGCAAAGAACCAATTATTATAACAATAATGCTTCCTTATCGGGATTATTACAAATGATGATATCACTAGGAACGATGAAAATGACTATATTTATTAATTTTACTAATGTCAAATGAAATTAGCATTTGTAGGTATATAATGAAAGTAGAGTTTGTAGGGAAGGATGACGAATCGGTCGAAAGAAATAAAGAGTTATGCTTCTTTATTTTTTCCCGAGAACACGTGTCGAAGTTGTAATCGATAATGGGTAACGATATTAGAGAATTCGAGATACGGGTGAGATAGCGTCGAGATTATACGCCATATTATTCGAAATTACTCTAAAGTATTTATTAGATAGTAAGAGGAAGTTGCCGTTTAAGGTGCACGCTCGACCTTGTGTACCGATGACGGCCCGCCATCCGTCGGTTGGCAATTCGTAAAGCTTACCGAGGTAAAAGACATAAGGCCGTCAGTGATGTCGACGAAAATTTCCTCCATGTTTATTTTCTATACTTAATCTTAAATACGATCGCGAAATTCTATTGGTGCATTTTTTTTTTGTTTCAAAAATATTTACAAGGCACTACGATATCGGATCTATCATTTCCTATTCAAGTCTCAAAATTCAAATGTAATATTATAGAGATTGTAGGACGTAACGCGAAGATTGGAAGAAATATATCTATATGATTTATTCTCGCTTTCGCCGTAGACAAAATGAATTTGTTTGGAGTCAAGTTACTCGTATTCTCGTGGCCCCCATGGAGTGACTGAGCTTAGTAAACGACTATAAATATGTCCATTAAATGTTATCACATTCCTTTCTCTCTTTCTATCTCGTCCTCAACAGAGACGAACCGCGAATCGAACTGAAATCGAATGGGCACGTGCATGTATCAGATGCATCGTTAATGACAAAAAGAGATCGCATCGATTTCTTCTCGGATAAGATTTTTCGCAATACCTTTATTCTCCATCTCTTATCGATACCTCACTCGCGTAAGACGCGACAAAATCGTGACAAATTAGGAAATTTATCATATTCGCAATTGTGAATCAAAGAGATTCTTTTTTGCATCTTCTTCTATTAATATTCAATGAAATATGAATACGAAATAAATATTTAAATCGACGAATTGGAATAGTGGTGCGAACGATGATTCATTTATAGCTTACCAAAATCCCCAAGAAAGTCCAACGTAGTCAGTCCCGTATGCGTAATAGCTTGGCGTAACAATGCCGATTTTATAAGAACTCGATGCACACACACAAGCGTTGCTCGACGACAACACTATGAACAAGATAAACCGATCGAACGACTTTCTCCTTTCTTCCTTCTCTTCGACTTTGTCCCTCTCTCTCTCTCTCTCTCTCTCTCTCTCTCTCTCTCTCTCTCTCTCTCTCTCTCTCTCTCTCTCTCTCTCTCTCTCCCTCCCTTTCCCTCTTTTCCTGCTTTTATAATGAACAAATTTTTAGAAAAAAAATCAAGAATGTAGGAAAGGAAAGAAAAAAGAAACAGTACGAAAATGTATAAAATTGACCACCGAGATAGGACGGCGAGTGGCAATAAAGGAGGGGGAGAGAGAGAGAGAGAGAGAGAGAGAGAGAGAGAGAGAGAGAGAGAGAGAGAGAGAGAGAGAGAGAGAGAGAGAGAGAGAGAGAGAGAGAGAAAGAAAGGGTATAAACTATCGGTGAAAAAGCTACAACTATATATATATATATATATGTACACGTAGAATATGCGGATTGAGCGCGCGGCTTGCGGACTGACAGATCCGACGCCGGTTCATTGCTTTTAACCGAGTCGCCATGTTGATACACAGGTCTCCCCATCCTATCTACTTTTCGCGATGTCACGCTCTTTATTCCACTCTCCTATAGCGCCGAGAAATATCCGTAAATCTCTTAATCATGCTTACACACATGTACGTACGAATATGCTGCATTATCCATGTAATTATGCGAATTTGATTAAGCATTGAAAAAGTTTTTGTCTTCAATGCCTTCATTAACTGCAAGAAATACATCGATGACGTCATTTGAAATAACATTGGCAAGGAAATGAGTAGCCATTAATTTTTTTGTAAACGATAGTAGATGAATTAAAAAATTTTACAAATTCTAAGAAAATTTATATATATATATACATATATATATATATGTATATATATATATATATATATATATATATATATGCGTATTTGGATAATCATGTATTGACATAGATGATCTAAGAATCGTCCGGGAAGAAGATCGTCCGAAAGATTTGATTCAAGGATCGATTTGGAACGGATCAAGAAATTCATCCGTTCGTTCGCTCGAAAAAGTGGACTTTGTAGTAACGGGTCAAGGAATCTTTCCAACGATGACACGATAACAAAGTCCAAAGCCGATCGAACAATCGACTCTGAAAAAGGGAACATTTGCATTTTCAAATATCTCACGTAAGTTTACATCGGACTTATAGTAGGAAAGGCATTAAATAGACGCATTTCGTGTATACATATTGATTATATTCAATGGCGCATTCTTTTGACTTATACGCGATCAAACAAAAACGCTCGCTTTTTCTCTTTGCGCTTATTTACTAAGCACCTAGGGATAATCGTAATAGAAATGTATTCAGAAGCATGTAGGCCGAGGAATTGACACTTTGAACCTTATTATAATCTTGTATGTATACATCAATAATTCATAATAATTCATAGACCAGACGTTTATATCCTTCTTTCGATAATAAATAATACTATATTCATCGGAGAAATAAAAGTTATTGTAAAAAGTTCTCTTAAAAATGTCTTCGCCCAAGGAAGAATAAGAGCAAACGACGGAAGAAAAAAGGGCATAATCCTCGATCATACTTATCTTTAGAGCATTTGATAATATTCCGTACGTATTATAATAATTGACATAATGCGCGCGCGAAACGTTCGCTAAACGACCTCTTTTCGACACCGAAACCGCCGAGTTACGGTCTTTCGTAAGATACCCACGCAATTTTCTACGCGCAATAATCGCCGAGCCGGACGACAAGGCTAATTACATATTTGCGATGAAATAGGAAGAAACAAATCGAATAGAACGTGTCGGAGAAATAGATTCGCTTCCTTCGGCGATCTACAATACGGCGCTCGTTCGATCCGTTCGCTATATGGATATTCGATTTGGATTTCGCTATATGGAAAAATATAGAAAGAAAGAAGTAAGATAGTGGTAGTACGTCGGTGATATCGTCGTACGGAAGACACGGACGAGGTCGATTAGAAGAGGTAAATACTCAAACTTGGCTCAGACGAAGAACGATTACGGCGATCCTATTCTAAATTCTTCGTTCGAACGTATCGAAACGTATTATTCGGGTGAAGAAAGATCCTATTGGACGACCTTATGAACGTTCTTTTTTCTTTTTTCGGTTTTTCTTTGGTTTTTCGAGTTACGCATGCACGAGGAAGAATTTGCGGGAGAAACAACGGTTCGCGGTTCTCGAGTTATTCGAATCACCGACCGATTGGAGAAAATTTCATATGCTGTTCTCGATTATGTACGTGGTTCGTTATAAGAAAAAAAACTTGAAAAAGAAAGAATTCGTTATGCCAAGGTAGTCTGTCTCGGTATGATCGGAACAAGGAAGAAAGGAAGAAGCGTTAAAATCGTCGGACTTATCGGTCGAGCATTTACAATATATATCCGACTGCGTCGAATGCCACGCGGGGAGTCGGTCGAAGGCCACGTTCTTCGTAGAAGCCCTCTCGTGAATCTACACGATCGGAATATATAAATGATCATTCAGAGTCGTGCGTCGTTATATCTATAAAAGCGATTCCAGACGCGTGAGTTCGTTTCTTACGGCAATCGTCCCTCCGCCCGAGAGAATAAGAAACGATTGTGCTTTTCGCACAAATCGAAGGAAAATGAGAAAGTTGGATACCAACGAGTCGCGCTTATCAAGCTACGAAATTCTCTCTCTCTCTCTCTCTCTCTCTCTCTCTCTCTCTCTCTCTTTCTCTCTCTCTTTTGACCGTGTACGGTCGATTTTATGTCCCCTTTAAAACTATTTCGCCAGATAACGCGTATAATAGACAAGAGGAAAATAATATGCATATACTATTTAATTACATAACGCGAAAAAATAATTGACTGTCATTGTGTCGATATTCCGTCTATCGGATATGCGCATATAGAATAAGGTAATTACAAATACAGGTTACAATGTCACGTTGAATGCTTCCGTTTCGTTTTACGTGCTCCTTGTATTCAAATCGCGAAGCGTTATTCAATGCACTTGCTCCAACATTAACGGTCGTCAAGGAACCCGTGCAAATTAATTATACCCAAGGAATTAAGCGGAACGTCAAAAAGGCGCGTTCGCCTTTGAAAATCTAAAATTGTACTTTTTTTTAGTTCTTCCTAGGACTACCAACGAAAATTCCTAATAATAAATAATGACTAAGACGAAGAATCGCGATTTATTTTCATCGTTGTCGCCTCGGCAAACACCAGAGCAGTCTTCGCGTCTTTTCCGATCGATCGCGTCGATCGTCTTCTCGCCTTCGTCTCTCGTTACTTATATTTATTTTTATATTATGCCAATGAAATATGATAAATGACAGAAAAAAAAGAAGTCATTATGCGCATAAGATATAAACAAGAATATTTTGGCGGAAAGGCAGGGAATGTTCGACGGTGAGGCAAAGAGGGGAGACAGAGAGACAGAGAGACAGAGAGACAGAGAGACAGAGAGACAGAGAGAGAGAGAGAGAGAGAGAGAGAGAGTGAGAGAGAGAGAGAGAGAGAGAGAGAGAGAAAAGAGAAGAAAGAAAAAAGAAACGAGCCAAGATTCGAGCGTGCATACCAGCGAGGCACGGATTCGATTTTTTTCCTATCGACTCCTTTTCCGAAAGAAGACGATGCACGGCATCGATTAAAGCTCAGTCTTATTTCCTCGACATATTTGTCGTCTTATTTTTCCATAGGAGATAAGTGCTCTGAAAGAAAAGTACGAGACTTCCTCCCCGGAACGGAGCCGAAGAATGCATGCACACTCCGGGTAAATTTTCGTGCTATGCCTTTGCTACAAGGAAGATCGAGTTAAAAATATATCGGGCGGGGTTCCGTCTTGGTTTGCATCTTGATTACGTCGTGGTTGCGTCTTCCTCCCACTCTCTCTCTCTCTCTCTCTCTCTCTCTCTCTCTCTCTCTCGATCGTGTACGGTCGATTTTAGGTTGGCTTTAACTATTTTGCCAGATAACGCGTATAAAAGATGATAAACGAAAGGAAAAAGAATATGCATATACTATTTAATTGCCTAACGCTTAAAAATAATTAACGGTTATTGTCGTTATTCCGTCTATTGGATGTGCGCACGTAGAATAAGGTAAATACGAATATAGATTAGAATGTTACGTCGAGTGCTCCGTTTTATTACGTGCTCCCTGTATTCAAATCGCGAAGTTTTCTTTAATGTACTTGCTTGATGTAATGTACTTGATATTAATGGACGTCGAGGAACCCGTGCAAGTTAATTATATCCAAGGAATTAAGCGAAACGTCAAAAAGGCGCGTTCGCCTTTGAAAATCTAAATTGCACTTTTTTTTAGTCCGTCCTAGGACTACCAACGAAAATCCCTAATAATAGATAATGACTAGGCCGAAGAATCGCGGTCTATTTTAATCGCTGTCGCCTCGGCAAACACCAGCAGCACAGTCTTCGCGCCTTTTCCGATCGATCGCGTCGATCGTCTTTTCGCCTTTGTCTCTCTGTTCCTTATATTTATTTTTATATTATGTCAATGAAATATGATAGATGACAGAAAAAAAAAGAAGTCATTATGTGTATAAGATATAAACAAGAATATTTTGGCGGAAACGCAGAGAATGTTCGACGGCGAGGCAAAGAGGGTTGACAGAGAGACAGAGAGACAGAGAGACAGAGAGAGAGAGAGAGAGAGAGAGAGAGAGAGAGAGAGAGAGAGAGAGAGAGAGAGAAAGAGAGAGAGAGAGAGAGAGAGAGAGAGAGAGAGAAGAGAAGAAAGAAAAAAGAAACGAGCCAAGATTCGAGCGTACATACCAGCGAGGCACGGTTTTGATTTTTTCCTTATCGCCTCCTTTTCCGAAAGAAGACAATGCTCGGCATCGATTAAAGTTCAGCCTTATTTCCTCGACATTTATCTGTCGTCTTATCTTTCTATAGGAGATAAGTGCCCCGAGAGAAAAGTACGAGACTTCCTCCTTGGAACGGAGTCGAAGAACGCACGCACGCGTGCGCACGTTTCTTCCGCACTCGCGAATTTTCTAACCTAGAATCATGGCCCGACACATCGCGTGCACGCTGTGGATAAATTTTCTCGCTATGCCTTTGCTACAAGGATGATCGAGTTAAAAATATATCGGGCGGGGCTCCGTCTTGATTTGCGTCTTGGTTGCGTCTTCCTCCCACTTTCTCTCTCTCTCTCTCTCTCTCTCTCTCTCTCTATGTATATATATTTTTCCCTCAATAACGCGAGTAAAATGCGAACAATTTCGTTACTTTTTCTTAACTAATAAATCTTATATTCGGAGATTAAAACGTTGAGATCAAGTACGCGTGACAAAGTACGCGAGCGAGAGAATCCGTCTAATCGTACAAACGAAATTAAACTTTAATGATAACATTCATTTTTGATAGCGCTTTGATGGAAGGACTTTGGAAACACTCGTAACGAGTGGATTCCCATCGAGAAAAGGTATTAAATTATGATGGCTTCGTGCGCGCATGCGTCCGCTCACGTTCTAACCTTGTCCAGATAGTCTACGATATCGACGGAACATGATTAAATTGACACGATCTTTTCAATAGTTCGAATAAGTTCGATTATATATGAAAAAGCGATTATTTTGTCGAATTAAATAAGGTTGTCGATTCGTCGACAAAACGATATAAGTGGCTATTGACCATGTGTCCTTACCTCCTTACACGTGATCGATCCTCTTCTCCTTCTTTTCAACGACTGAAGTACCAGTCTTTGTCCTCATTGTCGTCGTCGTCGTAGTTGTTATCGTCGTCGTCGTTGTCGTCGTCATCGTCGTCGTCGTCGTCGTCGTCGTCGTCGTCCTCGTCGTCATCATCGTCATCATCATCATCATCGATAACTAGAATTTGCGTCGATTTAACGCATATTTGTATTATCAGAAACTATTCGTCAAATAGTTCCAAATTCTAACCTTATCGAGGTGATGGACGAAAAAACGCGGGATTACATTTTGATTCGCTTCCTTGTCCAGAGATGACGCAGTCTCTACGACTCAGTTATATAATTTCTCGGTGCTTCGAATATTTGCATTTTCGCGCGTATTACAAATCCATCGATGATCGTCGAGAAAGCATGAAGAAAGGATCGAGGAACGATCGACATATCGTAGATTATCTACGATAATAAAATTGACGAGTCCTTCTTTTTAGCAACCATTGTACGAAACATGATCATTTATTCGTTTTCTTATATACTTGATTATGAATAAAAATATATAACTTGCAATAAATAAACGATAAATAAATCTCTATTGACATCTCACAATTTACGAATGTTATTTCTTTCAAACTTTTCTCATCCATCGAATTACTTTGTTCTATTAATTCATCATCTCCCCTTTGTTTGAGCGACACTTGTCCTACGCCATAATAACGACTAATATGTCTTTATCTCATCTACCTATTTTCAACGACTTTTTATTCGTCCAATTCCAAAGATCGAATTTTTTGCCTACGAAAGGTCGGAGCCGGTGAGTGGCTAATTTTCGCGTACCACTCGTTTTAAAATTTTTTCGCATATCAAGCTTTCAAGGTAAATTCTTTCTCTCTCTCTCTCTCTCTCTCTCTCTCTCTCTTTCTCTCATTCTCTTAGCCGCAAGGACCATCTCTCGGGAGACGTCGTCGTTTCTTCAATCTCCTTTTATTCTCGAGCAATTCTCCCCAATTATGTACAAAAATATAATGAGAATCGATAACCATTACAGAGTTCGTATCGTTATAACATTAGGTACGCATGCAATCGTCCTTTCTCTTCCTGCTTTCCTCCCGTCGAGCGGTTCTTGTTCGTCCTTCGACAAACGAGATCAATCGTCGCCAAAGACCGATTGATCGTCGATATTATTATTCATATATTCCTCATACCACTATTTCTCTATTTCTTCTAAACGATCTTTGTCATCGGTCGATTATTAAAGTTTCGTTATAATCATCGTTATACGTATACCGTAATCGTATCTTTAGCATTTTTATGTACAAAGATATCCTTCCCTTTAAATCGGTACAAATTCGAGTTTCTCCCTCCGCGTGCAATTACTTTTTTTTTAACAATTCTTTATTTAGTTTTTTATCAGCTAGATAGTAAGAACACAAAAGACGAGCCCACTTTTCGACGCGATAAGCAATACGTCTTATTCCTCTTTCAGCTAGTCTCGTTCGTCAATCGATTCGAATAATCCCGCACGAATACGTCATCGAAAAATAATCTTCTTTTTTGTTTTCAAACTTTCAAAGGATCTTTCGAGTACAGGCGCGTCTTACACTAAGAGTGTAACACGCGAGGGGAAGCGATTCGTGTCAGGATTTTTTCGACTTTTGCCTACCATTTGCTTTCGTTTCTTCTTTCCTGTCGATTTCTCTCTCTTTCTCTCTCTCTCTCTCTCTCTCTCTCGCTCGCTCGCAACATGTGGAATTTACAAAAAATTTGCACAACGAAATCGCTCGCGTACATAGTATAGTTTATACTCGACAGTCAAGTGGTCAAATTTTGTTCCATTTTTTTCTCTCTCGTGAAAGGTGAAAGGTGTATGTCGTCGTCGTCGTCGTCGTCGGGACAACGCATGAATTTTGGATTAAATGATCGACCGAAGAAAGAGAAAATGAAAGAACGATCAATTATACGTACGTAGATGCGTACGCTTACGTACCTCCATCATTCGAATCTTTACTCGTTAAATATTTATACCTCTTTCGATCGTTGACCATTTATAAATAAAACATTCATCGAAATAATGTATTATATGTGTAATAATGTGTACAAATGTCGGCGATTTTTTTAGTGCGAGTTTACAATTTATAAACATTTTCTTTGTTCTTTTTTCTCTTTTTACTACACGTACGTATACCTTACGAAAAGATGAAATCAATAATCGAGTAAACGTGTTGTACATTAGCTCGTTTCCGGCCGACAATCGGAAAGGCGTGGAAGATATAAAGTTCATCGATCCTTATCGGAGTCTCGCTTAAGATCACGTTTGGCGCTTTTATATTTATACGCGTACACACGGCCGCATGTATGATAAAACAAAAAGGAAAAAAAAGGAACAAAAATAAAGAAAATAAAAATAAAAATGATAGTACACGCTTCGGCCAAATATGCGGCAAACAACACGAAGAGATTTCGCTGATGAACCCGAGCAGATACGACGGCAGATATGTGTATATCTGTTAGTAATAACGTACGTGCAAAACAATTGAAACGAACACATAACGAACGAAAAGAAAAAAAAGAGAAAAAGATAGGAAAGGACCACAAACGACGGACAGAGACTGGCTACAGGACGATTACTAGTTAAATTTGGCTACGCGGATTTGTTCTTTCGCACGATTGAAAACCTCTTTGACTGAAAATAGACGACGGCTCCCTTTAATTCGCGCTATTAGAAATAGGATCCTAGCAACGTAGGATCTCTCTATCGTGCGCGCGCAAAGGGCGAAGGTTTGCTTAAATTTACGATCAGACGTCAAAGCCTTTGAACACAATAGGGGCGGGAAGGGTGGAGATAGAGAGACGCGAACAAAACGACGATGATTCGGATCGCGACGAAATACGAGAAATTACATTGTTTATGTATAAAATGAGTCTGCGTGCAAATGCATATGTACATATAAGCGTGTATACGTTCGTATCGGGTTGCAAAGATTCATATCCAATCATTTTATCAAACGTAATGCCTTCAAAATCGTATAAGAAATGACTGCTGACCTCGCAAAAAACAGCTCACAAGAGAGGAAAAGAAATCCGCTCGTCCTCACAAACATGCGGAGGCAAGAGACCAAAGTCGTGACCTATCCCCCGCGACCATTTCGAATACTCGGCTTATTTTATTAGATATAATATCTTGCATATTTGTACAAACTGGGACAGTTATTTCGCGAAATAACTTACTCATTATTTTTGTCATTGTGATTTAGCGTGCGACGCATCGATTTTCATCCTGCCGATCCTGTCCTCATCTCTTCGAAACAAGTCTCGAAATTGATAAACTTTTCTCACTTTTCTCACGTTTCTCACTTTTAATTGCGTTTTAAATAGACTGCAAGTAACAATTTATAGCCTTTTTAAGTTGTTCGTTAGAGGTAATGATAAAAAACGTTTCTAAAAATAATTCTCATTCCCAAAGTCGAAACATTTTTCATCGTATATTTTCTTGCGGTCAAATTATTTCCTTCAATTTTCAAATCATACACAATGGCGAGCAATAAAAGAAAGTAAATCGATGATAAGGGCGATGATAGTGTGGGCCAATGAGAAAAAAGAAAATGAAGGTTGCTAAAAATTCCTGAAACAATTTTGATGAGTTCGTTCAATAAAAAATACGTAAAGAAAATAAATATATTTGCGGCAAACAAAATTAACAAAGATTTAAAATTTATTCTTGTTATATTCAATTTTTCAAGTGTTTTCATGTTTCCAAATATTCCCTCGTACGTTTAAATAAATGACTCTATCGCATAACCAAAGTCTCTTTTAATATTTTATATGGGATTTAAGATTTTTATTAGCCAGTCCTAATATACGAGAAATAATGGGTCCGACCTTGGAACACTTTATCCAAACTATCATTTTTGACACTTTTTCCCAAAATTCGATATTTTACTTTTTGCTAGTATGTACTTTTTTTTTATGAATTCTGTCGAAGCGAATCTTCGGACAATTGGAGAATTTTAACGTTAACGATAAGAAAGTTATACGAGACCAGAGGTCCGCTATTGGTCACTTTCCTCTTTCTCTCTCTCTCTCTCTCTCTCTCTCTCTCTTTATTTGAGTCTTTCCGCTCTTTGACGAACAGTTTAATCAACGATTCTGCCATCTTCTTTTTTTCCCTCTCAGCACTTCGTACGGAACAATGTAAGAAAAGAAAGGTGCGTTTTCCAACGATGAATCCATCGACGAGGACTGCCTTCTCTCTCTCTCTCTCTCTCTCTCTCTCTCTCTCTCTCTCTCTCTCTCTCTCTCTCTCTCTCTCTCTTACCCGCAAGGACCTCTCGGGAGACGTCGTCGTTTCTTCAATCTCCTTTTATTCTCGAGCAATTCTTCCCAATTATGTACAAAAATATAATGAGAATCGGTAACCGCTACAGAGTTCGTATTCTTATAACATTAGGTACGCGACAATAGATAGACGCATGCAACCGTCCTTCCTGGTCTCATTTAGTCGAGCGGTCCGTCATTCTCGACGGTAGTCAAGGACGATCGATCGCCGATATTATTACATTTAATCCTCTATTTCTTCTTTGAACGATTCTCTTTACACTATCGATCGATTCTGAAGTTTCGTTATAATCATTTTTATACGTATACCGTATTCGTATCTTTTTTCCCCATTTTTTTTTTTTTTATATATATGTACAAAGATATATCGGTCCTTCTCTATAAATCGATACAGAGTCGAGTCTGCCCTTCCGCGTGCATTTTCATTTATCCTTTTAATAGCTAGGATAAGAAAAGAAAAGACGCGAAGATCTTCCGACGCGAATCGTTTCACGTTTGCGCGAGAAATAAATTCCATTTGTGCCTACACCAATCCATGAGCGTGTGATAATTCTCTTTAAGCTAGTTAATCGATTCGAATTTCCCCGCGCGAATACGCCATCGAAAAGTAATCTTTGTAATTTCGTTATTTTTTATTTTTCAAACATTCAAAAGATCCTTCGGGTACACGCCTGTCTTCGATACGCGAGAAGCTTCCGCTTCCTTATGTTTTGAAGGAAGAAAAAAAAGCGCTTTCTGCCTTAATTTTCTCAACTTTTGCCTACTTATTCTTGCGTTTGCTTTTCTTCTTTCCTTCCCCCCTCCTCTCTCTCTCTCTCTCTCTCTCTCTCTCTCTCTCTCTCTCTCTCTCTCTCTCTCTCTCTCGCTCGCTCGCTTCTAACATGCGGAATTTACAAACAGCTTACGAAATGAAATCGCTGACACACATATATAGTTTATAATCCAGGTCGACAGTCAAGTGGTCAAATTCTTTTCCGTTTTCTTTTTCCCACGTATTCGCGTATGCCTGAACGCTTGTGCGACGAAAAGAGGACAAGTGCTTGCACTGCTGCGATCAAATTGTAAAAAAGAAGGTATTAAGTAATCGCTAAACTTTGATCGGTTGAAAACGCCGACGTCGAATTATGGATCAAAATGACCGACCGAAAAGAGTGAACATGAAGAGGAAAAAGAAAAAATGAAAAAGCGATCGAGATACACGTTACATATATGTACCCGTCGAATATTTACACCACATTCAATTTTTCTACATTCATGAATAAAACATTCATTAAAACAGGAAGTGTACAAATGTCGACGATTTCAGTGCAAGTTTATAATTTATAAACGTTTCAATTTTTTCTCTCTCCTCTATTTACCACACGTACGTGTAACATTACGAGATGATGATACAATTGATAAATTCCAATCGATTGCATGTTTATATCGATTTTTCGCTCGTATCTTCGCGATAATCGCATAAAACGCGGAAGGTATGAATTTGGTCGATTCTTATCGGATCCTCGCATACGATTACGTTTGGTGCTTTCATATTCATACGCGTACACATGTATGATAAAACAAACAAAAAAAAAATAATAAAAAAGCAAAAATAAAGGAAAAAAAAAAAAAAAAAAAAAAAAAAAAAATAAATAAAAATAATTTTTGACGCTTCACCCAGATATACGGCAAACAATACGAAAAGATTTTTCTGAAATTTGAAGATGAGCACGAGGAGAGGATACGTACGAACGCGTACGAACGACGAAGGAAAAAGAGAAAGAGAGAGAAATTATCATAAACAACGGATAAATAGACAGACCGACAGACCGACCGACCGACAGACAGACAGACAGAGAGGCAGGCAGGCAGCCAGGCAGGCTCGAAAGTACGATGGTTCCTTAAATCCAGCACTCGAATTTGTCCTTTTCCAGCGACCTCATCGAACGATCGAAAATTTCCATTGAAAATGGACTCCTCCCCCTCTCTTCCAACCATTAATACGCGCTATTAGAAACGCTATAGTAACTTAGAATCAGCACCTTATCGCGCGATCCTCGAATGCGCGCGCGCACGCAAAGGGCAAACGTTTAACTCTACGATCAACATCAAAGCCTTTGAACACAATAAGGGCAATAGAGAGACGCGGACAAGACGAGGATGATTCCGATGATGATGAAACGAGAAGTAGAGTTCGGGATAGTGATCGATTTTCCATGTATAATATCTTATGTCTATATCCTACGTGAAAGTGTAGGTGAACGCGCGCGCGCGCGCGCATGTGTGTGTGTGCGCGCGCGCGTGCAACACGTAAACGCGTTGGCGTGCAAGTTTCCAAAGATGATTTCCCTTACCCAACCAACCCTCCCACCCACCCACCTACCCAACCCTTTTACCAGCCATAATAGCTTAAAATCACATATGAAACATCACACGTTTATGTTAGTTGGACGTGCAACGGCAGCTTACAAAAGACGAAAAAAAGAAAAAAAGAAGAAACGCACGCGAAGCAAGGGCGTGACTTCTTTTCTTTCAAATTTTCTTTTTTCTTTTTTTTTTTGTTCCTTTTAGTTTTCTCTTTTTCTTTTTTTTTTTTTCTTTTTTTTTCTTATTTTTTTACAATTGTGCGCGTTTCGCCCTTGTAATCCGCTCGTCCTCTCGGACACGTATCCATGTCCGCTCTACTACGTATCCCTCATTATTTGAGAATCGAGTCTTTCGTCCTTTTGACGAAAAATTAAACGCAACAATTCTACCATCTTCTTAGCGTCACGACACCGAAACAAAGTGTCGCGTAAATAATGGACGTGGTACGTACGTGACGTTACACGAAACGTCGTTTTCTACGGAAAGTCGTATTGCCAATGTTATTATGGAAAATGATGGATCAAGCTGAAGCAAGAAAAGAAAGGTGCGTTCGACGAGCCCATCGACGTGGACTATTTTCTCTCTCTCTCTTTCTCCCTGAAAAAAAAAATCGTCACTTCCTCATCCGTCTCTCTATCTCTCGTCTATGGCGGACAATGTGCGATCATTTGGCAGCGACTGTCGTCTACGTTGCGTCAACGCGTATTATTTGCTGTTAACGGAATGTAAAATTCGATGAGACGAGCGGATCTTTCGCGTCTCGAAGCAAGTCTTTGAACTTTCTTCGAGATGTGACGGCACGGCCCTAAGCGAGCTTCTTTTCGGTGTTGTTGTTCGCCACGTAGCCGTTGTTGGTGCCATTGCTGTAACAACTGTTGTACTCTTTGTTGTAGATGGTCGCATACGTCGATATACCGTTTTGCTTTGGTTTAGTCGGATAATCGTCGAGGACGGGCATGCACGCACCGTTGTTCGTGCCGTTTGCCATCCTACTCCTCGATTTCTGAACTGTGTATTTTGTTTTATAAAAGTCCGAGAAAAGACCAAAGAAGAGGAAACCATGGAGACTTATCCAGATCATGAAGCTTCGAGGATAGTCGCAATCCGTGAAGAGCAACTGAAACTGGTGCATCATGATCAATACAAACTGCACCTGAAAATTAAAAGAAAAATGAAGAAAAAAAAGAAAAAAAAGAAAAAAAAAAGAAAAAGAAAAAAAAAAGAAAAGAAAAAATGGAAAAAAAAGGAAAAGAGAAAAAAGAAAAAGAAAGAAAAAAGAAGAAAAAAATGGAGAGAGCGAGATCTTTGAACGATTCTTTTGTTTTACAAAGATGTATCTAATTACTCTTTTAAACATTACTCTATTCTTTTTCCTTAAGGAAATCCTTAATTTGTTGTCTTACCATTTGTAACGTTGTGAGGTACTTTTTCCACCATATGTACTTTTGATATTGCGGGCCCATCGCCGCGACCATGTAATAGAAATACATGATTATGTGGACGAAAGTGTTCAAGAGGGCGAAGAATGTACTATGACCACCCGGTGCGAACTTCATTCCCATCCATACGGAAAAGGGCATCACGCCGTGGTGTATCACGTGAAGGGTGGACACGTGTTGATTCTTTTTTCTCAGGATAAAGAACAGCTGCGAAAAGAGACGAGAATCTTCGTTATCAAACTTAATATCGGTCCCTAATAATCGATCCTTTCCATTCTAAATATTATTTAAATATTATTCCTCATATATATCCTCACCGTATCGAAGAATTCGGTGAATTTGCTGAAGTAATACCACCAACATGTGTTCGCCATCCTGAGCGCTAAAGGACTGGTCGAGTAGTCGACTGGCTGACAACGAAAGCTGTATCCTCTCGCCCAGCCACTCATCAAATACTGAAAAGAGATATATCGTTTGGTTAATATTCTCTTTCTTATTTTCACTCTTTTATGTATGTATGCTCAATTATTTAAAGACTTTGCTTAGGAGAAAAACAAGTTATTCATTTCGGAAGGACGTTTCAATGTTACATGTCGTAATCGATCGCAAAAACGAAAGAATACATAATTGCGTTTCCACGAGTATTCAAAAACGAGCTTTTTATATCGCAAAAGAGTTTGCAATGATAAAGAAAAAAAATAGACGAAAACGTTGGAATCATGGGTTTCAAATTAATCAAGATAATCGCGAAGGCACGCTCGATGAGGAATAAATTTTTTACGCCTTTCTCACCAGAATAAATTTAGATATATGTATATTGACGATAACTAAAGAGAAAGAGGAGAAACAAATGGGGGAAAAGATCATAGAGAAAAAAGTAAGGACGAAAGAAGCTTGTTTTTCTTTTCGATAAACACTTATTTGATAAGTGTTTATAAATGTTCAAAACATGTGGTCGAACGCATTGGGAATCTTTTAATCGAGACTTTTAATTCTTATCAATCGATGACCTAATAATGCGTTAATCCGCGTAAAACCGCAAGTAGGACTTTCAAAATGTTGAAGTGCTAAATGCTGAATCATTGAAAGAAATAAGATGAGGGGTGCTCGAGGACCGTCAAGTACGGCAACGTTACGACTTTGATATAATACGAAATAGAGGCGACGATGTAAATCATGCGAACGGGCTTCGTTCAAAGTTGGACTCGCTCTAGAAGCAGCCTTCGTTGGCGCAGGAGGTGATAGTGGAAGAATCGTTTACGAGGAAGCTAGCGTGGCTTTTAGGTCACTGTACGAAGCGGTTCAAGTACGTATGTGTCGTACATATAAATACGTATGTCACGTCTACGGTACGTATATACGTACGTGGGTGCTTGAGAGACACGCCTTATATACTACTTCGCTCGACCGAGCTATCAAAGCGATATCAATCCTTTGCGGCCGACCGTCGTTACTCGACGAAGGAATCGTCGGTCACTAGGTACTTTTAATTCCTCCAAAACCGAAAGGTTCTCTCTCTCTCTCTCTCTCTCTCTCTCTCTCTCTCTTTTATATCCAGCCACCCTCAAAGCTCTCGCGTCCCTAACATCGATCGATCCCGGGGAATAATCAGAGCACATGGCCTGAATAGACGACACGTCGTCGTCGAGCGGCACCTTGTTTTCCTCCTTGTTGTCCTCGTTGATTTAGATCTTAACGCGAAATAAATTCAATACGTCCGAGACGACGTTAAAGAGCATACGCGTATATACAACTCGTAATCATGTTAGAAAGAGAAAAACTTGTATATTTCGAATAGCATCGAGGTAGATATAAACTAACGATCGGTCATCATTTTGGTATTTCCGTCGGTCGATCTCTCTCCGAGGAATCGAATAAATAGGACGATAAGCACGAAAGAAAATAGGAAGAGACGATCCTCCTCACGAACTTGACCGTCTTGACGTAACCCTGAAAGTGTCGATAGGAGAAACGGACAGACGCCGCGATTCGTGAGTACATAGAGTCGGTGCTCTTCTTCTACTACTACTACTACGACTGGCAGCAATGCTCAATGAGAGCTCCTAAGATTTGCTTCTGTACGGACGCATTGACGAGAGCGCACGATCAAAAGCGTACTTACGTACGCACGTAGGAGGTGCGTGTCAAGACCACGATGCGTGATATCGTCGCTCTTAACGTAATACTTTAAACAGTGTACTTTGTAAGATAAATCGCTCGGGAAAGTATTATTTCAAGGCTGTTATCGAGAATTTCGATGACGACTCTCTTTCGAGAATTTCATATCGGGAAAGATTATTCTTTTCCCTTATCGATTATCGACGAAAGATTAGTTATTCCTTTGCTAAATGACTTATTAATTACAAGACGAACGAAAAGCATTACGAATCGAGATATATCGCGCGATGAAATTTTCATCGTCCGGCTAACATCATAAATCGAAGGATAGAGAGTTTCATTTTAAAAGCAATAAATCTTGAGGGATTTTCTTCTCTCTGGATACTTCGACGAGATTCGACGAGCGACGAACGGCGAACGAACAATGGATGGATTCTAAGAGGAACAACGATATTTGTCGCGCGACCTATTCGATTTCAAATATGTATTTTAAATTTCGAATGTATATTTTAAAGTTAAACAAGATTCTTGGTAGGTGGCAAACGCTCTAAGACAAGATTTTAATATTCCTGTTACACGTTCGATCGGAAATAGCTCCGGAATTTATCTCGAGTCGGCGTTTATTTCGGCATCGAGATAGACGCGCGACAACTTTTATAATACGCTCCTTCCTAACAACTTATACGCGAATCACTTTTTATAGCATATTTATAGCGATTTAATATCTGCAATCGAACGTATTTATACCTCTATCGCGAATCGAACATAAAGATATCGATATGTTTATAAGCTTTTCATAATTTTATTAAACCAAAAGGCGTTAGATAATAGCTTTTATGGTTTCCGATAAGAAAATACTTTTTATACCATTGGCTTTGTCTCGTTGGAAAAACGCCTGCGCTTAAAAATAATTGCCATGATTATAATCGTATCAATGAATTTTACGAGTTTACGTCCAAATAAGTCAACTATTCTATAAACAGCTAATACAGCTTGAACTTTTCCTTATTTTTCTTTGCGAGCAAGTTAAATTTCGAGCCAGACTGTAGTCCAAAGAGTGTAAATAATACCAACACGATGTGGTACTATCAATAACGCTCGCGGGCATTGCTTGAGATCCGATTTATCGACGAAACTTTGTCGAGAGAGAGAGAGAGAGAGAGAGAGAGAGAGAGAGAGAGAGAGAGAGAGAGAGAGAGAGAGGAAAGGAATCCGATACGGATATTTGCGTCGTTTAATCCACATCGTAAACGCCCCGCTGCCCATTTATGGCGTTCATTTGAATTCTATCAAAGTATTGTACAACGCAAGAATAACATCAGTTGAGGCCTGTTAACAACGAAACGAATTTAGAATATAGATTAGAGAAGAGAGATTAGGCCTTTTTCTTCTCTTCCTTTCTTTTTTCCCTTCGTATCAACTTTGAAATTTGATCGCGTTTCGCCGGTTGATCGGCTGGTTGCGCATCTGCTCTGCAATGGACGATAGATAGGCGCGTATCGATATGCGCGACGCAACGAAAATATTAAAAGAGCGCCAAATATAGCGCATTCGATAAATTAAGAGACGCATTCCTTCATCAACTTAATTAATCGCGAGCGAACGACGCAGCACGGTCAAAGTAATTAAGGATCGACCGTGATATCCGTTATCGATGCTTCCTCGGAGTAAAAGCTAATATAAATGCGATATAAGGTGATATACAAACCTCGTAGAAGATCCATGTGGAAAAGAGGGTCTGTACGAGATTGTAAACGATTAGGATACGTCGAAGATTGAACGGTTTTTTGTTTTCCATCAACTTCGGTCCTATTACTTTACTAAAGTATGCGTAAAACAGGCATATGGCCATCGTTGGGAAGGGACTGCTCATCATCACCCAGTCGTTTACCCTAGGATCTGAAAATAATCAACAACAAATGAATTAGAAATTACAATTACGCCTCGTACAGGTGCGATTTTTTCAATTCGTCCCCTCGCGATCTCTCTCTCTCTCTCTTCATTTTTTCGACCGTTTGTTTCGATTCACCCTCGTATCCAACGACCAATGCCAGCGATTAGTGTGACACGAATTAACACCCGGAGAACAATGGTTATCGCGATAGTTCGAGCATAGAGAATACGGATGAAGAAAAGCAGAGAAACGCGGATAGTGGAGCCAAAAAAGTCATTATTTCGCGTTTGTTTACGTAATTTACATACGTAATAAAGAAAATTAACGATTAACACGTCTCGGAATGAGAAAGGTCTCGAAATGGGAAAGGTCTCGGACGAGATAAGAAAGTTCTGTTCGAAAGAAACAAAAGCTTACTTTACACCGATTATGCTAATCTTTGTCGCAAAGCGTTTAAAATTTAAAGTAAGTAGTTTACGGTATTAAAATAATTTAAATAACATGAATATTATTATCGATAATAATAATAGTTACGTCAGTTAACGCTAAAAGTCTAAATTCACGTTTGCGTAATCGTAATAATAATTAATCGCAAAGTCATACGTACTTGTTTATCCAAAAATACGATATATATCGTATTCCATTCGATTATTCGCGCAATCATTTCATCCTTGTTCGAACCAAGAGGGGGAATATATCTATGTTATAGTGGAATAAAATTTGTTGCGTGCTTTTTACCCGGCTAAACGGTAACCCCTAAGAGAGAAAGA
This sequence comes from Vespa mandarinia, assembly GCF_050613455.1. Taxonomy (NCBI): domain Eukaryota; kingdom Metazoa; phylum Arthropoda; class Insecta; order Hymenoptera; family Vespidae; genus Vespa; species Vespa mandarinia. Next base: position 19,668,642 of record NC_140811.1, read on the forward strand.
GCGCATCGTCGGTCTTTCCAGTAAATTAAGTTTGCGCTCTTCGTGTGACCTCGTCGCCACCTCGGTTGCGCACGCGATGGACACAAGTTCATAACACACCTATGTATATAAACGCGCCTATTTTTTGACCCTCCTCTCGCTCTTACCACCAACAACCCTCGGAAGTCCTCGGAAGGTCCTGCAAAGGAAGCACACGACTGGCCGTAGTAGGACGAATCAACAGGGATGCGCTTCATCTTTCCGAGTTTCGTGGCAGATACCGAGCGGATTATCGATTAAATGGGGGACCGAGAGAGGGAGAAGACTAGCATCGAGCAAGTACTTTGCACCGGTGGTAGAGTCTCTCGTCGGTGCGGATCGTGGAAGCGCAGCCAAGTGTCGGGAGATTGCACAAAGAGCGAGAGCGAGAGCAAGAGCGAGGGAGAAATCGTCGAGCTAAGCCTCCCTGGATGATCGTCGTTCGCTTTAGCGCCCCCGCTTCCGGGATGTACCTAGAGTTTTCCAAGTGGCTAAAAGCGCGAATCCCCGATCGAAGCCCTCCTCCAAACTTTTTATTGCCATCTCTCCTCTCTCTCTCTCTCCTCCCAAGCTTTCCCCTGAGAGCGCACCGACCCCGGCTTCAAAACGGCCGCGTGCTCTACTTTCGTCCCGTTATGACCATAATTTTTTTCTCCTCTTTCTCTCTCCCTCCTTTTATTTTCGCCAAAGGCCGGCCGTTAGTTTCTTCTCGAGGCGCATTCTTCTCGACCACCGGACTACCGGCTTTTCGTCGTTCATTCTTACGCTTTCTCCGAAAAGTATTTTACGAGGGCGATAATATAGAAAGAAAATGAAACGTATATAATATACATATAACCGGTACGAGCCCTTTTTCTTTTACACACACACACACACACACACACACACACACACACACACACACACACACACACGCACGCACACGCACCCCTCGTCCCCTCTCTCCTCGTTTTTTTTCTTGCCTTCTTTCTCTCTAATTAAGGGATAGCATCGATCAAGAGAAGGCGCTTTTAGCGCCTCTCCTCTACTCGCGCGAACGAGTACGAGCGCCTAACGAAAGGAAGGAGAGCGCACTAAAAGTATGCAAAGTGTGCTTCTGCATGTTCAGCCTTTGAATGCATTATTTCCGATTTGAAAATATTCGTCGAAAGATGAAAAATTTATTTACATAAGTTTGCGTGGGGCGACGGGCGAAGAAAAAGAGAAAAATGCATTTTTGCATTGACCAGAAGCTACCTTGGCACATTATTTTTGCGGTCTATTTTTACGCTACCAAAAGGTTTTTAAAAGACGGAAAAGGAAGACGAATTTCGTCGATTCATCGAAAGGAAACGTGTTTCGTGTACGAGAGCCAGCAATGCACTCGTATATAAAAATAATTTGCACAAGGTCGTTGACCTTTGTAATTTCATTTCCTATCTATTTTAACAGTCCGATAAGAATAAATTATTAAACCTCTGTCCGATCGCATAAAATACCATTGTTATTGTAACAAAAAGGCAGATATTAAATCGCATTAACATTGTATTTAAATCGTACAGATTCAAATCATCGATCGATCGCGCACTTCCTTTTTACTCGATGATATGAAATAAACGTTCAAAAAAGATTCGTTGAGCCAACCAAACGAAATAATTGAAACGTCCATTTCTCATCAGAGTTTTTCATCAATCGTAAGAAAATTCAACGTACGCGTAACAATTCAATGGCATACAACGCGTGCTCGTTCATTAAATCAAAACTATCTTTCATCGTCGCGTTTACAACGCGGTATCGAAGAAATACCGTGAAATATTATTTCGACTCGCCGTTCCGAACGTATCAATATGCATTAGCGAATGTTAAAACGATCTACGATTTTGAAAGAGACAGTTTCTTTTTTACTGTTATTACGAAGCTATAATAGTACAAAAAACCGGCCGAACCAGATTCGTTCGATCGATCAAGGAACATATAAGATTAGGCGATATGTTTCAAAATATCGATTTTGTTCGACCGACAAATTGACTTTTAGGTGTTTTTAGGTTGAACGGTCGTCGGCCACAGCTGCGAGAGTTTGGAGTCGTTTGGATCCGTACGCGCATACCTGCTTTTTCTATCTATCGTATGTGCACGGAATTCTAAACTTTGTCACCAATCTTTTCTTCTGTAATTCGTAGACTCGATTTTTCCATTAATGATGATTCTTATAAAAAATACTGCGTATGACATAAACAGACGAATTATTTTAACATTCCGATTAGAAAAATTGTACCAGTCGTTTCACGATGCCGTCATCGAGCATATTAAACTTCTTGCGAAGGAGAAAAGAAAAATTGACAGGAAAAATGAGAAAAGGCTCAGGTTTGATTGTCTCTGAAGACGTATGACTGTTGAGGAGCAACCAGACTGCTTTACGATGTCGTATCGACGATTATTTTTTACTATTACTCGGACAAAGCGATAGATTTAATAGTTAGATCTTTCGTATTGCAAAGCTCGTGTGCCATGGCTATAAAAGCATTCTGTTACGAATTGTGCAGCGAAAGTTAATTACTTATTTCACAATATTGATTCTTTTGTTGTAAAATTTTCGCACGTAGGAGGATCTCATTTTTTAATATTTTTCAGTAATTTTTATTAAGAGAGATCGTTTAAAATATAAACTAGTATGTGGGCAAGAGATAAAAAATATTCGTTTGATAGATTAGTTTCAAGTGTATAGATCTTCAAAAATAAGCTGATTTTTCGAGCGCTCTGATCCTTTAAACCTGTGCGCGATAATCCGTGTCGCGGCTGTTACATAAACAAAAAAATGTTACAATATATAGCATAACGGGCGAAAACACTTTCCTTCTCCTTTTACATATACGATTTGTGACCCGTAATGGCTTCGCATATGCGTATTCGTTTATACAGAAGCCACGAAACGACGATTATTGCAACAATGCTGACCGTAGCGCGCCTCATCGAACTCGTTCGACATTGCGAACTCTTTTGGTTCGCGTGCCACTTTCTCGTACCTGCTTATAGATATCATATACAACGATTAACGCAAACTCTAGTTTCATCGACGGGAGAACAAAGTTTGCTCTTCGACGACGACGAAAGTCGCAGAAAAGAGAGCGGACAGAGGATTATCTCGAAACGATCCACAGCCTCCTCCTTCTCTTCCGACGACATTTCCAATCGCATTAGCTACGCGCATTAATTCCTTCTGCCGGTTTATTGCCTAGCGACGCCTAGCCTCTACGGAGAGAGCACGGATCTTACGGCGCGCAAGGAAAAAAAAGAGAAAAACAATAAATGGAACGCGATGGAAGAGCGTGATCAGAGGGAAAGATGGGTAGGTGTTGGGAGGCGAGGGGAGGGAAGGAGGGGAACGAAAAGGAAAAGAAAAAATACAACTTGGTTTACAACTCACCGGACTTATTGTCCATGAGATCCCTGTAGCCATGAATCAAATCAGCCACGATATTCGTCATCTTGATTCAGATCTGAAATAATAATAAGGATCGATTAAACGAATACGAATCGAAGTACTTACAATTCTGTCCTTTAATTACGCAATCCGAGTCGAAAAAGGCGCGTTAAAACTAAAGTTCCGATCGTGGAAAGACATTTGCCAACGATTACGCCTCTCTACGATTAGAGAGATTTACGATAATTGCGTAGAAGTATACTCGGACAACTCCAATAATTCTTTTCTTTTTGCCTTATCATCTGATAGCGCACGCGAAATGAAACAAAGAGGAAATTGAAAGGCACGGATCGAAGGACACGATTGAACTTTCGGATAAAGAGGGATAAGGTGAATATAAAAACTGGTACGAGTAATACTTAAGTCTTTACGGCATAACAC
>NC_140811.1:19675000-19715000 GCF_050613455.1 Vespa mandarinia
CTTCTTCTCGGCTCGCTTCCAGAGGAATCTCCGATTTTCGTAGCGACACGGCACCTTACCTCTCTCGCGGCTTCCTTCCTGTCACCTGATCGAACACATAAAGTCCACCGAGTCTTTCGCCAGAAAAATTCTACGATCGATTGAATCGAGTCACTTATTTCTCTCGATCTATCCCTCTCCGGCTTTTTTCTCTGACGTCTCGAGCGCCTATCTGCTTTTCCTCTCTCTCCTTCCCTCCCTCTCTCTCTCACTCTCTCTCTCTCTCTCTCTCTCTCTCTCTCTCTCTCTCTCTCTCTATCTGTCTGCCTATCTATTTCCTTCTCCTTTCTTCTCGGCCTTTTTATATCGCGTACATCCACACCTTAGAACGATTATCATAAAACTGAGGAAACGAACGACAGCTCCGAAACGTTTACTAAAGCTCTTTTCTACCTCCACCTTCCTTTGGATCTTCTTTCGCTTGCTTCGTTCTCCTTCTCCTTCTCTTTATTCTTTAGCTTGGTGCAGCGCCCGAAGAGGGGGGAACGGGAGGGCGAAAATTGAGTAAGAGGGAGAGAGATAATGTTGCGCGCGCGCTTTCGCATAAGCAGAGAGAGAGAGAGAGAGAGAGAGAGTGAGAGAGAGAGAAAGAGCGAGGAAGAAAACGCGAGTTCCTCGGTAGCTCGCTCGCTCGTTCGTTCGTTCGTTCGTTCGTTCGTTCGACGTTTCTAACCAACGCAAAACCGAATTTACGTGTCCCCAAAGGAAGCGAACACTTTTCAATAACTCGCGCGACCTACCGCTCTCCTTCTACTCCTCCCGCTCGTCACGACCCTTCTCGCGACACGCGACAAACGAGCAAATGTATATCCAACGACACGCGTTACTATGACTGACCAAACTCAACCGGACCGATCTTTGCGCCCTCTACCCATTTCACCCAGTCACCTCTCTCTCTCTCTCTCTCTCTCTCTCTCGCTCTCTGGCTCTTCCATTCCCTTTTACGATCGAGATTAAACGGAAGGAGAGATGGAAGCATTAGGGTCAATGAGAACGCAAGCGCCATCTTGCGGTATATATCTTTCTTTCTTATCCCCTCGAATCATTTCTTTTCAATGTTTTCTTTATCTACGCTCTTGGACTTTATTCGTTGGGTAACGTTCCGATGGATTTATTTTTAATTCATTGAGAAGAACCCTCAATCGACGCATGATTTACATTCTTAATCAATTGAGAGATAATCGTATTCGGGGTTGGAAGTTAACGCCATCTTTTAGTCGTAGATCCTTTGCGAAGAAAAAAAGATAAGCCGTGATTTTGTCGTCTGTTACGCTTCGAGAGAAAGAGAACGAAGGAGATTTTAAAGTCGAGTGAACGTCGAGCGAACGTCCGAAGCATCGCAACTCGATGCCATCTCGCGCAATTGTATTCGATGAATTATGCAAGTTGAAGATTATTTTTCTTCGTTTTGCGGATTTCTTTTTCGACAAAGCGAATTCGTACGTCCTAATAACGTTTTAACCCACGTGACTCCTACCTTTGCGATCATACCACACCTTCCTTTCTTCGTTCGAAATTTGCCCGCGTTACGAATTTAGGTTATCCTTCGAGATTACGTATACCTTTAAATTTTCTTGGTTCTGCGCGTTCTCGACGGTATATACCGTCGTCGGTCACGAGGCTTATTCGAAAAATTTCTTTACGTAGAACGTATAATAATGTAGTAATTTTATATGATATTATCACTTAACACTTTTATTATTATTTACTATTCATACAATCAAATTAATAACATGCGTTTCTCGATAAATACAATTCCTTCGACGTTTGATCGAACGAAGGAGGGTAAAGTAAAGTTCAACGAACAAATGAAAATCAATTTATCTTAAAATTAAATCCATTTTGATGACTGCATAATTACGTACATTATTATAATCGCATTTTTATGTTAACTTATGACGCACTTTGATCAGATATGCGCATGCACGAGATGCCAAAGTTCTTTTCGTGTTCACGTGAACTTTATACTCTTGAACGTAAGAAGTAATCCAAGGATCTTTTTTCTTTTGAAGAAAACTTCTCACTGAGGTGTCCGTTATAATCGTAACCATAATAAATCTTATTTTCAATAATAAATTTTCGTCTCTGCAGATATTTACACAAATTATTATATAAATTAAATTCCTCCGAGTAATTACGTTAATGGTAAGATCGCATACCTGCTCGTCGTATCGATAACACTTAAACTGTAAATATAACGAAACGCAAAACTTTGCGTATTTTCATTTATACGTAATTTCGTGAATTGTATAAAATATTAGTGCGCCAAGTACGACATTATCGAGTCGATAGTTTCGAATTTTAAAAGTCTCTCGGACATTTTTGTTCTACGCGCGAATGCCAAGCCTATATCTACGTATTTATATACGACGTGTTAATTCTTACGATAATAAGAATGTTAAATTTTATATCCGTACGACGAATTATCTTTTCATCAAGAATATTTTCCAACTTGAATTTTTTCTAAGATAAGGAGAAAAAAATAGAAAGAGAAAAAAAGAACGTCTTGGAAGAGACAGGAGCCTCTAAAAGCTAATGAATATGATTTTCTTGCGAAAGCCTATCGACGTTCCTACCTTTCGAGTGCCATTGAAACGTCCATATTTGATCGCGTATAGTCTTCGTTGTATCCTGTTTGACACGTTCTTAAGATATTTTACGTCAATTCATTGTTCAAAGGTCTAACGTGGCAATTATTTTGTATACTTTTGCTGATTATATTCATCGACGACGTAATGCCGATTATCGACATTACTCTTTAACTACGAACTCAAGGTTTCTCCTCTCTCTCTCTCTCTCTCTCTCTCTCTCTCTCTCTCTCTTCCCCTCCTCCTCTCTCAATAACCCTGTACGAAGATCACGCTGTGTATTTGAGCGCGAGAAAGAGCGTTTTTCGTCGAGACAGGTAAAGTGCAAAAAATACGGAAAGAATTATGAAATAAGACCCGGTCGGTCCTTCGGACATAAGAGAGAAAAAACAAAAGTACTAATAGACAGACACACTCGAGAGTCGACCGTCTCTTAGAGATTTCGTAGTCGTACTTGAGAATTCGAAGAATCTCTCGATTAAATTACATCGACTTTCTGTCTTCGAGACTCTCATAAAAGGGGAATCCATTTAGCTGGATGTCGCGTATACTCTAACGAGTCCTATAGTGATTGCATAATTAGCTAGAATCTTCTTCGTAAAGATCGCGCGTTTAGATCAAATGGACTTTTATCGTCACCTTCCGCGAACGGCGCTCTTTTGTAAACGCCTTCTTGGAGTACGAGACGAGTTCGAAAAATGGCATCTCAGCCGTAATAGCCGAACGTACCCTATTTACCAATACCTTACCGTGGTGCGTTCGTGTTGACGTGCACGTTCACGTAGGATAGATACGCGCGACCTTCTTTCCGTCGCGTGCCTCGTGCCACTTTCACCATGGCTACTTTCACCATTGAAAATTAACACCGGACGCTTCTCGGAAACGCGAAGCGCCTATCCGAACCAATAGATTTTCGTTCGCCACGACTATTATTACCTATCTCCGTCCTATTTTCCTTTTCTTTTTTCATATCTCGACGATTCCCTTTTAAACGACAATCGCCGAGAGTAACGCTACAATAACAATAGACAAAAGTATGCACGATAATACAATATTTATACATTTTTTAGCGATCGTCCCTTATTCGTAGTAGCTAAATGTTTCCTACTCCCCCCCCCCTCCTCCTCCGCCGGTTCCGTTGTTTCCTCAAACTGATATCAGAGTGCGCTATAACGTAAGCAAACTTTCCTCGTATCTCGTCGACAAGTAAGAATACTGCAATCGCTTTGCCTCGTGTCGCCTCGCCTTGCCCAGCTACATATGTTTCCTTGATATATCCAAAGCGGATCGATAAAACGGAGAAAAATCTTTTTCTTATCGACGAGACTGTCGCGAAAAGGACAAAGATTATTTTCAATCGGTAATTTAAGCTTTCAATAGTTGTTAAATAAATATGTTCAATAATTATTTCGTTGATCGTATTTGAACATGTACAAATATACCTACCATTATATATAAAATTAGAACGAGTTCTAATCGCTAAGGACAGGCTTAACAAGAATCGTTTTATTTCGAGGTAAATATCACGTCAATCAATGCTGTCTAGGTTGCATGGATTCACGATTGCAATGAAAAAAAAAAAAAAAACAAATATTTCTCGACATTCATTTTATTTTATCCCCTTTATTCTTTTTATTTATCTTTACTTCTTCTTTTTCTTCTTCTTTCCTCTATCGTAACACGTGCCGATTGCCGTGCGTCACCTCATTGCGTCGCATCAGATCCAATATAATGAAAAATGAAAAAGTATGGATTAGCACGAGGCAATGATTATCACAGATGAACAACGTATCGAGCTGAACATCGTTTTGGTTCGAAAAAAGAAAAAAGAAAAAACTCTTTCGAGCTTTTCAATTTCCCCCAATGTTTCGAGAATGTTCGGGGGAGGAAATATAGTCTTTTATGAAAATGCGCTGTTCCCGTCGACCCTTCGTGAGGAACGGAGCTCTCTCTCTCTCTCTCTCTCTCTCTCTCTCTCTCTCTCTCTCTCTTATCCGTGGGATGCACGCACACACGCACGCACCGCAATGAAGAAAGTCTATTATTTGCGCTACCGTTTCGAAGAGGATTCCGCGTCGATGCGAGTCTCGATTATAATAGCCGATCAGCGTCCTTATCGCATTCGTTCTTATCGCGTTCTCATTCGTCGGACAATCCTCGGTTGTCGATAAAAACGCGATTTCTTAGGCCCTCGTCCGAAATGTACCCGGTCGCCATTTTGTATTGATTCGCATAAATAAGATCGTTCTTCTTAAGACGATTTTGCACGGACTCGCGTTCGTACTTTTCTTCTTTCTTCCTTCTCGCTTCTTCTTCTTCCTTATTCCCACTTTCCTTTTGCTCTTTCCTTATTACGTTTTTCTTCTTCTTGTAAGCCCCGACGTAAAAGTCACGGAACAAGAAGTAAAACATGATCGCGTGCATGCCGATCCACCATACGAAAGCTTTCGGGTAATTGCAATCGACGAAGAGCAATTGGAAGGCGTGAATTATGACGAAAACAAATTGAATCATTTGCAGGCTCGTCAAATATTTCTTCCACCATAGATACGGTTGGATCTTTGGTCCGAGAGCAGCGAGGAGATAATAAGAGTACATAATAATGTGTACGAACGTGTTTAAGAGGCCGAAGAAGGAACTGTGACCACCTGAAAGAAAGGAAGAAGAAAAGAAAAAAGAGAAAAAAAGAAATTATGCATTTGTAGTTGCAACGCCCGTTTAATTCATACCTGGTGTGAACTTGACGCCGAACCAGACCGACATTGGCATGCATCCATGGTGAATCACGTGCAACGTTGAAATGTGGTTATTTTTCTTTCGCAGAACAAAGAAGATCGTGTCCATGAACTCGGTGAACTTGGAAAAGTAGTACCACCAACAGCCACGAGCCATTCTCATTGCCATTGGATTGTCCGAGTAATCTACCGGTTGGCATCTGAACGAGTAGACTCCCCACCAACCGGACGCCAAACACTAGAGAAACGATACCTTTATAAATTCCGATTCGATACGTCAGAATATTTTTCCACGGCATACCTCGTAAAACAACCAAGAGGAAAAGATCACTTGGAAGAGATTATAAAGTATCATGAAGTTTCTAAGGTCGAAAGGCTTGCGATTTTCCATAAATCTTGGCCCGAGTACCTTGACGAAGTAAGCGTAAAATAAACAAACGAAGAGCGTAGGAAAGGGATCGCTCATCATGGCCCAATCGTTGACCCTTGGGTCGCTCTTATTGTCCATTAAGTCCCGGTAACCATCGTAGATCGTTCGTATTATCTGTGCCATCTGAAAAATCAAAAACTATCGTTAAGGACGTTCGTCTTAAACCAGCTCACTCGAGTTCTCTCCTAACGAATGAATTTTCGTGACGCAAACCGAATATAGAAATCTCATGGGTTTAGTTGACTCCTCCAATCTATGATACGAACGGAAGGTCGTACCGTATAGTTCGCGTTCCGCACCTTTCACCGCTCGATCGGATTCGACTCCCGAGGTTTTAGATTTTCTAGAAAGAACGAGCGACTATAGAGCGTCAACTATACGAGCTCCGTGATAGAAGGAAAATAATGTCGCGAAGGGATGTCGTAAGGGTTAAGATCAGGATTCTTACGAACGAATTCCTTTCGTTGGAAGTGAAAAGATCGATCTTATTCTTTCTAATTCTCTTAATTTGATTCGGAAAAAATAATATATATATTAATCATGAAAAGAGAGGAAGTTTAAAGTATTATATCCCTAAAGATATCCGCCTAATAGTACGACGTACACGACGTACACGACCATCGGCAAAAAGCCGATTTAACGGCCGAAAGAAGACTCCTAGGTCTTGATCGGTTTATATGAGTTTCGGTTTGACCGCAAATTTCCCTTCTTTCACACATTATTTTCATTCTTTCGATCGAGTTGCCATTTCTCCTATACTCGTCTAATCAGATAGATATAGTTTCGTGAGACATCCTAAGGAAATGTCGCGCGTACAAACGTGCGGGGAATTCAAGAACGCGGACGAATATAAGAATCCCAATAATTCTTCAAGATCTCGACCGGTCCTGCCAAACGAGTTTTCCCCCTTGGCACGTCTCTATCTTTTCGGCTACAATCGCTTCTCGGATGACCTTCGCGAGTCCTTCCTCTCTTAGAGAGCCAAAGGGCGGCTCTCAAAAATACGAACAAAAGTAAATACGTGCTTGCTCTTCGAAGAGAGAGAGAGAGAGAGAGAGAGAGAGAGAGAGAGAGAGAGAGAGAGAGAGAGAGAGAGAGAGAGAGAGAGAGAGAGAGAGAGAGAGAGAGCACAACCGGCTCTTTGTCGTTTCTTTCCCAATAGCATCGATAACGACCTTTCTTTCTATTTAAACGTCTATTTGCTGTCTAGTCAGGCGTCTCGCTCGTATACGCCACATTTCCATCAACGAGACAATAAAGTACCGATCGCACGTAAAACACATAGCCGAGTTCTATCCACCGACTCGGTACAACTATATCTGTCTGCAACTTAATCCCGTACATAAAATACGCTCTCCTTTTCTGCGCCTTTTCTTTCTCCGCCTTCAAGGATTGATGATTCTTTCAACGCAAACAAAATGTTCGATAATCCAGGTATTTCTCAGACATCGCTCGTTAACGCAATGAATTCAATGATTTTATCACGAATTAGCGATTTTACACGCTTCGTCGCTTATGTCATCGCAGATAAATATTCACGAAAGTTTCTTTGCGCACATGCGCAAGAGCGAGATAGAAATTTTCCTTATCACCACGACTAAGAGTAAAACGTAGATATCGTTGAAAACGAAATTCCATGAGGTCGAAGATTTACATTTGGTAGAAGGATCGAAAATAAAAAAGAAAACATTTAACGAAGAGCACGCACAGATACCTAGCGTAGTAAACGCGAGATCGGTTAATATATTTATAGAAGGAGACAGAGAGAGAGAGAGAGAGAGAGAGGGAGAGAGAGAGAGAGGGAGAGAGAGAGAGAGGGACAAGCGCGTTCCAACGCCGAATATATATATATATATATATATATATTATTCGTTAGGCGAACACCTACGCTCAGAAGCGTTGCAAAATTCGTATGTCCTCGTACTACCAATCGAAAGAGATCCTTCCGAGTTTAGTCGAAAATACACAATAACTTGCACGATACGAAGAAAATATCGAATCGCGAGATAAAGAGGAACGTGCGATCGGAGCGAAACTTCGAGTATGACTAAACATCTACATTTTATCTCCTACCGCACTCAGCACGTGCACTTACTTTTCCGTTCCCCTTCGAACGTCATCTTATATTATCCTTCTAATCTCGTTATTTCATTTTTCAAGCTTCAAAACTTACATTACGGTCAAATTAATCGAGAACGTTATTGTTCGAGCAGACCGATAGCCCCTATCTATTTGAAAGTATCTTGATGCTCGATCAAGGATACCTCGAGGTATACCGCAAGTATGCGTATCGAGGTATGCGTTTATCTAACAGGATGAGAAGAATTAAGCATTCGACACGTCGCACGTTCGTCATTATAATTATAATTATATAGCGAAAATATCATTACTCGACGAACGTCCCGCAACATTGTTCTTTTAAGCTCGATTCGCTTTTTCCTGGAACAGAAAAAAAGAAAAGAAAAAATGAAGAAAGTACAAATTCTTCGACGCGCTAGATCGTCGCACGCTCTCCGCTTAAACTCCCTTCATTTCTATTTACTTTCCTCGTAAACTCGTTTAACGAAGTGGACGAAGCTATTGCCAAACTCTTTTATTGACCTTCAACGTCCAAGTTTAATCCTCGCTATTGCTATACGATAAAAGAGATCTCGGTACATTCGCCCTATATTTTCCCGATCGATATTATAACGATCCTGGATTCTGTGACGTATAAGGAGAACGTTCGAATAGGAAGAAATAAGGAAAGAAGATAAAAGAATGCTCACGTTTTTGAGTAACGTGTTAGTCTTGAAATTCGTTGGCCCGTTATGCTTGACGCGCGAATCAGTTCTGATAATTCAAGATATTTTTGTGACTACACCTTAAGACCAACTTTGCCGACGATCGATTATCGAGGATTTTGATCGAGGAATAAAAAAAACGAAAGAAATACGAAGGAGTTCGTACGAAGTAAACGAAATAAAAGGAAGAAAGGAGAAATAAGAAGAGGTTAAAGGCCACGTAAGGACCGCGTGTTGCACCCGATTTGGCAACTTTCTATCCGTGCGAGCACGTTTGAGCAAACTGAAGTCTCGTAGCTTCGAGCAATGCCTTATATCTCTTTAGAGGCTGTAGAAATACACCTGTTTATTTGCACGCTCGACCTGCTGCTCCACCACCTTTGCCACCATTGCCACTTTCCTCTTCCTCTTCTTCGTCCGTCTCTTTCGCTCGTATCTTTTTGCATGTTTTACGATTACGGTAATACGTGGAGCGCGATAGCCTTGGTATTGGCGGACCATTAACCGCTTACTTTTTTCTTTTTTCTTTCTTTCTTTTTGGCCACCGGTCTCTTTGCCCGCGAGCGACGCGGTCGAGAAACACATCCGAAGAAGGCAGAACCCGTTTCGGCGGATACTACTCCAGACCCTTCCAGGGCTCGCTCGGAGATTTTAGATCGTTGAATTTTAATATCAAAACGATCAATATAGAAGATCATCGCGAAGCAAAGGCAAAAGAAGGTTACTTCGACGAACAACGACGACGACGACGACGAGAGACGTCACTTTTTTTTCAATGACGTGGGGGGGAGGGGGGAAGGGGGTGATGGAGATAAAGGGAGAGAAAAAAAATCGTAGCACTGTTTTACGAATATAACATGGTTTGCCATGGATCGCCAATTAAATTTGAAATATACGATAATTCATAACTCTTGTCTTTCGATTGAAATTCAATTTTTAACTACTGATCGATCGTGTTATTGTCAAAGAAAACAGAAAGAAAATTTGAATAATATTTGATATTCATGATTATTCATGAATATTGCATGATATTCATTATTACGTCAATACAATTTGAAATTGTAAATTTTATATTATCGTTATTTTGACTCCTCCACAATGTACATTTTCTCGTTTTAACGAATCAGTATGTCTTGCATATATAACGTAATTATCTATTATTATCTAACGAATATATTGTTAATCAAGCGCGCGACATATCCGAGGGATTATTTTTCCATCCTGCGACCGGTTTCCGGCTCTCAAGTAAGAAAGTGATAATAGTGATAGTTATTTGTAAGAAAGGACTCGCGATGTCCTTCTATCCCATTTGCTTTCGAATGAAATTTCGATAGGGGCGAAACTTTTAATTAAACTTTACGTTACGTACGTACAATAGATATGGCTCGCGAGGCTATAGGGAAATTATATTGTACTTTGAGAAATTCAAATTTCAACGATTCCCTTCATTTTTCCCTATATCCTATCTCGCTAAAATCAAGATTGTTCGGAAATAGCGTACGTCCTTTTAATTTCAATTTCACCGATTCGACGTTTCATGAAAGGATCATGAAAGAAAAGTAACTTTACAAGATAATTATTCCGTTTGCGTTCCATCGTAGGCGCGATCGTTCATTCACAAGCGCGCCATTGGAACGACTTCCATCCATTCTACTAACCTTTCGTACTCGATCCATTGAATTTACGACATGCCGTGCTGATGGCCATCGAGCCGATTCTAATTACGAAACAGAGGGAATTCGTTTTTTATCAAAAAAAACTTTGTCGTCTATCGTATATTTCTTCAAAATTATATATATATATGTATGTATGTATGTATGTATGTATGTATGTATGTATGTATGTATGTACGTATGTATACATGTGTCCTGCGTTATGCGCGATATGACCATTTTAACTCGAGAGGCGAGACGACTAATGTGCTTTTACTTTACTTACATCGAAACATAATCCTTGCGCGTCGATCCCAATTACGTTCGTAACGTTGTTACAAGCGTAGTAGTTGATACGGTAGGCAGGACATAAAGAGAAAGAACGATCCAAGAATCCGGATATTACAAGAGAGTCTCGCCAACTTGTTTACATAACTACAGTGCAAGATGAAATTATGCTCGATCGTATCTAGGAGAGAACACCTATGAGCAGAACGGACTTCTCTCTCCTCCTCCCTCCCTCTTCACGATGAGTAAGGGAAATCGATGCGACTTTTATCACATCGCGTACGTTGAATAAAGATGTAAAGCAAATTCCAATAAAATATCGATCGTTATTTTTTATTTTCTTTAATCTATTATGAGACATATCTGTGCCGCATTTACTCGACCTTCGCTTCGTGAATTATATCGATTTACTCTTTAATTAATGTCATTACGAGATAGGTTTTGTTCGATCGATATCAACTTCTCGATGTTATTTATCTCAATACCATCTACTTTTTCTTTTTCTTTCTTTTTTTCATATGTTAAACTAGATAATAAGAATAATGATTTATAGCAATAATTATTTTCCGTATGTAGACATTCGAAGGAATATTAACAGATCAAAGGACAAGGCTTTTGGAATTTTTTACATGTGCAAGAAAATCTATGTAAGAGGGAAAAGAGCAACCGTTGACGTCAAATTTCACATAATTGAGAGTTGGCGATCGTCCTTGGCCGTGCCATTCTACGAGTCGATAATTGGCCCGGAGAACACTGAGCGATTATAGTTTGCGATTCTATTAAAATTCGTTACGGGCCAAAATTATCGACGGCGTATTTACATGCGCCGCATGTAGCATAATATTATCATATAAAATTATCATTATTAACGACGACACTTCTAGATATGTATATCTTCTTCTTATAAAAAGAACAAATTTTTATTCGATATCGATGATCATTGTAAAATATATTTTCTTCCCAAGAGATATGAATATGTTCATCACTACCATGTAATATTTGTCTTCAGTTTATCTACTATAGACTTTAGAATCTTTTTAATATTCAAGATTTTTATACACAAATTTATTGTCTTCTTGACGATCGTTCAATATTCTCTTCCGTAAAAATTGATTCTTTCCTAATCGATTTATATTACGTGTATGTAAATAAAACTTGTTCGATCCTTCGCTTTGAGAGAAAAAAAATAAAAAGTGACAATCATCGAGGTCGTTGCGTTCAAAAGTGTCCAAAAATATTTTTTGTTTGATACGTATATATATACGTCATTGATCTTTCACCTTGGTTGGTAAACGCTCATATTGGATGAAAATTAAATTTGATTTGTTCCATAACTTATTCTCTTTTCCGATACTTCTTTTGCAAGTCAAATCGATCTGTTGATGGTGTAAATACCGATTATGTCGTGCTTGCGAACCCCTAAAGAAAGCTTCAATTAATCGCAATACCAATGAAAAACTATATGTCAGTAAGATAGATTCAAAAGATAAATAAATGAAACAACATATCTATCGAGTTCTTATTCGAGAATTATTCGGAAGAAGTTCGGAAAAGAACCATGCAAACGATTCTTTCGTTAATAAGCGAGAGGAAGAAGAAGAAGAAAGTATTTTTATAATGATTAAACCGTGTAAATATTATACCTCGCGATCAAACGTATCATTGTCAATTATCTACGTTTATTTGGAAATTCTTATTTCAAGCGTGAAATTCAATTTTTCATTGTCCGATTATATAGCTTTTTCTCTCATATCGAGAGCTTCTTCGTTAAATTCATCGTCCAGAGATGAATGTTTACTCCGTATAATGCGTGTTATTAACCTACAATCTTGCGAGACTAAGAACCCGCCAACTTTCAAATAATGATTATAGAGATTAGGAACGGCAAACGAAAGATTCGCTTCTCGTCGCGTTCTTTCTAATTGTCGCGAAAGCGTAATAGGACGATGAACGTCACTTTCGTCTGGATTGCGTCTCGTCTTTCCGTCCTTCTCTCTCTCTCTCTCTCTCTCTCTCTCTCTCTCTCTCTCTCTCTCCCCCCCTTCCTCTCTCTCGTACATGCCTTTAAGAACCCTGAGAAGGAGCGATTTAATAAAATTTCTGTCGTCGTATCTTTCGTTACCGTTCTTATTCTTTTGGTTACTTACACTTTCGTTTACTGCTCGCTTTTGTTCATCGCTGTTGGTCATCAGAAAGAGAGAGAGAGAGAGAGAGAGAGAGAGAGATAAATAAAATGTATTGTAAATGTATTTTCACTGGACAGCACGATGCAAATCATCGTCAATATTTACAATTCGATATTTCAAAGAAACGGACGACTCGATCGTATAATAAAAATCATATAAAAAAAGTATAAAGAGACTTTTTTCAAGACGATACCGTTGGTAGTTTTTTTTTAGCACGACTACCAATATAATTATATTTGTTTACAAAAAGATATGCTGCGCAAGTAAGTATGGAACAGTCGTTTGGACTGTGACACCTTTCCTAATCGACTTCTTACATAGCACGTACGCGAGGAATGTTCCGGAATTCCTATGGTCGTTCGTCATCATAGACTCCTCTTTACAAGACGTATTCCTATTCTAACGATCAAAGTGCTTTGAGATCGTACGAGTCTTTTTCTTTGACACGTTTTTTCACTTCTTTATTTTTCTAGGCAAATTTCATTGTCTGGATATTTATTGTTATCTCGTATGCATTAATTAGGTATATACAATTTATTACATAGGTAATTAGAGGGATGCTCCCTGAAGCTCCCATATAGCATATTTACTTATTCATCATTTTACTCATTGGTTAGCTCATAGCAAACATATTTCCTATGCAAAAGTTTTGCGAATATTAACTGTTATAAATGAAAGTTTGCTACCAACTCGCGCACAACTTTTCTCCTTCTATTCTATTTGCGCGCTTTTTTATATATGCCATGCATGCATATAACATATTTATAAAGAAAATCATTTCGACTAACGGGACAGCCATTCTGGTTACGACTGAAAAAGCAAATAAGAAATAGAAAATAATTGACTGAGATATAAAATGACAAAAAAAATAGGTACGTCTATAAACCCTTTACGAGATAAAGTTTATCAGATATTTCATTCGTTATTGATTCATATGTATCAAAGGAAATAACAATTAATTGATCATTTCTTTCGAGCAAAGATGAGGAAAAAGTAAAGAAACCGTACACGATTTTACAATATCGCTCGCTATCGAGAGAGATTCTTGCCTATCTAATATATCCTCGTATTACTAACGATACGAAACCTTGGAAAATAGGATGTAACCGGAAATAATTCGCAACCAAAGATAGCATGCTACGGTGCCAATGCTCCTAATATGCATCATGGAACGACCTTGAGAGAAGATAAGCCTTGGTCGAGCCATAGTCGATGGAAACGATCCTCTCTCTCTCTCTCTCTCTCTCTGTCTCTCTCTCTCTCTCTCTCTCTCTCTCTCTCTGTCTCTCTCTCTCTCTCTCTCTCTCTCTGTCTCTCTCTCTCTCTCTCTCTCTCTCTCTCTCTCTCTCTCTCTCTCTCTCTCTCTCTCTCTCTCTCTCTCTCTCTGACTACGATGAAATTATTCGACGAATCTATATAGGTAAACGCCGATAAAAGGAAAAAAATGTCATTTATGAGTTATTATGGGCCGCGAAGAAAATTAGATAGATTTTTAAATGCGAGATTGCGATAAAAGCCACACGTGGTCATAATGAAATATTATCGATTTCTATCCGTCTATTAACTTGGGCGGAGATTATTCTCCAATGGTTTATTATTTGGCTTAAAAAAGATTAAAAATAAGGCCGATCATGACTTAAACATTTCAAGAATTCTTAAATAAAAATTTAAAAACGATTATTCATGAAGCGGCTATTTCGCACGCACAGTAAATTAAAAGACAGGAACTTTCGTAATAAATTTCATCGCTTTTTAGGATTAATTTAATACCGATGTGTGTGTCTCTTTGTAAATATTCACATACGTATACATACGTATATATATATATATGTACTATGCAGCGTGCATAGACACATACATGTGCATTATGCGGACTTACCTACAATATACGTAGATATGGCTAAGAAGTCGAATGACGATAATCTTACGAAATCATTCTTTTTTCTTTTTATAAGTATCTTATTGCACGTATAAAATATACATATTTGTTTCTCGTCAATTTTTTCTCTCCTAGAGAGCAAAAATTTCATTAAAATTCAGGCAACCATTCGAATAAAAAAAAAAGTAAACTCCATATATTTTTCACGTGAAATATGTCAATATTTATATATTAAAGATTAATTAATCAATAATAATTATTAATAAACTTTTAAAATAATCAATAAAATATGCTTTTTATTCTATCATTAGTTGGTAGATGTATGTAAACGTCTGTCTATCGTTAGTCAAATATTGCAACGAAAAGTGAATTTTTGAATAGGAAAGCATGACGCGCAAGAAATTACCTGTTATTTGTTTTATATTAACGAAGATAATTACCAGATGGCGCGATGCGAAGGAAATGCTATTGTTTCCATTCTCGCCGCTAGATGATTCGTCTCAAGATCCAGCGAATTGGTTCGGGAGGCGCTCGTAATGAGCCAATTCGTTTCCCCATAACGTAAATGCACTATCCTGTAAACGGTATCACAGATTTGGCATAGGTTCCTTGAAAATCACTTTTCGAAAATCTGAACAATTTAATCAGATTATACGGACTTTCCTTTGTTTACTAATTCATCAACAATAAAAATAACTTTAACGTTATCGATTTAGTGTGAATTGCGTCGGAAGTTGGCAGCTCTGATCGATACGAATACGACAGGGAGAGAACGCTTAAAGTATTCCATTATATTTTGGAAAATAATAATGAAATGTAATAAAGTCGAAGAAACGGATATGCGTTCGTCATGAAACGATTTATTTTGGATTAGCTGAAATAAATATAGGCTATCGTTAATATTTCGTGAAAATAAAATGACGCTTTTGTTGTTTTATATGATCGCTTCAAGGTCATGATAGTACACATTTGTATCATTTAATTCATACAAAAAAAAAAATATTCATATATGCGTAACCAATTTTGTCGAAAATTAATTGTGTAGTATGCAGCTTCTTATTAGCTCAACGAAGAGTCACCATCCTTGTACTAACATCCTTGGTAGCTATTGAATACTTACAGATTTGTCGCCACCTACACATACATATACACACACACACACACACATATATATATATATATACACATACATATATACAGATATATAGATACACGTGTGTAAACCTGTTTAATTTAGTCATCTTCCTCTTCTTCCATGGCTTCGGATGTGTTGTTTCCTAATATATCGAAGAAAAATTGTACATTTATTATTTATCATTTGGACAACGACTGGAATAAGATTTCAATAAGGAAAAGGGAGATACCGTTCTGAAGTCTCTCTTCTCCGGGTATATGCCCTGCTTGTAATAATTTGCTAAGTCGCTGCACCTCTTCCAAGGACGTAGCATTTGTTATAGCCTCTTTAATTTTGTTACGTTCGTCCGCGCTTGTTAAAGGTTTATCCAAAGACGTTCCTGGTGCTTGCGCCTTTGCCTTTTTAGCTATTTCACGTACCATTTCTTTGCCTCTTTTACTTCTAAAATATTCGATAGCGGCCTCTCGTTCTTTTTGCTTGATTTTTCTAAAATCTAATAGTCTCAACTGTGGAAATCTGTAGACAACGTACTGTCTGTACTGCGGCTTCGCAGACACAGGATTTTGTAATAAACATAAATTTGTAAGATGTTTAAGCGGTATTAATGGATCCAAATCGCCGAGTTCTTGAATCATATTTCCAGTCAACATTAACGTTTCCAAGTTGGGTATACAATGTTCCAAACCTTCTGCGATTCTGACTATGCGATTATTATTGAAAAAAAGTGTTTTGATTCTTTTCAAATATGGAAATCCATCAAGTTTTCTAATATCATTGTCGGAAAAGTCTATTGTGTCAAATTGATCCTACAATGAATAATAATATTACTTATTATATATCATTAACGATCCAAACAATGGAATAATATTTATGCGCAAAGAAAGATATGGAATATTTCGTACTAACCAAAGTTGCTCCTAAATTTTCTATCGTAGGTATTTTGTATCCTAAAAAATAAGGACAAACGAGTACATAAACAATATTGCTATAGTCCGGTTTCTAGGTTATGTTCTGAAAATGACAAATGTAGGCCGTTTTTATTTCAGTTTTCTACTAACCTCTCAAATCCAATTCCCGATCCCTTACAGGATTAATATATTGCATCGATTGTTGTATTAGGTCCGGCGTTAATTTCACCATTTCTCCTACGATAGCCTAGAAAAATAATTTAATTAAAGGCAACAGCAAGATTGGAGCGTCGTCGACTCCTGAGGTTTCCGCGCATGCGTTCAATCTCGCATATCGAATACACAATTTTGGCTCAATATTCAATGACCGTCTTCTATTATTTTAACGATATATTCGAATAATCGATAAAAAAAAATCGAACAGAAAGAAATGAGATAATATGAAGTTTAGTATACTAATAAAAAAATTGCTTTTACTCCTACAAAGATATGAAGCTGCTATTCGCTTCTACTATTAATCAAATATCATAGGAGTCGTCGTCGTTGCTTTTCGAACGATATATGCGGAAGAGCAGTATGTTGGTAGGATGTTTTATATATGGTCGTTTTCTCTTCGGTGCCTTTAAAATTTTCCTTTGATCAGACTAAAATGGGTACTTTATGGAGTGCGTATGTTACACATCCCGATACGATGCCAGAAGCAGAAACTGCGCCGACATTTGATCCGTTGTATGGATTTAAAGACGGTCGAAAAGCTAGAGGTAACTATTCGAGGATCGAAAATATAACCTAATAGATGCTCGTACCAATTTTTATTATCTTCGTAATCGGTCTATCCGTTTCCAATCGGATGCATCTCTGACATTTTAATGGACATTTTTTCGCATTCCAGTAGTTAATATTATTATTATTTTTGTAGTTAATATTACGTTCGTGAAAAAGAAAAAAAAAGAAAAAAAACAATTGTGACATAATCGACAAGGTCCCATATATATATACGGACGAATTCATTTCGATGTCGTATCGGTCATTTTAAACGATAAATACGATTATATCTGTACAATAATCTTTCAATATGTAAAATCATTGCCATGATTTTTCCAGTTATGATTGCCACGGATGCAGAAATGAAGGCAGCGAGAATACCAAAAAAATTACGAGATTATTGCGCTCATAAATTATTAGAATTGGAAGATTGCAAAAAGTATAATTTTCCTATAATGAACAGATGTAGCCATCAGACTCATGCTTACGAACAATGCCAATACGAAGAGTAAGTATAATAACGAGGGAATTATTTAATTTGTATATCTTTTAACATGTCTCTTGCTCTTATTCCAGTTATGTACTGCGGATGAAGGAGTTTGAAAGGGAACGCAGGCTTTTAGAAAGACAGAAGAGAAAGCAGCAAATGGCGGCTGCTTGAAGGAGTTGCCTCGTAGATCTATAGGAATGTTGAAATTTATTACTCGCTATTTAGAATTCGCAAGTACAGGTCCTTTCCTGTATACATTTATTTATATACATATATGTTTATATATATATGTACATTCATACACGCACTCACAAATATGTATATATGTATGTATGTATGTATGTATGTATGTATGTGCACATACATATAAATATATAGTGTAAATAAAAGTTGATAATTGTAATAAACCGTTCTACATAGTTTTATCATTTCAGCAGTCATGGACGACTTTCATGGCGGTTATAAAATAAAGAGGATACGACTGGAGAGAAATGATATTGTAGTTGGCGTTACAAAAGGAGAAAATACAAAGAAAATATTTACAAAACACGTAATAACAATATTCCTATCGTCTAGATCTTAATCTAGATAGTGGTTCTTTCTTCGTGCTTCGCGAATAGGTTGTCGATATCGTCCTTGGCATTTTTAGATTTTCAGAACCGGCAAGGCTCGTTTGCTTATTTTCTTTCTTCTTTTTCTCGTAATTTTTCATTAGGGGCAATTAAAACAGTTTAGAAAAATTACTTCTCAGAAGAGATCATTTTAGGATCGTCTAATTTTAATCGAATGTGTCAAGTAATGTCCTTATTGCGTATACTGCCTCGTCTTGTGACGCTTTCGTAGGAACAAAGCGACGGGATAAAAGAACTTTATTATACAAAGCTGCATGTGTGAATCGTTTCACTTTGGACAGTTTTACTTTGGCTTAATCTCTCTCTCTCTCTCTCTCTCTCTCTCTCTCTCTCTCTCTCTCTCTCTCTCTCTCTCTCTCTCTTTTGCGCGCGCGTACACTCGGAAGAGAGAATTTATCGACCCGCGTTGCGTCCTGGGTTGCGCCGTCGCGCGACCATCTCATCGTGCGTCCTATCGCTATTCGATTTCAAAGAAAATTTAATCCAGGCATTCGCCGTTGCTCGAGCGTCGTCGATCCTCGAGGAAGGTGCCAAAAAAGTGATATCTACGCGGATTTATTCGTTCGTTCGTTCGTTCGTTCACTCTATCCGCTTATTATTGATTCTCTTCGAAATTTTATTTGTTGTTTGTTTTTGTTTCTCTTTTTTTTGGCAATGGTCAAATGACAACGCGAAGGAGGAAAGATTTTTTTCTCGTCGATAGCATCATCGAGATTTGTCTTTCGCGAAAGTGCCCTCGCTATTTCGGAAGCAGTGATGATCTAAGGAGAAAAAGGGAAAAGAAAAAATTGTATCGCTCGAGAATTCGTCGCATGCAAAGTCTTCTCGAGAATCCTCTCGAGAGTCCTCTCGAAGCCATACATCTTGCTTTGTCGGTTTTTTCTGTGTATATGATACACATATGCGAATACATATGTACAGAACGACCTTTTAGAAAAATAGCCGCGTTAAAATTCGCATATATGCATACAGGGCTGTCAAGAAAAAGGGATTTAGAAATTGAAGAACAGATCGACATCGACCAAAAACGATATGACAAATTTTTATTTTTTCTTTTATCCTCTATGAGCCAAACAAAAAACAAAGACCTTTGTAGGCGCAACCCTTTTCATTTTGCGAAATAAGTAAAAATCCTTCGTGTCGCGCATATAGGTATAGGTACATAGAAAAGAAAGAAAAAAAGAAAACAAATAAATAAAAAAAGGAAAAATGCCATCTATCGCACATACGTGTGTCGAGTCGAGCTCGCGAAGAATCGGAAGTGGCACCTTGAGAGAGAGAGAGAGAGAGAGAGAGAGAGAGAGAGAGAAAGAGAGAGAGAGAGAGAGAAATAATAATCGAGGAGAAAGGAAACGACGACTTCAACGATCGATCGTTGAAAATTTGGCTTTTATGGTGATATGACCGGAGTTTCGAGCGAAAAAAGAAAAAGAAGACAGGCAAAAGATAAAAAGTGAAGAAAAATATTTTTTAAAAGCGCTTTAAAAGACCGGCAGGAGTTTAGAAATATTATACTCGATCGATTTTCTCTGTCGCCCGTTTTCACATTTTTTCAATCTTGAAAGGACATCGAGATCGATTCGATGAACGAAAGAGAATTCGCGGATTGTCCTTGGTTCCTCCTATCCAAGCGTTTTACCCCGTCTTCTTCGTCGATTCCTCCGAAGCTTCCTTACTTAAGAGGCCGTATCCTCTTTTTTCAATTCCAATTAATCGAACGAGAAGAGGAAGGCGAAAAAATCCTATTTGCTCTCTCGCCTCCACTTTAACAAAATTCATTCATGTTGTTCGTGAAAACGTCCTGCGTTTTTTCCTTCGTTCCTTCGTTCCTTCCTTTCTTCCTTCCTTCCTTCCTTCACGTTCGCGGGGTCCCGTTGAAACGCACAATTTTTAAAAGAAAGAAGGAGAAGAAAGGAGAAACAACCGCTTTCCCCTTTCACTTCCTTTCTTTTTCCTCCTCTTCCTTTCTCTTTTTGTACGGCCCATCCTTCTCCCAATCTCAATTCATCTTCGTCTTATCGATCGACTTCATTCTGCGATAGGCCCGCCGATAAAAATCGGAGAAAAGAACAAAGAAGATCGCCGAGTGAAGCAGTAAGAGGATTGCGACCAGCTTCGGGTATCCGCAGTCGAAGATCAAGGCCTGCGCGCTATGCACGAACACTAAAAAGAATTGGATCTGAAAATGAAGAGGAGATATCGCCGATTAGGACCCTCAGAAATAAAACTATTCTCGGTGAGCTAACGGTGAGTTCTCTAATTTTTCCAGCCCGTCTCGAGAAGAAGGAATGGAAAAGAAATAATTCGTTTCTCAGTCATTAAATCGTTATTAGTCGTATGCGTGTTTATGATCGCGTAAGCGAAGGCGAAGCAAGGAGCGTAATGAGAGAGAGAGACAGCTCGAACAAAAACAAAAAAGAAAACAAAAACAAGCTCGATGATCGAATAGGAGTTTAAATTATTTACATAAATCAAAATTATTAATATAAACGAGAGGCTTCTTGGATATGCACGGATATGCACACAAACGATTCCATATAAAAGACGGTGATTAACGGTTGTCGTTGCATCGGCATTGCCAATGTTCTAGCTAATACTTGCTCGGTTTCTCTCTACCGTAGTGTCGTACCGTAGGTATATCGGAATGCCTAATTATTGCGCCATCGCACGACCTAGTCGTCCGAGTCCGACTTAAACGTCGGAGTCAGAGTTAGGTAATTGCCCAACGATTGCACTTTTCACTTTTCCTCTGGTCCCTCCGGCCTCCTGCTATCTCGCCATAATACGTTCGCCATGAAATTTTGCCTACGTTGTGCGCGTGTGCTCGAGTGGGGGGGGGGGGGGGGCGGGGAGTGGGAGAGAGGCCAGAATTGGCGCCCGACCTAGGAATCTGCTCTCTGCGAGATCGAAAAATCAGTGTTTTGCCTTTAACACTGGGCAACAATTTGACGTTCCATTGCGAAATGGAACAACCCAAATTGCGCTCGCTCGCTCGCTCGCTCGTACGTACGTATCATTCATACATTCGTCGTTTCTTTTCTTTCGTTTAGGAGGAAGCTAATCCATAGGCTTACCAATTGAATCGTGGTGAGATGTTTCTTCCACCACAAATATTTTTTATATTCGGGTCCCATGGCAGCCAACATGTAATAAGCGTACATGACCACGTGGACCGCGTTGTTTATGAGATTTCCTAGGGTACCGTGTCCACCGGGAATAAATTTAACGCAAATCCATGTCTCCAAAGGCGTCAAAGAATGATGATATAAATGTAGAAACGTCACTTGACTCTTCTTCTTTCGTAAGACGAAGAAAACCTGTAAATTCGATCGTTCAGATCTTTCCTTTTCTCGTTTTATTTCCTCTTTCGTCGGCTTTAAATAATCGATCGACTTAAAATATTCGAGCGCGAATACTTTACCGTGTCGGCAAATTCGGTAAACTTGCTGATAAAGTACCACCAACAAAGGTTCGCCATTCTTAAAGCGGACGGATTGTGAGAATAATCGACTGGCTGGCACTTGTAACTGTAGTCCAACAGCCATCCGGACATCAGGTGCTACAAAGGGAAAGGCAGTGAGGTAAGAACGATTCGAATAGTAATCATTTTGTTTTTTCGTACCAAGTAATCGGCTCGCCCCCCCCCCACCCACCCTCCCCTACACCCCCCA
This sequence comes from Vespa mandarinia, assembly GCF_050613455.1. Lineage (NCBI taxonomy): Eukaryota > Metazoa > Arthropoda > Insecta > Hymenoptera > Vespidae > Vespa > Vespa mandarinia. The sequence continues at coordinate 19,697,182 of NC_140811.1, forward strand.
CGTCTTCCCCTACACCCGTTCCTCATTCCTCGATGATCCAATAGCACTTTAACCTAATCAGGCCTACGTAATACTCGCTTGTCATTGCTACGATTACGTTTTCATCCGACTTTCGAATAGTCTCGAGCCCTGTCGTTGAAATGCATGCATTAGAAATGATTCACACGTAAGTGCATTAGAGGCAGGCAGAGCTTACTCGCTTCATATGCTTTTATCAGACACTTCATATCTAATACCTCCGTGTTATTTACCTCCCGGCGCGAGAAACGCATTACGCGTTTATAACGGATCATCGCTGATATAACCGAAGAAATTTCTTTTATCACTAGTCTTTCCTTCCTTTCATTTTTCGACGTGGAACTATTGTCCAATGGACATATATATGGAAATAAAATATTTTCTAATCTTTATGGAAGATCGACACAACGAGAGCTACGATCTCCGCAGGTGTGGAGACCCGATATGGGACATGTAATAAATGTTTTTCGCGTTTCGAATTTACGAGTTGGTCGTTGTCGTTGTCGTCGATGATTTTCTCAATAAATTAGAAGAGAAGAAAAAGCTCGTTCCGTAAGTTCGGCTAAAAACCCTCTATTAAAAACGTTTGATTTCGCGGAATATGTTCTTTTCGTTTCTTGATCTCGATTTATATAGGACGTTCGGTTCGTACTCATGCGTCGCGTCGTCATAGGGAGAAAAACGGAGAAAAAGAAAAAAAAAACCGGCCATGGATGGATTTCCAAGATATCTCGAAAAAGTCGGCTCGAAGAAAGATTTAATGCGGATCATTACATTAAAATCGATCGAGAAGAGATAGATTCCAGATATAAAGGTGCTTCATTAAAATTAGATCTTGGCTGAGATTTGAGATTGAGTTAAGGAGAGAGATTTAATTTGATTACCTCGTAAAGCATTCCCAGAGAGAAGATGACCTGGAAGGCGTTGTAGGCGATGAGAACGTTTCTGAGATTATAAGGCTTTTTGTTGGACATCATACGTGGGCCGGCTATCGTCACGGAATAGAGATAGAGTAGAACTATGACGACCGTTGGTATCGGGGATTCCATAAGAGGCCAATTGCCAACCCGCGGATCCGAGGCGCTCGCCAGAATTTCCGTGTACTGTTCGAGGGCCAATTTGACCAAGCCTTGGGCACCGACGAACGTTGTCCGGTTCCCATCAACCATCTCTCGCATCGGTTCCGGTTCCCTCTCGACCACTAACTCTGCCGCTGCCGATGCCATTTCTGAAAAAGCGATCGATCTCCTTGAAATCTTTCTTCCTTACGTTGTTGCAAACAATTAAACCAATGTTATTCCTTTTTCAAATAATTAAGCCGACGATGGGACATCTCGCCTTGAGTAGACACTTTTAAACGTTCCCGTTCGTTTAGGTTCTTCGCAAAAGTAAACGACTTTTCATTGAATATCGTCTCCCGATCGTTGAGTAATGAATGAAATTACGCCGTATGCCACGCGTACCTCGTTAAGTTGAAAACAAATCGGATTAACAAAACGGCGAGTTCCTATTCCGAGATCTATTCGTACGGACCTCTCGTGTTCTCGCGAAACATGGCGAAAGTAAAATGTTGCCATTGTAAGAGGATCGATATCGATCGCGGACCCACCGTTGAAACGTGTTTCTCATTTTCGACCCACCAAATGCAATATTTCCAGCCGCAAATGTTTCGCACCGTTGAATCCGTTAAACCTCCCGCCGAGCCTTGCCTTTTCCACCATCCTCCCGGAATTTCACATCTCTTTTCTTCTCCTTCATCGTGCCGTCTTGTAAACGATTCATCGTCCTCGACAACGAGTACGTCCTGTCAACTTGAGTCTTCCGAAAGACCATCCGACGTAAAACGTTGGAAATATGATTCGCCGATGATTTGACGATGCTTCCATCGTTAGATTTTCTCTTCCGTTTGAGCCCGATATCTACGTAATCGTACTACGAGAGATTGTCTTCCTCGTCCGCGTTCGCGTTAAATAACCATCGACGACGACGACGACGCGAGACTTTATTAATATCACGATAGTCGTCAGAAATTGAGTTCGTATAGAGTCGAAAGAAAGAAAAAAAAAAGAAAAAAAAAGTAAAGAAAGGAGAAGGACGAGTATATATATATCTCTCTTTCTCGGCCAATTTTATCGAGCACACTCAGGGGAAAGTAGCTTCGCAAGCGAGTGCTTCGATCGGACCTAAAATTCGCGAATCTCTAGCTTTGCACGGTACGCGTGATGGTAGAACACGCTAATTTCGACGTAGTTAGACACGCAACGAGAAGTTGCCGAGCGAACCAGAAAGAGTTGCTAGGCCGTTATATCTCGGTGAAGGAAGGAAAAAAAAAGAAAAGAAAAGGAAAAAAAAAAAACGGAAAACGCTCTCGTCCCTCTCTTTTCGCTTTTATCGAAGAATAATGAAAAGTAGGTAGAGAGCAATAAAGCGTTACGACCAACAACAAGGTTGCTCAATGTCGTTGCACCGTTCCTTACATTTTATGAGATACTTTTATTATACTTAACCAAAATAATATTTTACGTCGTTATAGCATTCGTATACCCGATGTTAAATCTCCCCACGTCTAAATAACTACCTTGTTTTGCGCTGCGGCAATTTAATAAACTATCGTGCAATCCGTATCGCGTTATGATCGTACAGCTTTTCGATCGTATTTATTAAGTAGGTTAAAGTTAATTGCCGTGACAGGGAATGAAGTAACTCGCCTTTTGATTCGAGCTCGAAAATTGGCATTATCGCGTTGGAATTCGATTAAGAGGTTTAGACAAGTTTCTGCAAGTTCGCACGCAATTTACCTTTCTACCTACGTACTTACCTACCTACCTACCTACCTACCTATCTATCTAGCTGGTTCCTTGCATTTTTTCTCCGCTCTTTTTTTCCCTTTCTACGAAGGCCTTTAACGAGGCAAGGTTAAGCGAAAGCCCATTGTCCAAGCTGGAGCCGTTCTCTCTGTAGCGTTACCGACATAGCGAATTTTCATCGGCAAAATTAAATCACCATTAATAAACATTAAATATTTACGTAATTGGAACGTTTAAATTGGAGGAAAGGTTTTTGTTGAAGAAGACAAAAGAAAGAAAAAAAAACAGAAATAGAAAGAAGCATCGTTAGGTGAAACTCGATCAAGTCAATTCGATTCATCCTCCGGTAAGAGAGAGAGAGAGAGAGAGAGAGAGAGAGAGAGAGAGAGAGAGAGAGAGAGAGAAAGAGAAAAAAGTCGATCGCGGGCGGTCCAGTATTTCTGGGACAGCTCTGACCCAGGTAGTAGTACGTAACTTCCCTTTTCCTTAGCTCGGCATTGACACGGATGCCCGACGACGAACGGTATTTCTTCGAGAGAAAGTCCAGTGGAACGGGTTACGGAGATAAGGAGGAGGATGCCAGAGGAAAGCCGGTTAAGTGCGGGGAAAAATAAAGAAGGAAAGAGAGAAAGAGGAGATGCTTTTTATTCGAAACGGTAACTCATTTTATCTCGTACCATCGAGTCGTCAAAATGAGAGGCTCTTTCAACGTTGGCACGAGGATGAGGACGATTAGACGTGCGACGTATCGACTATGTACCGACTTCGTGTTAATAGGTAAGTAGGCCGATTCCACGGTTTACATGGCCTTTTCACGTTTTTCTATGGCTCGAGCCTTCTCCTCCTCCTCCCTTCCTCCTCCTCCTCCTCCTCCTCCTCCTCCTCCTCCTCCTCCTCCTCCTCCTCCTCCTCCTCCTCCTTCCTTGGCACGCAGCGAAATTTTTTTTCTCCACCGACATCGACGCTTTTTACTTTCGGATTCCATCGTCCGCGATCGTAACGCCTGGCCATAACGCGTTTTCTCGCTTTACGATCGCTTCTTTTTTCCTAACCGTTCTAACGGCTCAATATTCATTATCGAAGTTTGTACAAATAGAGACGAAGTCCCGAGCGAATGAGAAAGAACTGGCTTTCGTCGAGGCAGTTATAAGATGTCGTCCGCTCTCTTCGGATATTATATCAAACTCTTAATACTCTTTCCGCGTTATAAGGAATACCCCCTTGGTTACGTCGTTGATAAGGATTACCAACGACGATGCGCTAAATTAGATGGCTGAATTATATTTCGATCGAAGACTTTGAAAGTTCTCCTCCTTCTCTTCCTCTCAGAGGCCAAAGGGAAGAGAGTTTTTTTCAGAATGAGGAAAGGGCGCACCTTTACGGACCGACACGAGTCGAAAAAAAAAAGAAAAAAGGGGGAAAAGAAATCTCGACGATCGGGGAATCGCAAACTGGAATATAATTTTCTTCTTCTACGTCGTTAAATTGCTTAGGTCCATCTGCTTATCTTTCTCATCGAATAACTGGAACACCAGCCGACGAGGCTTTGCTCGATCGTAAATACGTTTTATTAACGAAAAAGGACTTCCATCTCGAAGGAAGGAAGTCAAGTTAAGAGGAACGTCGATTAACGAGGTTAACGATTATACCTAGCGACAAAGAGACGAAAGAGCGAAAAAGAATATTGAAGTATTGACCGAGAAAGGAGTGAAGATATTTTAAACGATTCGAACCTATCGATCGAAGATATAAACTGTTGCAACTACAAATCGAAATAAATATTAATTAATTAAATGTTAACGACTCGATGGGGCTTAATGCAAATATTCGAGTAGACATTCCTCGTGTCATTCCTTCGTAGCATTTCCTCCCGGAGGAAAATTAAAAATAGACGCCGGTCGAAGGTGCGTACGATTACCTCCTTTCCTCGATAGTTCATAAAGGAGACTCTTGCAAAACGGGTGAGTTAATGATGTCCCGTGCTAACTCGTTTATTCGATTAGCACAAACGATAATTTTACCGATAACAATCCAGATAACAAAGGAGGAGACGTTAATTGTTTCGAACTATGCCCATTTGTTCTCAAACAGATCTGTTCCCAAACAGATCTTATCCATTTTATCTTTCTTACATTCGCGTGCACAGTACCTTTAAGCCGCACCTGCTTCTACGAACACGGTCGATTTGGCCTTTTCGAATAGATCGCGAGATCTCGACTTTTTCTCTGTACTTTGATCGAAGAATGTTTGAAAAATAAAGGCAATTTTCAAGTTCGCTTACCGCGACACGCGATCGTCGTACCTCGAGCATGTCCTCGAGTATCGTTCTATTTAGGTGATAGGCAAAAGCGATCTTTGCTCTTAGCTAGTGTATACATATAATATCTAGGTGCTGTGTGTGTGCGTGTGTGTGTGTGTGTGTGTCACGACGCAAGTAAAGATCGAAGAAGACCAGCTGGAAGGCGAGAACGTCAGATGAAATCACATTAGTCAGTTTTCAATGGCACGATTCTCTCTCTCTCTCTCTCTCTCTCTCTCCCTCCCTCCCTCCCTCCCTCCATCTCTTCTCTTTTCTCTTTCTTTCGAGCTCTCCAAGAGAATACGCATACGACGGATTTTCTCTGTTGGTAAGAAACGAAGACTTGGATTCGTCTTCTTCGCTTTCACAAGGAAAGCTAAATGTCTGAGCGTTGCAAAAGTAGTCTACGACTTCGAAACGATGCGAGTAGCGTGTAATACGTATGCTTCTTCTTTTGTCCTGCCCATCTCTTTCATTATCTTCCGATTTATGATCGACCATTAGCCAAATCACGCGATTAACAGGGAACTCGTAAAAGGCTTTTCCTACGCTACTAGAGCTCGGACGCGAACGTTGTTGCTTGTATTTTCTTTCAACGAATTTACTTAGAATTTACCAAACTAGAATTAGCATCGTCGAATAAATCACGGTTTTTATTTTATTTTCTCGCCTTGACGAATAAGCTCAATCTACTCGTACGATACCCACATATATGAAACTTTCAACGATCATTATGTACTTAATAATTCAAGTATATCATCGAAAGCGACACTTTGTGCCTTTCTTTAATTTCATATTCTCGAGATGACCCGATTTCTATGGACTTACTTCTCTCCGACTTTTTCGGTCAGACTTCCTGATCTCGTTCTATCTATGTGGAACGATCGATCGTCATTTTACGAATATTAAATTGACAATGCAAAGTCAGATCCGCCTGAGAAAAAATCCTACGCATTTATACTTTTTCATTTTCTTCTTTAATATCGAAGAAAAATGTGGAAGATCGTGAACGCGTATAGCAGGAAGACTTTTCTTTTTATAAAGGAAAAATGGCGATTGATCGGTTGAAGGTTCGCGTACGTCATGTTAAATGATTTTCTTCTTTTCTTTTTCTCTTTTTTTTTTCTTTTTTTTTCTTTTTTCTTTTTTTTTACTCGCCACAAACACAAGCCGAGTAATAAACAATTCAATCGTCCAATTATTAATTTTATTATGCACCTTATTATGCACCGGCATATTCTAAGCGTATCGAAATTAGAAGATAAAGAAATCGATCGAATTGAGATTGTAATTTCTTCGTGAATACGAACGTACGTTTTCTTTTTCTTTGTATCTTTTACGAAAATTATAATCGAGATCGGCTCGATCAACCTTGTGCCGAATATTACAAGACGAGTTTCGACGAGCCCGTTGTGTAACTATTAGGGAATAGCGTGGCGGAATACGCTCATTGAGAGAGGTTACATATATTACGTGTATTACGCTAGGTAGTTGACCATGCAACGCGAAAATACCTTATCGGCCATTCGTTTACGAAGAGGATGATTATGGACGGACGAAAGCGTTCCTTTTGATCTTTGACTCTTCTCGAAGCGACATTAAAAACAGAAAGATAAGGAAAAGAGAAGAACAAGAAAAGAACATAAAACCTTGAGGATTTTTTCTCTCAAGCTGCGTGCACCTTAGTTAACACCTTAATTGCCAGGTGTGTTCGAACGTAACAAAAAGGAACTTACGAAATCAAAATAGAACGAAGCTACGATGTTTTCTTTTCCTTCAACGGAACTTTCCCCTTTAATTCGGCCCGATATTTCGGCAAATGTGAGAGCAAAAAAAAAAGAAATAATAATAATAAGTGGAAAAAGAGATACGAAGAGAAAGGTAATCGTCTCGATAACGAAACTATTTATATTTCACCCGTATTGCGAGTTTTCGTGCGATAAGACGAAAACTCGTTCGAACGTACGCATGCTCGCGAGCCATAAAAAACGAATGAGAACGATTTCCAAATTAGTTTTTCATCTTCTCCCTTCGAATTTACAAACCAGTAAGGTTTGAAAAACGCCCAATGGCAATGATCGAGAAGAACTTCATTTTTCCTGGTTGGAAAAAAGGCAAGTGTGTATCGTAAATGCGCACATAGTTGAAACGCGCTCCGCCGGTGATATCGTTCTACTTGCTCGCTCGAGCGCGATCCATCTCAATAGCGATCAATCACCAGGACATTTTCTCTCTCACTCACTCTCTCTCTCTCTCTATCCCTGAAAAATAAGAAAAGATCTTGAACGTTACCTATGCGTTTCCCAATGAGAGATCGGCTCACGAAGGAAAAGAATTCGGACCGCTCGAGGCACTGCACTTTATTCCGAGTCGCGTGGGAAACACTTGAAAATCTTGCTTCTCCTGTTCCTATTCGAACACTAGGTTTTGTCCGAAATGCAAGAGCCTATGTTTGTTCATCGATACGCTCAAAATTGCAAAGTCTTTTGCCTCTGCCTGCCCCCCCCCCTTCCCCCGAATTTCAAAGATCCACGATCCAGAGGTTCGAACGACGATTAGGCTCGACGACGAATAATATACGATGACGTATGGAAGGATGGCGCTTTTACGAGTCGAATATTTTCACTAGTTCCTTTCTTCCAGCAAGTGTCAAAAGATAAGAACGGATCGATATAATTGGGAGGATTTTGTTATCGTTCGCTCGCACACTCTCGGTAATTCTTTTCGGATGGACTCATTTCGTGGTCCAACGGACGATCCTGCGCGAATAGTCTGCACGATGCTGAACTCGCGTCTTAAGTATTAACTGACCTAGTGGGGTCCGACTACGATCAGGCTCGTTGTCGGAAAGGTGGGGACTTATCGAGTTCAGGAGCGGGCTCGACGAACGAGAGAGTTCTTCTTGATCGATAAGAGTCAAGGTTACTACGTTTGGCTCACAACGTTTCCTCGAGATCGATCATATCTCTCTCTCTCTCTCTCTCTCTCTCCCTCCCTCCCTCCCTCCCTCCTCCACGCTCTAGCCAACGAAAATCTTTCGTAGATGAAGCCTGAAGAGAGAGAGAGGGGGGGGGGGAAGAAATGGTACTATACCTATACTGCAGTATATTTATTTTAATGTTATACCAATATAGTAATGCCTCCTGGTAAAAGTTCAAGATACGCTTGTCTCGCGAATCACGTAAGAACGATTTGTGCATCGATCGTAAGAGTTCAGGTGAGTCACCTGTAAAGGTCAATCGAGAGACAAACGTTTGCCTATATTTTATATTGTTGATACGCGAAGAGTGCACACGTTGCAACGCATCTGTGCCGAATAAAACGGACGTTTAGCTCGTCTATGGACGCTCAAAGAGAAAATATTTTACAATGGCGTTTCACCACGGATCATCATCTCCTTTTTGCCTCGCTCAGTTCGTACGAACGCAAAGCTCTCTGTCTTCCTTCGGAGATTGCTTTTGCTATCGACGGAAATCACTAGTTTGTCCTTTCGATCGATTTACGAATCAAACTCATAAATCGTAATTCCACCATCTCCATTTTTTTTTTACGTACGTAATTCTTTACGTACTTAAAATACTCTCCTATGGTTTATATTCGGGGTATTATCAAGTACATTTGGATACCACATTGTTCTGTTTTCGTATATAAAGTTAACAATAAAGTTCGATACATTCTTAGATTTGCCATAATTTTCTGCATACGGATATCGGTCATCGTCGACTTGTTTTTTCCTTTTTCTTCTTTATCGACTCTTATACGCGCGCGCGCGCATGAAACCACTTTTATTTAAGCGAGGTAAAATGAATTTTTCCTTTTCACGCGCGCGACCGGTGCAAAGTAAAGGTTCGTCTTGATCTCGACGATTTATTCGCATATGCCTACACGGAGAAAATCCGCTCTTCTCTTTTTCTCTCGTCCCTATTGGGATTGTTGTGTTAAATTAAATTCGTCTTGCGCGACACATTGCCGGCGTATCAAAGCTTGAATGAAACGGCACAAAACGCCGATAAAAAGAACGGCTACATCGAGATGTGAAAAAAAAAATGATGGACTATCCTTTATTGTTTTCCTGTTTTCTTTGGATCGATTGTCGTCGTCACGCAACGTGACGATAAATCCTTCTTCACGATATCCACGTGGCTATCGACGTATTCTAACTGATTACATAATTTTTTTTCATCCTATGTCCCAAGTAACGATTATAAAGGTATTATTGAAGTAGCTGTGAGGGCTCGAGATAAAGTGAAGTAAAAAAAGAAAAAATTCAAGTAGCTTGAACTCCATTGATATCTTCACCTAACGATCGTAACTTACAGGAACTTAACGATCGTAAATTAGAGGAATTTCGCGCATGTCGTCGGCTTTTTATCGCGCGCTCACTTTCTCGATCTCTATTATACGTAAAGTAGATAAATTTAAAGTTATCGTCGAAGGTGTCCTGAATATATAAAGATCAAAGGAGAAATAATTAAATCGAGTAAACATTTCCCCTCAAGGCTATTATTAGTTCGCACGAAAAAATATCTGATCTATCTAATGCTTATTTTCACCTATCCGTATGCTTATTTTCACCTATCTTCTTACGGTGATTTTCCGCGAGACATGGATCAATGGGAAAAATAAAGATCATTGCGATGGACGCGATATGCATTAATCGTAATTATTGCTCATGAATCGATCGTTTATGTCGACGCATTTCTTTTCAATGTTTATTCTTGCGATGAAGTAATAAGATGCGTCGCAGACAAGAAAATAATACGTGAAACTGTTTTCTTGTTTGTTAAAAAGTATATAATTATAGTAGTTTATCGAGTCTTGAGTCGTCGCGTCATAATTATTCCCCGATACTACCTTACAACGAAAAAATATATTTACCCGAATGGAATCATCTTATTTATTATTCTATTCGGAGGAAAAAAAAAAACAAAGAAAACTAAGTGTACTTAATGAATAATTGCGCGTAAAATCAAAACTTGAAGAAGAAAATAGGAAAAAAAAAAGGGAAAAAAGAAAACGGAGAAGGGTATATATTCTTTATCGAGAAATAAAAAGATGATCTTTGGACGTCACAATCTCGGGCACGTTTCTTTTCATACACGTATATTTCTTTTTGCTGGCAAAAAGTCAATGAACGTGGAAATTCCCTTTAGAGAGATTGCGTAAACGCGTGCATATAAATTATCCCGTAAACGTTGCTCCCATTTAGATAGATTAAAAGAAACGTCATCAAAGGTCGCAAGATCGACCGAGAAAGGAATAATAGAGAGATAATTGCGAAGGTACACATCCCTAACGCTTACGTAATTGGGACGGTCGTTCAAAGATATTCGAGCGCGAATCAATTCGAGAGACGAGCCCCTGAAGGCGGACAACCGGTGATAACTTGCGCCCGGAAACTTTGCACGTTACTCGACTTTATTATTTCTATTCTCTCGATCTAAGCGAATCGATTAGATTACGAGATTATTGTTACGTTAGTTGGTGTTATCTGAAGATTGTACTTTGGACTTTTCCACGTTTTTAAACGGTCTAAAAACGGTACTCCCTATTTTTCTCTCCATTTTTTCTCGTCTATTTTCAAATCTATCTCCAAAACAATTCTAAAGGGGCCGTTTTATACGAAAGAGTTATTGTTAGAAGAATTGGGATCAAGTGAAAAAGTATTGTATGCGGAATAACCAATCGACCCAACGATAGGAATCGTTAGGAAGCATGTACGTTCTTCATTTAACTAGGATCATTTTTTTTTATAACCAAACAATCGTATCCCCGATAAGATTTATCCCCCATAATCCTTGGATAAACCTTATCGATGGCCATTTTAATTTAAATCGGCCGATCTAAACATTTCGAATTTGTTTTTACGATTCGTCGATCGTAGTAAATCGTCGATATATGCGGGAAAGATGCGTGCACTTATATCGAATCGTACAGTGATCATCGGGATCAAAAAATCAAACTTTGTCAAGTTCACGTATTATCTGAACGTCCTATCCAGACATACGTAAAGGAACTTTTTCCAGGACTATGATTTATGAGTAGAATTACAGAGAGGAATATTTCTTCTCCTTTTTTCTTTCTTTTTCTTTTTTCTTTTTCCTACTTTCTTCCCCCGTCCTGCCCCGATTCGACAGTTGCATCGCACGGATTCCGCGTAGTAATAATTCGTCACGTTCTTTTATAAATTTCATATGTAAAAGAAGCCAGCCGTGAACCTTGACTTTTTGACATTATCATTTCTACATCGGCGTTGCGCGCTGTCATTGTATGCCTTCGGCCAACGGATATTGCGCGCGCACGCGCGCAAGAAACGACGAAGAAATTCCAAAGGCAGCTGACGACGATGCATGACGACGATGCATGACGACAATACAAAAATTAAGCGAACCGTTTCTTAGCTTTTCTTCTCCTCTTAAATTCTCGCTGGAGACAGACTTTATCCGATTTAACGATTTAAACGTCAGAGCGCGGCCCCGTAGGACGCGCTTTTTCTTTTGAGTTCCGATAATTCATTGAATAAAGTTCGTTATACCTTATATATCGTCCATATTTTCGAAAGAACCTTCGTTCGGTTTAATACGTCTTATTAAAATATCCCCTTCCCTTCCTTTTTCGTAGGAATCCAGACCGAATATATATATGTATATACATATATATGTATATACATATATATGTATATACATATATACATAGATAATTTGGGCCATTGCTAAGGTACAAGTTGTCTTTATGTGAAACGGGATTGTTTTGAGAGAAAGGAAAATAAAGTTTCCGGGCCGTTGAAGAGTTAGGCGTCAAGAGAAGATTAATTAATTGGACAGACTTGGCAAAGAGAGAGTATGGCGCAAGAAATAGGGGGGATCGAAGGGAATCGGTTACAAAGTCTCAAAGAATATTTGTCTTTCTCTGAATGCATCTCGCATGCATATTGCGACATACGTAGAGGCAAGTAAGTGGAGCTGCTTCGCGTAAAATGCTTCGTCATGTGAATTGTTAGGAACACTCTTGCGTTCTGCACGCAAAAATCCCGGGAGCTCTATTTTCATTTCATTTCTAATTATTCCCGATCCTGTCGTACCCTGAAGTCTGAAAGGTCCCAAGGGACGTTAGCGGGACGTTACGAAGACGGGGCTCGAATCGCGGAGCCGTTCGCCTTGACATATTTCTTACTGATTGAGATTTATTTCGATGATACGTTCCGTTTCGTACGCAATTACGGTTCCATGAGACCCTTTATTACTTACTCTCGGCACCGTAATCCACCGTAGGCAACGCGGCGAAATCTAAAAGTATTTACGCAACAATCGTTACGATCCTATGCGAAGGAGATTGATCGTTTCATTTTCTATATTATCGTTCTTATCGTTCGTTACACCATCCTGCACGGACACACACATACGCCTAAACAGGTTAGTCGTTCTTGCGCGAGTACGATCATCGTACGACACATACGAGAAAGAAGATTGAAATATTCACTCGTACTTTCGTTTTTCTCGTATCTTTTTTTTTCCGTTGTCATTTATTATAATGGCGATTAAGCCTGTTGAACATATATGATTATTAAATCGAAAAAACGATTTTTTTGATTGCCTTTCTTATCTTCTCATAACTTATTTGCTCGTTGTACGAAGTAAAAAAGAGCGAATGCTTCGTTATTATATTTTTTATGTCACACAGTTACAACGAAATAATTAATTCGACGTTAATTCAATTTCATGGTATAAACAACAAATACGTTAGTGTATATGATTCAATGTCCTTTCACGACGATTCTATTTTGTTCGTCGATTGACATCGAATTATTTAAAATAACGTAATTGATTTTATTCTCATTCGAATTTTCAATATATGTCTGTATATGCATGTATACGACCGATAACAATTTTATTTCCCGTTGACGTCGACTTCCTGACTTTATTAAACGCTCCTGACTTTATTATATGCTTTATATCTCGACTTTACATACGAACCTTTTGTGTCGCTAGCATTACTTGCATTCGTTATTAATTATATTAATAAAAATACATCGTATAAGTTGTCGCAACTTTTCTCTCTCTTATAATCAGAACAGGTTTACCTTTGCCTTAGGTTTTACCCTTTTATGCGTCTAGCTCTCAAGCTTTTTACAACTTGATCAAATCTCTCGACTATAGTCCCGAGAAACGTCGATGGATAACAAACACGCCGTGTCCCCTCGTTCCTTTTACAACGATTGAGAAACAAAGTATCATTATTTCTAATGCTATTGAATGAAATAATAAACAATTCTTTGCATGCTCGTTCGCGACTAGCCGCGGCTTGAGTCAAACGACATTTATAAATATAAAGAAGAATGAAAGATATCCAAACGAAACTTAAGCATAAGTGCTTTATTCATCCCATTTCCATTTAATGATGCAACGATCAATAACGTCAACGCCATCGCAATGAAATCTATTCTATCATCATTGGTAAGATTCCGATAATGACACGTAAATCCGAAATAATGAATTGAACGGTAAATGCGAACGATGTACGCGATTATACAACTTCTATACTTCTCCGCTCTCTTGACGTAATCACCGGCTTCTTCCATCGTACTACTTGCCAAGTAGAAAAAAAAATAAAAAAAAAAAAGAAAAAAAAAGAAGAATAAAAACAAATCGGACGAAAGTTTCAACGCTTCTCCTACCTTTCCAACGAGAACTTTCATTCTGGGGAGGGGCGGAGAGAGCAATCGTTGCGGTATGAGTAGGTAGGAACGTACATACGTAGATACACGGGAAGAGAAGGGAGACGTAAGTTTAATCTAATTGCAGTTGAATACCCCACTTCTTCGACTTATACGCAAGACGGTATAACAGGTCGCGTGCGCGAGCGCGTCTTTCGAGTTTACTTTACAATCGGTCGGACAGTTGTACGTAAACACCGGTTCGAACGCCTCGATCTTTTCTATACCCTTGCTATTCGCCAATTCTTTTTTCTTCTTTTGCCTTTTTTTTTTTTTGTTTTTTTTTTTCGAACAGATCTTAATCGATAGCACTTCGCGTACCCGCCAAATATCCTCGAGCTCCTTTGGAAAAGGAAAATAGGGGAATCGAAAAAGGTAGAGAGAGAGAGAGAGAGAGAGAGAGAGAGAGAGATCTTCAGCGTTTGCACGTTTCTTTGATTCTGCCAGCCAGCCGGTGCCTCGTTGACTCGTATCACTTGACTCGACCGGGCTCGATTCATTTTCACGGTAAGATCCGACAAATCCGCTTATTACGAATGTGCAAAATTCCTTCCTCTTACGGCCGTTCTGATTATTCGCCCGGAATGATTTTCTCCGTTCTTTGGCGTGAAATTATTTCTCGAAGATACATGTGCCTGCCTGTCGATATCACTTACAGACGAAAAAGGATTAATTACTTATAGCGAGGATTAAAAAGGAAACGAGGGAGAGAGAAAAGAAGAAAGAAAAACGAGAGCTGACGAATATAAAAGTTTTGCTTTCTCATCCGCGCGAACCTGTCTCTTTTCGAGTTACATCGAGGAAAATCTATTTGCGGAAACGGTTCGAGCGAGTTACGGCACGCGGAAATTACGAGTCGCGGAAAATACCGAACTCACCGGTCCCATAATAATACCGTAATCCTTATTCTCAGACATCTCGGGGCGGGGATTATGGGGCGGGGGGATAAGGGTGGCGAGGGAGAGAGAGAGAGAGAGAGAGAGAGAGAGAGAGAAAGGCAAGATAGTATCGCGCGCCGTGCCTAGGCGCGGATCGAAAGCCGCATTAGAGTGACAGAGGAACAACGTGCACTTTTTGCGATCGCTATCTCGATGATATTAGCAAGCTCGATTGAAAGGAATCCGACGAAAATCCGCGAAACAGGCACGAAATTCATTCGCGACGAGAAGGAAAGAAAGGCTCGGAAGGAAGAAAGCGTGGCGGGAAATCAATGTAACGACACAAGTGTCATCGCATGGTCGCAACTCGAACCGAAACGAATGGACTCATTCGCATTATTTCCCATACACGGAGAACATCGTTCCGGTGACAGTCTCTCATCCATTTCCTTAGCGACTTGTCCAGATTCCATCCACGAAGAAAATACCATCGACTCTTTGTACGCCTGTGCGTGAACCCATACTCGACGTAATCCGTCCAATTTTATATAACTTGCCTGGAATGTGAAATCTTTGTTATTGTTTTGTTATGACATCGTCGGAGTTGGGGGACGTCGCGAGGTGATGACGCGCCACGATTCAAACGCGTCCTAACGATCGTTCGAAAATCGTTAGACGAAAAGGAAAAAGCTTTGTTCTCTCTCTCTCTCTCTCTCTCTCTCTCTCTCTCTCTCTCTCTCTCTCTGCCGTTTAAATTGCAAAGGAAAAGGGTTGAACGAGTTGGGAAAAAATAAAGAAAGAAGAAGCAAACCAGACGCGACGGTCGGTGACCCCGTAAACACGGACGTATGTATATGCTTCGGCGTATGTATATATTCGCATGACTGACTTACTTGCGAACCGGTATTCCTGCCTCCAGGGTACCAACTGACATGGAAAAGCGCGACTGACAGCGGAAGACAAAGACGCCGTTATAATTATCTATACGTTGGCATACATTTGTTCTCTTATTTTTTTAATAGATAGAAGATCGTGTCCCTCTCTCTTCATCTCGATTGGTCAATGACGTTCAAAACGAATGTTAATAATTTCGCGAAATTCCAATAGAATAAGAAAATCAAAGAGATTTATTAAATCGATATGAATACGTTCGAGGAAAACATGTGCATGTCGTAAATGCGTGTAGTAAGACGCAATCGCAGTCATTATCGTGCGCTTCACCACGCTTCGTTGCTGATTCTCTTTCTGTCGTATCCTGACGAATTTAAATGATGCCGAATTCGATGGCGCGAGATCGTCTCGCGTGTGTCCGATCGGAATCGAACAAGTTTCTTTTCCGGAAAACGGCGATTTCTTTGTCCTTAGACTTTCGTAAGACCGTTCCCTGCCTCTCTCTCTCTCTCTCTCTCTCTCTCTCTCTTTCCCCACTCTCCCACCATCCCTTTACTTCTCGAGTTCGATCCGATTAGAAAAACGGCTCCACGGCCAGTGCTAGCCGATATAGTCGAACCGCTAGGTCAGGATCGATTAAAGTCGTTAGGAAAGGGGCTCGCGCATTTCCGTTCACACCTGCTGCTGCTGCTGCTGAATGTGTATCATTTCGACGAGGAGCAACAAAGGCTTTATCTCATGCAAAGAGCGATCATATCTTTTCTTCTCTTGATTCCAGCTAATCCTCCAAATGAATATCACCGGCGTACCACCGATCGACAAAATGGCCAACATCTATGACAATTCGTTGGTCCGATTTTGGCACTTTATTTTTCACGATCTCTCGGGTAAGGCTCGACGATCAAACGATAGTCATTTCTATGCTGCGTACCTACCTTGATTATTATACATACCGTACGTTATAATCGTAGATCCCCGAACACGGAATTGGTTCCTCGTGTCTTCACCGGTGCCAGGCGTCAGTATCCTTATCGGTTACCACTACTTCATCCATTCCTGGGGTCCTAAGTACATGGAACATAGGAAACCGTTCCAAATGAAGAACATTCTAGTCATGTATAATCTCATACAGGTCTTACTCAGCACTTGGATCTTTATCGAAGCACTCAACTCTGCCTGGTTAACGAAATACAGCTTCAAATGCGAGCCCGTAGATTTTTCGGAATCACCGGATGCCCTCAGAGTACGTTATAGAATTTTATTTCCTTCTAAAGCGTGTATAACTCCTAACACGATTCTTTTTCTCTCTTCTTTTCCCTCTTTCTTTTTTTCTTTTCCAATTTTAACTATTTCAGATCGCACGAACCGTTCACATTTATTTTCTCGCTAAACTGACGGAGCTTCTCGACACGGTCTTTTTCGTTTTACGAAAAAAGGAGAAGCAAGTTACGTTCCTCCACGTCTATCATCACACCGTGATGCCTATGGTAGCCTGGGGTGCAACGAAATATTATCCTGGAGGTCATGGTACCTTCATAGGTAGGTACAAAAGTTTGTTACAGGGGGAAAAAGAACACACGCACGCACGCACACGCACACACAAGAATAAAGAAAGAAAAAAGAAGAAAAATGAACGTTACCTACGATTCGCCGCTACAATTGACCATTGCTTTTTCCAAGGTCTCATCAATAGCTTCGTCCACATCGTGATGTACACGTACTATTTGCTAGCCGCATTATTGCCTCAATATCAAAAGTATTTATGGTGGAAGAAGTACATAACAACGTTGCAAATGGTAGGTAATTGATAAAAGATCTACGACCAAGACGACGTTGGAAATGATGAAATTTACGAATCGATGGTAATTCGCAGGGACAATTCTGCCTGGCATTCTTGCACAATTCCCAGTTACTCCTATACGACTGCGGTTACCCAAGGTGGTCCGTCATTTTAACTCTTCCAAATGCAATATTCTTCTATTTCCTTTTCTCGGACTTTTACAAGATGGCCTACGAGCCCGATCGAAAGAAGAGAAGTGCGACGACGGTGAACGGTAAGATCGAGTCCAACGGTACAGCGAGAAAAAGGAATTGCAACGATTTCGAAGATACGTCGAACGTTTCTTCCATTAGGAAGATAAAAGGAAAGGAGAATTAATAATTCGTCGGATATTTCTTACGATATTTCTTACGTTGTAGGGTATTACTACGAA